>NC_140961.1:97492460-97657460 GCF_056783735.1 Eptatretus burgeri
GTGGGCGGGGGAGCAGAGGGAGGTGGTGGAATTCATAGCCCTGGAAATGGGAACCTTATGAAAATTGAACCACTGAACAGGATGAGTTGAGAACTAGTGGTTGTACTCACAAGGTGCACAGAAAGGTTTTAGAGGGTTAAAAAAAATTTTTAATGGTCCTGGGGGTTTAAAGTGGGATGAGCACCCCAATTCTCTCTAAAGGTGTATCGTACAGCACCACCTGGTGGAGACCAATATTACAAGCAATAAATCATAAAAGTGGGGGAACTACCTTACGACATTCTTCGCTAGTCACTCAAATTATTTGACCAATCAACCCCTGATGTTGGTAGGAGAGTTTGAGGTGATTGCATGTTACTACACCAGCTAGCACCAGTAGCCTTCTCAAGTGTATTAAATAGATGGTCAGTAAAATTTACTCGTTTTCAAACTTGCACCCACACATTTGTTATGAACTTTGATAACAGTCCACAATTTAGAACCAAATGACCTCAATGATGTGACGATATTGAAGCACAGAGGAAGGATGCAGAGGCCATTTACGACATTCATTCAACGTGAACATCTTTGGGTCGAGTGTTTCGTCTATTCCTAACACTGTAAAGAAACGCATCGAGTCTGCTGCTGTACAACAGCTGGGGATTTTAAAACCCAACACTCTGGTTCCCGAGGCAGCATCGCTCTCCAGCACAAGTCTGCTTCACAGCCAAAAGCTCATCAAAACCGGCCTCTAATGCCATTCCTCAGCTTGCCAATGACAACCAATGGACTAAAAAAAAAACGCACAACAAACCTCACCACATATGACATCTCTAGTAAATGAGACGGTGCAGAATCAATTGGAACAGAGAAATGTCCAAAATTAAAAATAAAAAAAATTAAATCCAAACCGTGTTTTTCACAAAATTGGTCTCTTTGTGCCCCCCCCACCTCTGAACTCTTCACTCATTGGGGAACCCATGTTCAAATCCCATAGAGGTTTGCTCATTGTCTCTGAATGACCTTGTAATTTGTGTTAAAAGCACACCGCGGTCTTTACCTTGCACATGATTTTATGTGCAAGCACCACCAAGAACGTTAAATTGAATTTATAACAAGAATGGTACTCTGGAGACTGCATACCTCTGTCAAGCCGATCAATTTATGTTTGGTAATCCACCGATTGCCGGATCTGGACCTGAACTAAAATTTAAATCGGCTTGTTCTCGCCACCTAACCAACTCATCCACCAAGTTTTGGAGATAACTGTGCTCTACATCGTTTGAGCCCAATCTCTCATTGGTGAAAAATCACTTTCAAAAAATTGTCGGATCTGGATCTTCACCAAAATCAAATCAATTCTTCCTTGTTACATACCCAACTTGCAAACCAGGTTTCGTCTGAATCCATCCACAACTTTTTCAGAAATCCTGTGATATGTCGTTTTTGGCATGATCTGTGAAAAAAAACAATCACTTTGAAGAATTCTCGGAACCAGATAGGGATCTTCACCAACATCAAATCATTTTGTTGTTCGTGTCACATACCCAAGCTCTCCGCCAAATTTCGTCTGAATGTGTACACAACTTTTTGAGATATCCTGTTCACAGACAGACAGGCGTGAAAGCATAACCTCCAGGCTCCATCCACCTTCGGTGGCGGAGGTAATAATAAGAGTGAGAATCGCTTTGCAAAACAGCTGTTCACCACCACCTCTTATCTTCCCCCATACAAATCCTCAATCTTTTCCACCCCCGTTAATCCACCCCAAACCCACCTCCTTCAAATTCCCTGCTTTTCTTCCTGAAAGTCCCTGAAATGTCCATCTTGTATTCCCCACGTTCCCTGCCCGCATCCCTCCCTCTTCGACAGATCTCTTAATGTCTCTGTTCCCCACTGTTTTGTCCTTCCCTCTCCCGCCCCTGTCTCATGCTCCCCTTGCTGTGCATTGTGTGTTAGCCCTCATACGAGCCTCGACAAGGTATACAAAAAAATAAACAAATACATGCCCCCTGCCGATGTGATTTTTTTTAAGTCTAAAAAGGGCTTAACTCTGAAAACTTGACAAAACACCCTGAAACTCCAAATTGTTCTGCATCTTATCATAATAAAGCCACGCACCAAGTTTCAGTTGAATATGTTATGGCGTATGGGAAAAAGAAAGTCTGAAAACGAACCCCAGGTGGGGCGTACGGATGGACAGCAACACTGCAGTCCCCTCCGGTGAAACCGATAGGTGACCAATAACAAAGGGAGCGAAGCTGGTGGCGCGACATCGCAAAACCCCCATGCTTTTTACTTAAAGAAAATGTTTAAAGATGGCAAAAAGTTCCACCAGGAATGACGCAACATCAAATTTTGAGTAAAAAAAAATTTAATTAAAAAGTTCTAACATTTAGACACGTGACCCCCAAGTCCCCCCCCCACCAACCCCCAGGACGTATAATCCAAAACAATCGCTAAATATTCCACGAGTCTCCCAATGTTGATCGCAAATAAAAAGTTTAACAAAAACGCTTTATTTTTTAATGTTTGAACATGTGCTCGAACGAGTATTTTTTTTTTAATGTTTAAACATGTGCTCGAACGTGTATTTATTTTTTTTAACGTTTAAACATGTGCTCGAACGTGTATTTTTTTTTTAATGTTTGAACATGTGCTCGAACGAGTATTTTTTTTTAATGTTTAAACATGTGCTCGAACATGTATTTATTTTTTTTAATGTTTAAACATGTGCTCGAACGTGTATTTTTTATTAATGTTTAAACATGTGCTCGAACGTGTATTTTTTTAATGTTTAAACATGTGCTCGAACGTGTATTTTTTATTAACGTTTGAACATGTGCTCGAACGTGTATTTTTTATTAACGTTTGAACATGTGCTCGAACGTGTATTTTTTTTAATGTTTAAACATGTGCTCGAACGTGTATTTTTTTTAATGTTTAAACAAGTGCTCGAACGTGTCTTTTTTTTAATGTTTAAACATTTGCTTGAACGTGTATTTTTTTTTAATGTTTGAGCATGTGATCGAACGTGTATTTTTTTTTAATGTTTAAACATGTGCTCGAACGTGCATTTTTTTTTACTGTTTAAACATGTGCTCAAACGTGTATTTTTTATTAACGTTTGAACATGTGCTCGAACGTGTATTTTTTTAATGTTTAAACATGTGCTCGAACGTGTATTTTTTTTAATGTTTAAACAAGTGCTCGAACGTGTATTTTTTTAATGTTTAAACATGTGCTCGAACGTGTCTTTTTTAATGTTTAAACAAGTGCTCGAACGTGTCTTTTTTTAATGTTTAAACATTTGCTTGAACGTGTATTTTTTTTAATGTTTGAACATGTGATCGAACGTGTATTTTTTTTAATGTTTAAACATGTGCTCGAACGTGTATTTTTTTTTTTAATGTTTAAACATGTGCTCGAACGTGTATTTTTTTTTTAATGTTTAAACATGTGCTCGAACGTGTATTTTTTTTAATGTTTAAACATGTGATCGAACGTGTATTTTTTTTAATGTTTAAACATGTGATCGAACGTGTATTTTTTTTTTTAATGTGTAAACATGTGCTCGAACATGTATTTTTTTAATGTTTAAACATGTGCTCGAACATGTATTTTATTAATGTTTAAACATGTGCTCGAACGTGTATTTTTTTTTATTAATGTTTAAACATGTGATCGAACGTGTATTTTATTTTTAATGTTTAAACATGTGCTCGAACGTGTATTTTATTTTTAATGTTTAAACATGTGCTCGAACGTGTATTTTATTTTTAATGTTTAAACATGTGCTCGAACGTGTATTTTTTTTAATGTTTAAACATGTGCTCGAACGTGTATTTTTTTTTATTAATGTTTAAACATGTGATCGAACGTGTATTTTTTTTATTAATGTTTAAACATGTGATCGAACGTGTATTTTTTAGTAATGTTTAAACATGTGCTTGAACGTGCATTTTTTTTAATGTTTAAACATGTGCTCGAACGTGTATTTTTTATTAACGTTTGAACATGTGCTCGAACGTGTATTTTTTATTAACGTTTGAACATGTGCTCGAACGTGTATTTTTTTTAATGTTTAAACATGTGCTCGAACGTGTATTTTTTTTAATGTTTAAACATGTGCTCGAACGTGTCTTTTTTAATGTTTTAAATATGTGTTCGAACGTGTATTTTTTTAATGTTTAAACATGTGTTTGAAGGTGTATTTTTTTAATGTTTAAACATGTGATCGAACGTGTATTTTTTTAATGTTAAAACATGTGCTCGAACGTGTATTTTATTTTTAATGTGTATACATGTGCTCGAACGTGTATTTTATTATTGAATGTTTAAACATGTGCTCGAATGTGTATTTTTTTTAATGTTTAAACATGTGCTCGAACGTGTATTTTTTTTAATGTTTAACATGTGCTCGAACGTGTATTTTTTTAATGTGTAAACATGTGTTCGAACGTGTATTTTTTTAAATGTGTAAACATGTGATCGAACGTGTATTTTTTTTTTAATGTTTAAACATGTGCTCGAACGTGTATTTTTTTAATGTGTAAACATGTGATCGAACGTGTATTTTTTTTAATGTGTAAACATGTGATCGAACGTGTATTTTTTTTTATTAATGTGTAAACATGTGATCGAACGTGTATTTTATTTTTAATGTTTAAACATGTGATCGAATGTGTATTTTTTTAATGTTTAAAAATGTGATCGAACGTGTATTTTTTTAATGTTTAAACATGTGATCATACGTGTATTTTTTTTTAATGTTTAAACATGTGCTCGAACATGTATTCTATTTTTAATGTTTAAACATGTGATCGAACGTGTATTTTTTAGTAATGTTAAAACATGTGCTTGAACGTGTATTTTATTTTTAATGTTTAAACATGTGCTCGAACGTGCATTTTTTTTTTAATGTTTAAACATGTGCTCGAACGTGTATTTTTTATTAACGTTTGAACATGTGCTCGAACGTGTATTTTTTATTAACGTTTGAACATGTGCTCGAACGTGTATTTTTTTTAATGTTTAAACATGTGCTCGAACGTGTATTTTTTTAATGTTTAAACATGTGCTCGAACGTGTATTTTTTTAATGTCTAAACATGTGCTCGAACGTGTCTTTTTTAATGTTTTAAATATGTGTTCGAACGTGTATTTTTTTAATGTTTAAACATGTGTTTGAAGGTGTATTTTTTAATGTTTAAACATGTGATCGAACGTGTATTTTTTTAATGTTAAAACATGTGCTCGAACGTGTATTTTATTTTTAATGTGTAAACATGTGCTCGAACGTGTATTTTTTTTAATGTTTAAACATGTGCTCGAACGTGTATTTTTTTTAATGTTTAACATGTGCTCGAACGTGTATTTTTTTAATGTGTAAACATGTGTTCGAACGTGTATTTTTTTAAATGTGTAAACATGTGTTCGAACGTGTATTTTATTAATGTTTAAACATGTGCTCGAACGTGTATTTTTTTTTTAATGTTTAAACATGTGATCGAACGTGTATTTTTTTTTTAATGTTTAAACATGTGCTCGAACGTGTATTTTTTTAATGTGTAAACATGTGATCGAACGTGTATTTTTTTTTATTATGTGTAAACATGTGATCGAACGTGTATTTTTTTTTATTAATGTGTAAACATGTGATCGAACGTGTATTTTATTTTTAATGTTTAAACATGTGATCGAATGTGTATTTTTTTAATGTTTAAAAATGTGATCGAACGTGTATTTTTTTTAATGTTTAAACATGTGATCATACGTGTATTTTTTTTTAATGTTTAAACATGTGCTCGAACATGTATTTTATTTTTAATGTTTAAACATGTGATCGAACGTGTATTTTTTTTTAGTGTTTCACTTTTGGTCCTGCCCCTCGGGGCGGCGACACGGAGGAGTGCGAGCGGTGCGCGGCACGAACAAAGAGTTTAAATGGCCCGGCTGGGAGGCTCTTTTGTGCGCGCGTCGTGCTCTTCCCGCAGCGGACCGTTACTGCCCTCACAGGCACGCCGATCGGGACTCGTGAGTCGTGAGGACAAGCGGTAAAACGTGCCGAGTGACCGTCACGTCACGTCACTCCACACCGCACGTTAACCGCTCGAACAGCCGGCTCGTCCGCTCCGATCGACAGAGAAACTTTCTTCTTGTTACTTCTACCATTACAACAACAACTTCAAGTGACCGTATTGCAAAAAAAAAAAAAAATGCTTCTCTACCTTAAGCCTCAGCGCTTGGTGGATGTCGGCTGCGAGTTGTTGTTGTTTGTAGCTGCGCTGCTGATCATCGTGTTGCTGCTGCTGCTGCTGCTGCTGCTTCGGAGGCGGCCAGGCGTGCGCATCGCGCTCCATTCCGCACCACGCGCCACGATACCCCCGAAAAAAAAATCCACAAGCTGCGCAATGTCCCCTCCCACTGGTATCCGCCGGATACGGAAACGGGTCATGGCTCGAAGCCAACCATTCGCTCGTGATTTTAACCAATCGCGTGCGAGCCTTTAATCTCTCACCGAACCCACTTTAAACCGATCGGCCGAGCGAAAAATTGCCTCCTTCCTGAAGAACATCTAATCAGCCAATAACATGAGATTTTTTTTGGAGATTGTGACGTCCTTTCGCACAAACATAACGAATGGAGTTTAAAAGGCGTGGTACGTCACACGATGCCTTCGACAAAGATTAAAAACGGCGCGAAAGTTGATCAGTCAGTCCGCAGCTTCAGATAAAAGTAGAGTAAAACGAGAAGGGCACTCGGTGGAGCGCGTACCTCTGCCACGTAATGCCTGATCTACAACATATGGGGCCCCATAAATCTTTTGAGATCCGGATTCGGATCTTCACCAAAATCGAATCGATTCGTCCTCGTCACACACCCAACGTGTCCACCAAGTTTCATCCGAATCCGTCCGCAACTTTTTGAGATATAATGCTATACATCGTTTATGACCCCGTCTCTCAATGGGGAGGAATCACTAAAAAAATTAAATAATTCTCGTCTCCAGATGCGGATTCGGATCTTCAGCAAAATCGAATCAATTCTTCCTCGTCACAAATCCAACATGCCCACCAATTTTCGTCCAAATCTGTCCACAACTTTTTGAGAAATCATGATACATATCGTTTTTGGCCCCGTCTCTCAATAGTGTGAAGAATCACTGAAAATTCTAGAAGTCGGATCCGAATCCGGATCTTCACTAAAATTGAATCAGTTCGTCCCTGTCACACACCGAACCTGTCCACAAAATCTCATCCGGATCCGTCCACAACTTTTTGAGATATCCTGTACACAGACAAATAAACAGACAAGCCGGTAGGCGGTGATGGGTCACCGAGCATGGAAACTATAAGATATAGAGCAAAATGGATGTCATATAGCGGATAGGGAAACACCTTAAGATTATGCATATCAAATCTCATCCAGTTCCATCTCCTGAAAACTACTCAGTATCCTTTTGAATGGAAAGTACTGAAAATGCGGTTTGAAATTGGAAATCCCCAAAGTTCGAGGGCATGCTGTGGGTGAACAAAGATCTAAATTGAAAAATCCGGCTCAATCGTTTGTGCACAATGTATTCCAGACGATTAGTGTGAATTTTCATGACCATCCGACTATAACCCGAGGAGGAGTAGCATTTGGCGCGAAGGCACCTCCAGCTCTGACCTCTCGCATATTATCGATTTTTGCACTCATTGACCTTTGACCCCTAACCTAAGCGAAATCGGTCAATATGTCCTGAGGCAAAGTTGTAGTACTCATTGAGTACCATGAACCTGCAAAGTTTCATTCGTATCGATGCACTCAGCTGGTCGCAAGGGGGGCTTCAATTTTCGCCAATTTTCGCGCATACCCTAATTGTAGGGGGCGCTGCGGGTAAAGTATTCCATATATCACAAAAACCGGAATATATTTGATAGAGCATCACCTGTAGATCATTCGTTCCAAATTTCATAACCCTACATGGGATAATGGCTTTCGGAATTGATTTCGCGTGAACGGTACCGATTTTGAAGGTTTTTCGGTTGTTGCTAGGGAACCAAAGCATCCCTCGCAACCATCACAATTTCAAAAGCACTAGGTCATAAGATGTATCTACCACCCGAGTTTGGTCAAAATCTGCCCACGTTTACTACCAATTATGCTGATGACAAACGAACAAGCATCCAAACAAACATCCAAACAAACAGACAGAATTACTGACAATAAGGGTCACCTATTTCGGCGACCCAAAAGGGCTGAAAACATAACCTCCTTCACCTTCGGTGGCTGAGGTAATAAATTGAAAATAATCACAAATCATGCACATATCTCCATCCACTTGTAATGCTTTTATAGTTGTCTGGTGTGTCGCCAATTTAATTCACTAAAAATACATTTTCTGATTCTTTTTATTGTTCGAACCAGCAAACTATTTCATCATTGCAGTCATACATCAGACATGTCAGTTTTCGACCCCCAAAAAAATATCATGCAGTGGGTCACATACCAGACACGTCACCAACACACTCACCAGGCCTATTGAAAATACAATCCACAGTTTTAATTAACCCAACACCCAATTTTCACTCTTGCACTTCCACGGAGTATTCTTAGTTTGCATGCAAAGTTACAGGCTGCTAGGTTTTTATAGTTTTGGAGTTATGGAGGGGACATACTGACACACTGACACACACACACACACACACACACACACACACACACACACACACACACACACACACACACACACACACACACACACACACACACTGCTATTTAATATCCCGCCCCCGGAGGGAGGGAGCGGGATATTGTAATCGTCCGGTTTGTTACTTGACGAAATCTAGGATTTTGTCAAGTATGTTGGTCAGTTCAGTTTGTTTGTTTGTGTGTGTGCACGTCTCGCTCTACAGGTCGCATTTGGAGTCGGAATGTCATGGAACTTCACCAATGGACTTATTGGCCACCAGAATAGAACCCTATAACTTTTGGCATGTCAAGGTCAAAGGTCAAGGTCACAGTGAGGTCAAATATTCGATTTTTGATGGTTTGGTACAGATAACTCAAGAACGGAAGAAGCTACCAATGTCAAATTACACCACGTGATTCAGGAGGGTGATGGCTAGTGCTGATTAGATTTTGGTCAAAATCGGTCAAAGGTCAAGGTCACAGTGAGGTCAAACATCCAAAAAATGATAACTCGAGAACGGAAGAAGCTACCAACGTCAAATTACACCACGTGATTCAGGAGGGTGGTAGTTAGCGTTGATTAGATTTTGGTCAAATTCGGTCAAAGGTCAAGGTCACAGTGAGGTCAAACATCAAAAAAATTATAACTCGAGAACGGAAGAGGCTACCAATGTCAAATTACACCAGGTGATTCATTTTTTTGTTTGTTTACCCTAAAAACTATGTTTAACCCCAAAAATACCTATTATTGCTCAATATTCTCGATGGTACGCGATCTTGTTGAATTGCGTCAAGTCCTGGCCCTATGGGCCATTTCATTTGTCTGTTTGTTACTAACGAAATCTAAAGATTTCGTAAGTATATTGATGACTTCCGTTTCTGTTTGTTACTTACGAAATCTAAAGATTTCGTAAGTACATTGATCAGTTCCGTTCTGTTTGTTTGTGTGTTTGCTTGTTTGTAGGCACGATAACTCGAGAACGGAAGAAGCTACCAATGTCAAATTACATCACGTGAATCAGGAGGGTGATGGCTAGTGCTGATTAGATTTTGGTCAAAATCGGTCAAAGGTCAAGGTCACAGTGAGGTCAAATATTCGATTTTTGATGGTTTGGTACAGATAACTTGAGAACGGAAGAAGCTACCAATGTCAAATTACACCACGTGATTCAGGGGGGTGGTGGCTTGCGCTGATTAGATTTTGGTCAAA
Source organism: Eptatretus burgeri (assembly GCF_056783735.1). NCBI lineage: Eukaryota > Metazoa > Chordata > Myxini > Myxiniformes > Myxinidae > Eptatretus > Eptatretus burgeri. The sequence continues at coordinate 97,502,325 of NC_140961.1, forward strand.
ATCGGTCAACGGTCAAGGTCACAGTGAGGTCAAACATTCGATTTTTGATGGTTTGGTACAGAATCATCGTAGAAACTTCTGGTTTGCGTCGCTACCTTCTCGAGAGACAGCATTTATTAGACAAGATCAGAGGTCAAGTTGACGATTTCGTAAGTACCAGTCTATGACTGCTTGTTTGTTTGTCTGTCTGTCTGTTAGCAACTTTATGGCAAAACGGCTTTAGCAAACACTATCAAATTTAATCCACAGGTGGGCAATGAACCTTGGACGACCCCTTTAACTTTTGGGTCCAATTGGATCAAAGGTCAGGTCACGAAAAGATCAAAATCGTTTTTCGCTCATAACTTCGTCAAAAATGATCTGATTTACTTCAAACTAAGCTAATAGTGAACCTTATTCTATTTGTCACTTACAATCCTACCCATTCCTATAGTGAAAATGCATATTTGTGAAGATCGGTAGGGTCCGAAGTTTTGGGGGTCATGGCCATCGGTCAAAATTACAAATTTTCCATGAAAACTAAAACATGGTTACGAAAATACAACTTTACGGGAAAACGGTTGGCTCAAACACTGTCAAATTGTATCCACAGGTGGGTAATGAACCTCAGATGACCCCATTAACTTTTGGGTTCAATTAAGTCAAAGGTCAAGGTCAGGTCACGAAAAGGTCAAAATCGTTTTTCACTCATAACTTCGTCAAAAATGGTTTAATTGACTTCAAACTAAGACTATAATATTCCTTATTCTATTCCTTATAATCAACGTTCAGGTTAAGGATGTATCAAATTTAAATTTGATCCCCAAAATAACTTTATGCCTTAAATGGGTGGGATTTGTTGTGCCTGGTTAGTATAGATTTTGAATATGGATGGGTTCAGGGATGTAAATAAAATTTGGTCCAAGTATGTATGCATACTGATGTAATAATGTGGGCAGAAGCATATCTGGCGATGCTGTGACATCGAAGAGTGCCCTTGTAGTTGTTAGATCAAAAGGTCAAGGGTCAACGTTGCTTAAAATTGTCAATCTCCATCCAATTTACTTGAAATTTGATCAGGGTTTGCATATTTGTTCACGATTGATGCCTATTGATTTTGTGGTCAAGAGGTCAAGGTCGCTGAAAATAGTCTTCATGGTTTGGTTCATTTTTGTCATGTTTAGCATACAGAAGACGAGGAAGTCCGAAGACAAAGTGGAGAGGCTTTGCATTTTCAAATGGTTTTTAGTTACCCTTTGCGATTATTCCTTTCAGAGTGATGCCATTATTATGAGAATATGAAGATCCACATTTCTCCATAGTGTATAACTCACATTCAATTTAACTCATGCCAGGTCAGACAAATATGCCATCTTCTCCTCATGTGTGATAACTTTCATGTGTGTTAATCTGCTAACAAAGCCATTTTCACACACATGATCTTAGGCAGGGGCAGAGGTGATATCTCATCATCTCAGCACTAATATTGACATTTTTCATTGTCTGAAACCAGACCCAGCTGTCCATCAGACTCGTCATTGATATTGAACTAAACCATGAATATCTTCAGAGATTAATTGTATTATACCTTCAACAGCAAGAATGAGGGAGTTGAGTGGGCAGAGGAAGCGAAATATATATATATATATATATATATATATATATATATATATATATATATATATATATATATATATATATATATATATATATGTTGTGTTTCAGGTTGTGATCAGTGTAACCACTCCTCATTTTCATAAATGCCAAGGTGAGCCAATGATAACAGCCAAGAATTCACAAGGTTTCGGAAAAGCGATGATAATAGAAAACCTATATGCCGAGAAAACCTATAGAAAAGCAAGACGCCAAGGTGAACAACGAATAGCCAAGATCTTGTGAAAAAAGCCAAGGAGTGGTGACACTGGTTGTGACCACAGTGCGGTCATTCTTGTTACATTAAAAGTTTTGTGTGCAGCTTGTGTCTGCTGAGGTTACATCATTGCAGGGAGTATGGTTGTGCACCTAGTGCAGTGCCCCCTGCTTGTTCGCACAGGAATTTTGTAATCTGGCCATGGTGCTGGCGATGACTTTCCTCGTCCTCTTGAAAGACACCGTGTGATCTTTAACATCCACAAACTAATGCCGCCAGACAGGACACCAAGTTTAACATCCATCTTCGGGACGGCACACACATTGATGAATCACCCTGCCTGTGAAACACTGTCAGGACAGTTTATAGCTGGGCCAAGATTTCAACCTAGGCTAGACATCTTAGAGGTAAGTGTACATACCTCTAAGCCATCCTGCCACCCTTCGTTGGTACCGACCTCACAATAGACATACTGAATTTCAGTGAGAATGAACCAGTGTTGCACAATACTCCAGAAGTTGGTTGCTTGGGAGAATGTTTACCTGCCAAGTTTCACTGAATTTCTCACAGCTCTCCATTCCAGCCATCAAATGCTCCTTCTTGATACAAAGAAGACACACTTTCTTCGCAGATGACAACATGTGAAGATGAACTTGAAAGTCACCCATTCGGTCTTTACATATACAAAGTAGTTTTTCCTGAATTATAAAAAGAGGACAATTAAACAGCTTCATTGTACATTTTTCATGGAAAATAAACATTCATCATTGTCCAGAAATGTGCTGTACAAGACTGTTCCGTGCATTAATGCCACCACGATGTTTGTGTGTCAAGAGTTCATGTGTCCCTCATTCAGGTCACCCAGATGGTAGGTGTGTATCCAAGCATTTAAGGACTTACAGCAGTTGGGGGCTCAGGCAACCCCCAGACCCTCACCAACCTGCTCGATCCAACATGGCAGCTCTGAGATAGCTCAAATTGCTAACCCACTCACTGCACCACTCATTGCACCACTCACTGCGCACAACAATACGAATTATAGACGAGCATGCTTAAGCACATCGTGTGGAGGAGACGGTCTCCGATAATCCGATGGATTTCAGATGGTTTGAAGCTCTTAGTCACAAGATAGTCACAAGATACCTGATGATAGATAGTCACAAGATACCTGACGATAGATAGTCACAAGATACCTGACTATAGATAGTCACAAGATACCTGATGATAGATAGTCACAAGATACCTGACGATAGATAGTCACAAGATACCTGACGATAGATAGTCACGAGATGCCTGATGATAGGTAGTCAGAAGATACCTGATGATAGGTAGTCACGAGATACCTGATGATAGGTAGTCACAAGATACCTGATGATAGATAGTCACGAGATACCTGATGATAGGTAGTCACGAGATACCTGATGATAAAAAGTCACATGATACCTGATGATAGGTAGTCACAAGATACCTGATGATAGATAGTCACAAGATACCTGATGATAGATAGTCACAAGATACCTGATGAGCGATAGTCACGAGATACCTGATGATAGATAGTCACGAGATACCTGATGATAGATAGTTATGAGATACCTGATGATAGATAGTCACGAGATACCTGACGATAGATAGTCACAAGATACCTGATGAGCGATAGTCACGAGATACCTGATGATAGATAGTCACAAGATACCGGTCGATAGAGAGTCACAAGATACCTGTTGAAAGATAGTCAAGAGATACCTGATGATAGATAGTCACGAGATACCTGACGATAGATAGTCACGAGATACCTGATGATAGAAAGTCACATGATACCTGACGATAGATAGTCACGAGATACCTGATGACAGAAAGTCACATGATACCTGACGATAGATAGTCACGAGATACCTGATGATAGGTAGTCACGAGATACCTGATGATAGGTAGTCACAAGATACCTGATGATAGATAGTCACATGATACCTGACGATAGATAGTCACAAGATACCTGACGATAGATAGTCACGAGATACTTGAAGATAGATAGTCACGAGATACCTGATGATAGAAAGTCACATGATACCTGATGATAGATAGTCATGAGATACCTGACGATAGATAGTCACAAGATACCTGATGATAGATAGTCACAAGATACCTGATGAGCGATAGTCACAAGATACCTGATGAGCGATAGTCACGAGATACCTGACGATACATAGTCACGAGATACCTGATGATAGATAGTTACGAGATACCTGATGATAGATAGTCACGAGATACCTGACGATAGATAGTCACAAGATACCTGATGATAGATAGTCACACGATACCTGATGAGCGATAGTCACGAGATACCTGATGATAGATAGTCACGAGATACCTGATGATAGATAGTTATGAGATACCTGATGATAGATAGTCACGAGATACCTGATGATAGATAGTTATGAGATACCTGATGATAGATAGTCACGAGATACCTGACGATAGATAGTCACAAGATACCTGACAATAGATAGTCACGAGATACCTGACGAAAGATTGTCACGAGATACCTGATGATAGAAAGTCACATGATACCTGACGATAGATAGTCACAAGATACTTGAAGATAGATAGTCACGAGATACCTGATGATAGAAAGTCACATGTTACCTGACGATAGATAGTCACGAGATACCTGACGATAGATAGTCACAAGATACCTGATGATAGATAGTCACAAGATACCTGATGAGCGATAGTCACAAGATACCTGATGAGCGATAATCACGAGATACCTGATGATATATAGTCACGAGATATCTGATGATAGATAGTTACGAGATACCTGATGATAGATAGTCACGAGATACCTGACGATAGATAGTCACAAGATACCTGATGATAGATAGTCACAAGATACCTGATGAGCGATAGTCACGAGATACCTGATGATAGATAGTTATGAGATACCTGATGATAGATAGTCATGAGATAACTGACGATAGATAGTCATGAGATAACTGACGATAGATAGTCACAAGATACCTGATGATAGATAGTTACGAGATACCTGACAATAGATAGTCGCGAGATACCTGACGAAAGATTGTCACGAGATACCTGATGATAGAAAGTCACATGATACCTGACGATAGATAGTCACGAGATACTTGAAGATAGATAGTCACGAGATACTTGAAGATAGATAGTCACGAGATACCTGATGATAGAAAGTCACATGATACCTGACGATAGATAGTCACGAGATACCTGACGATAGATAGTCACAAGATACCTGATGATAGATAGTCATAAGATACCTGATGAGCGATAGTCACGAGATACCTGATGATATATAGTCACGAGATACCTGATGATAGATAGTTACGAGATACCTGATGATAGATAGTCATGAGATACCTGACGATAGATAGTCATAAGATACCTGATGAGCGATAGTCACGAGATACCTGATGATAGATAGTCACGAGATACCTGATGATAGATAGATATGAGATACCTGATGACAGATAGTCACGAGATACCTGACGATAGATAGTCACAAGATACCTGACGATAGATAGTTACGAGATACCTGACAATAGATAGTCACGAGATACCTGACGAGAGATTGTCACGAGATACCTGATGATAGAAAGTCACATGATACCTGACGATAGATAGTCACAAGATACCTGACGATAGATAGTCACGAGATACTTGAAGATAGATAGTCACGAGATACCTGATGATAGAAAGTCACATGATACCTGACGATAGATAGTCACGAGATACCTGACGATAGATAGTCACAAGATACCTGATGATAGAGTCTCAAGATACCTGATGAGCGATAGTCACAAGATACCTGATGAGCGATAGTCACGAGATACCTGATGATAGATAGTCACGAGATACCTGATGATAGATAGTCACAAGATACCTGATGATAGGTAGTCACAAGATACCTGATTATAGGTAGTCACAAAATACCTAATGATAGATGTCACGAGATACCTGATGATAGGTAGTCACAAGATACCTGACGATAGATAGTCAGAAGATACCTGATGATAGGTCGTCACAAGATACCTGATGATAGATAGTCACAAGATACCTGACGATAGGTAGTCACAAGATACCTGACGATAGATAGTCACGAGATACCTGATGATAGGTCGTCACAAGATTCCTGATGATAGATAGTCACAAGATACCTGACGATAGGTAGTCACAATATACCTGACGATAGATAGTCACGAGATACCTGATGATAGGTAGTCACAAGATACCTGATGATAGGTAGTCACAAGATACCTGATGATAGATAGTCACAAGATACCTGACGATAGGTAGTCACAAGATACCTGATGATAGATAGGCCTACATTCTCAGCCTCAAAACAACAACAGACTGCATCCACCTTGGCTTTACCCAGAATCATTCGACAAGCTCACTCTGATGCCATTTGCTCTCCACGTCGCTCCGTGTCCTCCTGCAGTTTATCACATATACCATTTCACACAGTTTCAGCAATATGAACCATTATTTCTTATTACAAATTATAACTTTGAAAATTTTTCTCCTACATTCTCCACAGGGGAGAGGATATTCGACTCGGTTATTCTTCAAATATGTTAACAATATCGGATTTCGTCATTTTGAACGAACTGTTCATGTGAAGATGACGTCATATTGATTGTACCCAGGAATTCCGACCTTAATTACAATAACACGAATGTGGTGCTTATTGTACGGATTGCGGTTTATATATATATATATATATATATATATATATAATATTATATACTAACATGATTGTCTTGTTGAAACGTCCTGGTGGCAGGTTGAACCTCCGTAATCTTATTTCCCAGAGTATCACCGTTGAAGTTTTTGTGCAGTGTTTTACAGCCATGGTGTTGTAAGTAACAACTGCAAGATCATCGTTGATTTTTTTTTGGGGGGGGGGGGGAAATTCGCTTCTGTCTTTAATTTGCTTCCTAAAATTTCTTATTCGTAGTAAGAGATAATTTTGGTTATTGCAAAGTAAAACATCGTGATTTATACAAGCGGATCGAGTACTTTCAGAGGTCACGTGGCTTATTCTCTTCAGGTTCGTTTTTGTGTTGATCTCCTTGACCAATATCGCGACGTATGAATGGGTTTTTCTATATGTACTGGCGCTGTATAAATACTGTTCGGTTGTTGTGTTACGTGATTCCAACGATGAAATCGTGTGAGGTGCAGAAAAAGCCATGTTGTCGGTGTTTCGAGCGTCGGCGACCTGTCGCCGCCTTTTCATGGGAACAAGGAGAACACCTGACTGGCAGCTCCCATGCGAGCACGTGGAACCCGTCGTGAGGACGGGGCTCTCCAAGCTGAAATCGCGAATCCGAGACAAGTTCCTGGTTTTGGACCCTAACAGCCAATGGCACGACTCTGTGTTCGAGGGTAGATCGAACATGTCCGCCGCCAAAGAACCCCCGGAACAGGCGGACATTGTGATAATCGGTGGGGGGGTCATGGGCTGGGGGGTCGCGTACTTCCTTCTCTCCCATTTTAAAGGCCCTCCGCCCATGTCCGTCCTGGTGCTGGAGAAAGACGCCCGAATCGAGATGGGGGCCACGGCCAGGTCGTTAGGGGGCTTCAGACAGCAGTTTTCCCGTCCCCAAAACGTGCACATGTCCCTGTACATGGCCCAATTCCTCCGCGACGCCGACAAGCTGTTGCACGTACCCGGAGAGAGTGCCGTGGACCTCGGTGTCAGGCAGGGAAGCTATCTCTTTTTAGCCGATGAGCACGGCGCTTCGAGTTTGGAAAGAGAATTCCACATGCAAGTTTCCCAAGGAGCGAAATTGGACCTGTTGTCTCCATGGCAACTGTCTGAGCGCTTTCCTTGGCTGAACGTAGATGGGGTGGCCCTCGGGCGCTTGGGTTTGCAGAACGAAGGGTACTTCGATTCCTGGAGCCTCCAGCAGGCATTTCGGCGCAAGGCAACTTCTTTGGGTGCTGATTTCATACTGGCCGAGTTCAAATCTTTCCGGTTGTCGGAAGAGAAAGACTCAACGAATCAAGTGTCGGGGAAAAGAGTGTCTGGCGTAAGAGTCTGGCTGCCGGGAACGGCGTGCGAGTACGAGGTGAAATGTGCAGTGGCCGTCAATGCGGCGGGTCCGTGGGGAGGTCTTGTGGGGAAGCGAGCCGGTTTGCCCTTCAGTCATTTGCCCGTTCAGCCTCGGAAGCGGTACGTGTACTCGTTCCACAGCAACGTTGGCCCCGTTATGGATTGTCCCCTTCTGGTGAACACGGACGGGACGTACGTACGATCTGAAAATTTAACTGGCACGTACGTTTGCGGTCGATCTCCGTCGCACGAAGATGAGCCGCCGGTCGATGACCTTGAGGTTGATGACAATTACTTTATGGAGAAAGTGTGGCCTCCTCTGGGACACAGAGTACCTGCATTTCTGGATCTCAAGGTGAAACAATCTTGGGCAGGCTTTTACGACTACAACGTCGTCGATGGAAGTCCTGTCATTGGCTATCATCACCCCCTCGTGCCCAACCTTGCGTCGATTTGTGGCTTTTCTGGACATGGCATCCAGCATTCCGCTGCAGCGTGTCGTGGTTTGGCTGAAATGATGTTGTCTGGACATTTTACAACAATAGACTTGTCTTGTTTTGCCCCATCTGATAATCGCCTTGTGGAGGAGAACATTTTGGTGTAAGACGACATCATGATGGATTCCGATACGGTTGAAACATATTTTGTGAGGGAGAGGGTGGGAGGGTCTGATATTTAAGGTTAATTTATTTTTAAATTTTTTGACAAGGAGTAGAACTGTCATTACAGAATGACAAATGACCTCCCAACCTCCTCCCCCCCCCACCATTAATTTCTTCTTCTTTGAATGTGATATTTGCACATTGCAGTAGTATGTGTATCTTTCACCTTTTCACATCTTGCACTTAAAACCATTATTCAAGGTGCTGGTGATAGCTCTCCTATTTTCAGGAAAGACAGCATAGGATCCTTGATGTCCACCAACCAATGCCAGCAGATGGGACATCCAGCTTGATGTCAACACGCCCATCTGCGAAGCACAAATGCGCAAGTTTATGGTCAGGTGGGGAATATAACCTGGCCGAGACCGGTCGAGAGGCAAGTGTGCTTCCTTTGCACCGTCCTGTGGAACATGTTATCGTGTTGTACAGTGGCATCAAAACGTATTCCTGATATATTGAGACTTTGTAAGATCATTGGAACAGATTGGATTGAAAGATTCTGGTTTATTCCAGCAATTATTAATGTGGGTGGCATGGTGGTTTCGGTCGTAACGTGCTTGTTGTCGAGTTGTTTTCTCAGCTAATGGGACAGCTTGTAGGTGAGGATTCTCCTCCTGAATTATGTAACCTGGTTTACTTCACGACCAAACTATAAACCACCCTCCTGGTGTTTTTAGGGAGGGTGTCATTCAGGGACTTGTCAGCTTTTGGATGGGAGAAGCCATCTCTCTTGCAGGCATGATATGAAATAAAACACACACACACACCACACACACCACACACACCACACACACCACACACACCACACACACCACACACACCACACACCACACACACCACACACACCACACACACCACACACACACACACACACACACACTCTCTCTGAATCTCTTTCTCTCTATCTCCACAAGGGCCAACAATATGTGCTATTGCATTGTCCAAATTCCAAGTTTCTTCCATAATTTGCAGGGGCATCCTTTCACTATCCTAAGATGCAAGGAGCAGGCAGATCAAATTCGTAATTTAATCCTTGTCAAACATGCAATGATACTATACAGTTACCTTCTGGTTTCAACTCCAGTTGAACTGGAATCTTAAGAAAACTGCTGTGTGGTGTCGTGCCAGCAGTGAACCGTACATCATGGAGCATATACCTCCATGAAATGGATGTCTGTGTGTACTGTGAGAATTAAAAATTCCGAACGATGGGCTGGGCGAGAATGATAGTCTAGATTTTAGACATACGCACACTCAGCTGTCTCGCCTGTCATTGGCTTCTAAGCTGTCTCGCCTGGGTTTGAATCCCGTCCCAGCTATAAACTGTCATGCAGGTGTTTCACCGATGTGTGTGCCGTCCCTCAAATGGACGTTAAACAGGGTGTCCCATCTGTCGGCATTAGTTGGTGGACGCAAGAATCCATGGTGTCCTACATGAAGAGTAGGCGAGCTATCGCCCGCACCGTGGCCAAATTCCTGCCCTGACGACCACTGGGAAGGCAACGGCAAACCACCCAATGTAATCCTTGCCATGAAGTTGCTTTGGTGGTCCTGTGTCTGTCTACCCTCAAGCAAAATACCAGAATTGATTACAACTGTGTTGCTATTTCATTGCCTACCATTTTTATCATTCATCACTTCAATGAACTAAGCAGAACCTACAATATACAAAACGAAGGTGATTCTTGTGGATATGCAAATTTCACGACTGTAATTGGGTAATTGCATTTCTTAACATCTGATATCAACAAATACTTGTGGTCAAATTCTGAAATATTTGATGATTTGATGGATTGTTTTTTTCATTCCTTTGGTCAGGATTCTGTTGTCATTGCGGAAACTGCTTTCTCTGGGAACTTATTAAAGTCATTGATTGGTCGATTAGCAAAAATGTTTTGTATGTTTGTTATTAATGTTTGGCTGGTTTCAGGTTAGCTGATGTTATTACTCCGAGATCTCACCAAGATAGGAGCCTTCCGTAGTGTAGTTATTATATTTTCCCGCGAAATCCCCACGCTTCTTGAAAATAACAGGGGGATATTGTAATTGACTAAAACATATGCTGATGAATCATCCTGTCTGCGAAACACCAGGATAACAGTTTATCGCTGGGCCAAGTTTAGAACCCAGGTTAAGGCCCGGTCACACCTTGACGTTTCAGCCAACGTATGCCGATTTTTGAATTTTTTTTCTAAAACGCTGGCACACGTTGAATACGTTATGGGTAAGTTTTGATAACATTAGAGCACGCTGAAAAACACTGCCATACGTCGTTGTACGTTGGCTTTAATCGTTGTACTTTTCGGTTGTCCTCAAATTTTTTCATGCTTGAAATTTCACGACGTATGCCGGCATATGACTCACACGTTCCGCTACGCTGGCCACAAGTTGTATGCACGGTCTGCGATCGTTGACTGACGTCATCACTTGCTACTTGTAAGTTAATCATAAGTTGAGACACGCCGAGGTAATGTTTAGCGTACCCGAAACTTATTTCTAACCTATGATTAACGTGTTGTTGGCACGTTACGCGATCGTTGCCACACATCAACAGACGTTACTTTTAAGTTGCTCATAGGCTGAAAGACGTCGGTATAATGGATCGTCCTTGCGTCAGCGTCCACGGCCACGGCCAGGACACTTATTTGCAGCATTCTTCAAACTTTTCTTCGGCATGACGAGGATGTTCACACTTCGATGTCTAGCTTGGCTATGATTCCAATTGTCCATCGGCAGCGTCTATTTAAAATAGTCGAGTTTGAGCGTTTTAACACGTTCAGAAGAAACGCTTCAAATTTCAAAACCCCAGCGTCAAAAAACAAAGGCGAGTGACAGCAATTAAAATCGTTCATTGTAAACAATGAAAATAGCAGAGTGGTACCGTTTAAAAGTCGTTGAGTGTAAAAAAAAATCCAATTGTTGAGCGCAAGCGTCTACTTTCAATAGTGGAGATGCAGCCATTTAAATCGTTGAGTGGCAGCCTATGAACCTACCCGTGGACACTCGGACGCAAGGACGATCCATCATAACCCACACCCTCCCCCTCACACTCACCTACTACTGCCAACATGAACAAACTACTACTACTACTGATACTGCTGACATGGACATCGACTCAAAAAGGACTCGAAAACACTGTTGGGTTCCCCTTTTATGAGCAGCATTTTTATATACCAATTCCCAAAACCGCTGGGAACACGTCTTTATATGGCAGTTGTAAGCAAGAAACACATTCATTTTTTTTTTTTGTCGACCGGAAGACGTCATTGGAATACGTCTACATACGTCGATGTGTGTTGGGACTACGTAAAGAATTGGTTCAAAGCACGTCAAACATAAGTTAGAAATAAGTTTCGCGTAAAAAAGACATTACCGCGACGTGTTTCGACTTCTGAGTAGCTTATAAGTAGCCTTTGTGGACGTGTGTAAGCGTCCACATATCGTGTGTAAAACTTATCCCCATCGCATGCGGAACGTGTGTCATACGCCGAGTACGTCGTAAAATTTTGAACATGTTTAAAATTTCTTGACGTACTCTACTTACTACGACGTATGATAGCGTACTTTAGCGTTCTACTCACGTATACCAAACTTACTCATACCGTATTTGACGTGCCCCAACGTTTTAGACACATTTTTCTTAGGTCGGCATACGCTGGCAAGATCGCCAAGGTGGGACCGCGATGTTGTCACTTCCATTTCTACGGCAGTTATGATTCGAACCGTTGTGCGTCAGCCTTTTAATAGGCTACGTCACAACATCGTCGGCGATGCGTGCAACGCACTATGCCTAAGTTAGACTATCGTTGGGCATCGGTTGTGTAGGCCGACAACAGGTTCAGCATTCGTTGGTATAAGTTATCTATAACACAACGAAACGTTCTGTGTCCATTACTAATATGTTATGCATACGACCAACTCGTTATGAATACGTCCGAATCTTTAAAAAAAAACCATCAAAAGTTCAACGTCAGCCAGCGTTTTACATACATTTTAATACGTTGCCATCGCTGGCTAAAACGTCAAGGTGTGACCGGGCCTTTAGACAGTTTAGAGGTGAGTGTGCATATCTCGAGGCTATCCTGCCAGCCTTTGACAATATCAGGCGAGTCATTCACATACAATAGGAATAAAATGGAACCAAGAATCAAGCCTTGAGGAAATCAATTTGTGACTTTAGTCCAAGTTAAAAATCCACTTTTTGTGTCCTGTTGGTCAGAAACTCCTTCAGCCAAAAATGAACTTCACGGTGGTTACCGAATTGCTGACCCTTGAACAGAAATCACTGGTGAGGGACAGAGTGAAAGACTTTTGCAAAGTCCATATAATTTACATGTTTCTATGCCTTTGTCCAAATTGGAGCCCCAATCACAAAAGCAATCTAAAAGTTTTCACAAAAATAATTTGCCTGGAATCCATGCTTATTAGTGTTAATAATGTTGCTGTTGAAGAACAGAGTCCAAAACTGAAAGCTGTAAGCTAGAACGGCACTCTGTGGAATGCTTACCTCCACGAGGCTGAACAGTTTACATTTTGTATCCGACTGATGGGCTGGAACTGAATCCGGACCTTAACTAAAATTGAATCGGCTTGTTCTTGTCACCTACCCAACTCGTCTACCAAGTTTTGTCATAAAACCATTCCTTTCACACTGTGAGGCGTGTAGGGCTGCCGAGGCAGTTTCATTTGACGAAGGAGTACAGTCCTGGATGGGTTGCCACTCTGCCACAGGATGCTCAAATGGCTTATTACCCTCGTAAGCTTGTACTCATTTTGCTGATCTCAGAAGGATGACAGGCTGGTGTTATTTCAACGGCATGACAGGGGCTCAAGCTCAGGAGCCTAAGATCTTAAGCCAGCCACCTTAACCGTTTAGCCAACACCAGGCTTACGTTTTGTCATAACCCATCCACAACTTTTTGAGATATCATATTATGTATCGTTTTTGGACCTATCTCTCAATGGTGAAGAATCACTTGTATCATTAAATAATTCTCGTATCCAGATCCGGATTCGGATCTTCACCAAAATCAAATCAATTCGTCCTTGTGACACACCCAACCTGTCCACCAAGTTTTTTTTTTTTTTTTTTAATCCATCCACATCTTTTTGAGATGTCCTGCACACAAACAAACAAATGAAAAATCACTCAGAGTGACAACTTGGCGAAATGTAACGGCACTCGGTTGAGCACAAACCTCCACCAGGCTGAATAGTTTACATTTTGTATGGCTCTGATAGGTCGGATCTGAATCCGGACCTCAAGCAAAATCGAATCGGCTTGTTCTTGTCACTTAACCAACTCGTCCACAACTTTTTGAATTGCCATGCAATAATACTCTTTGACCCCATGTCTCAATGGTGAAGAATCATTATAAAAATTCTTGGATCCGGATTCGGATCTTCACCAAAATTAAGCGTTGTTGTCCTTGGACAGTCACGCACGCACGCACGCACGCACACACACCAAGATTGCTTGAAAACTGTGGCCAAAAATTGTTTGACAAACAGACCAACATACTTGGCAAAAAAAAATTTCGCCAAGTAATTAACAGACGAGCTGGGAGACGACGATGGTTCGTGGGCATTATTGAACAATGCCACGAGAGGTACAATTGAGTTAGTGGAAGCTTTTGAGGAAGCCCTACCGTAAAAACCTAACTCTTCCGTCAAAATTGACCAAATCAAATCGGATTTTTTTATATGTTGTACTTATGGACATTATGCACAGCTTCTAGGAAATGAAATTGCGAGAAAGAAAATCGAGAAAATGAATAAAAATAAATAAAAAGTTCAAGTGGGCGTTGCTCTGCCCACAAGGGGCGTGGGATGCCCCTCATACAAAAAGACACAACTGGACCATGATATCTAGCTTGTGTCCAAGTTTTATTAAGATCACATCAAACGTCACGGAGCTATGCTCTGGAGAGAGTGACAAACAGACAGACAGACACTCAGACACAACAAAAATATTGGTCACTGCTGGTGCCCGCAAAGCAATAGTGGTCACTGCTGGCGCCTGTGAACCAACAGAGGGGTGAAAACATAACCTCCACCTTCGGTGGCAGAAGTAATAAGCTCAGGTGGCATCAAAATGTGAAAATCTTGGAAGGGGTGAACACCTTTGCAGGCCACTGTATGATTAAAATTCACTCTTGTCCAAAGCCTGGTGTTGGCTAAGTGGTTTGAGTGGCCGACTTGGGATCTTTGGATCCTGAGTTCAAGCGCCATTGGCCATTTAACACCAGGTGGGGTTGATTCAGCCTGCCATCCTTTTTAGGTCAGTGTACTGGTAAAGGGGCACGGCATCAGCGGCACAGCCGCACTTCCAATAAATGGTAGCTACCCGGCAGCCAAGTTGCCGTACACAAGAATAGAACTCTGTCCAAAAAAAAAAAAATCATTTTCAACATTCTCCCTTCTCTTTTAATGACTACAGCCAGATCTGACATTCAACTGTGCAAATAATTTGGCCTGACTGCACATTATAAACATGCCTACTCTTTAGAAATAAAAAATGTGATCCTTAACTTCACCAATGCTTCCAGTACTGGCAGACAGGTCCTCTGGCTTAAGGATGGTGCATGCATCGATGCATTACCTTGCATGCAATACATCAGGGTGACCATTTATAGCTGGGCGGAGATTAAAACCGAGGTGTGTGTGTGTACCTCAAAACTACCCTGCCAGCACAATGTTCTCTCTACCACTGCTCAATGACATTGTACAACACCATCTGGATTTGTCTGACAACAGCTCCATGAGAAAGTGAAAAGGAGCACAGGTAATGGTGAATGTGAAGAACAATCCACTCATCATGAAGTGTACAATGGTATATTTTGCTATTTTCAAGAAGTATGAGAGTGCTCTGGACAATCTTGAGGTTAATGATTTCAGGGAGAAAGTTGACTCATGTGAATGGGTTAATTGGCATTTAAGAATGCATGGTGAGATTTCAAATACTATTAACAAATAGTACATCTGAATTCCTATAAGGTCCTTCTGTGACACATTTTAACTCCTCGCAACTTACAGCTACAAGGCCTTCATCCGCAACTCGATGGAGGACTGCTCTCTCCTCTGGGCTGGCTCCACTGTCTCACGTCCTTGCTCAGCTTGACGCTGTGGAAACCAAGGCCTTCAAGATTATTGGAATCTCCTGCGATGAAGCCGAGTCTATGGGTCTATAAGTTTGCCACTACAGACAGATCGGTGTTCCCTCTGTCTTGTACTGCCTCCTTTTTGGTCTTGCATCCTCTGCTCTTTCCATGTCCCCCCCCCCACCGCACTTCCCTCCCTCAGTATTTGCAGGTGCAGGGTGCACCTGGTTCCCCATCAACTCCCTCTGGTGAAACTCCTCAATTCTAAGATCACTGCTCACCTCCACTGATGTGTTCCTCTTTCTTCTTGCCTATGGAACCAACTTCTACGTTCTCTTCAATCATCCAAAACCATCACCTTTTTTCTACTCTTGTTAACTCCCTCTCCCCACCCTCAAACACTTCCTAAATTCCAATTTTCTCCTTTTTGAGAGTTTGTTTCTGTCTCCATCTTGTCCACCCCATGCGTCCTCCCTTGCCCCCCTTATTCCTCCCCACACCCATCATTTGTCCAAGTCTCTATTTTGTCATTAAGCCCTGCTGTTGGTGTCCCCCTTCTCTCTCTTATGTTCCTTTTGCTCTGTTGCATCCTGATCCGTTCAGTGTTCTATCTCTTCCACGGTTCTACCTCTTCCAGTTGTGTTCAAAAAAATATTAAAGTGTTGGAAATTGTAATGCAAATTGTGGATCGATCCCAAGCCAATCGACAATTGATATACCTTGAATCTTCAGGGAAATGTGAATGCAAATACATGCTTATAATCCCTGCCATAAATATTTTTTCTCACGAAAAAATTAAGTCCCACGTGGCGAAGGGAGAAGTCCCACGTGGCAAAGGGAGAAGTCCCACGTGGCGAAGGGAGAAGTCCCACGTGGCGAAGGGAGAAGGAGAAGACTTCTCCCTTCGCCATGTGGGACTTCTCCCTTCACCACGTGGGACTTCTCCCTTCGCCACGAGAGACGTTTTCTGTCCCACATGGGACTTCCTTGTGCTTCCAACCAAAATGAACAGAACCAGAAAAAAAAGACAGAGAAAATTAATTAACTATTTTGCGCCCTCTTAGTTTGCTCCTAAAGCGATTTGCCAATGGGGAGCCTTTTGATTATGGTTGTTGACCCTCAAGTGTTACTGCAGAAGCCCCTCAGACAGAATGTCTTGTGGGTCTAAGGGTTCTAAAATGAGGTCAATAGGATCTACAGGGTCTTCTGGTCCTAAGGGAGTCTTCGCTGTGTCAAAGTTGATTTCCTCTCTCAGCATTTGTAATTGGTGTGAATGAATAAAGACATTGTTCCTCACTCACAACATATTCATTGAAATTCGGTGGAAATGCTGCAGTTGAGAGGATTCCATTGTAAACAAAATTATCCATGTATGCTGTTACATTTGCTTTCTGTAAAATATACATCTGCCTTCAGTTGATATTGATTTGTCATTTTTGAATAAAACTATGTCACAACCTGGAAATGTTGCATAAGTTCCAGGAAGACAAGTCAATCATTTAGTACATGATTAAATATAACTTTAGATATTTCTTCCTAAGTTCACAAATTTAATGAATTTGAACATGAATATAATGCATGGCTTTTTTGTGTGAAGGCATTGTGAAAAGCTGGCAAGGTCCTGTGAGCACCACCTATCAGACTGCAATGTTCTTTATTAACGCCGAGGACGTGCCGAAGTAATGCTTCACTCTCTTGAACTGTGTAACTGTCTACCTCCAAACCCTGTGGGACCATGAAGGGGCTGTTTGTGCTCTTTTCTGATTGGCTGTACTTGGGCCTTGCCGACTGGAACCAACATTGTTTAGACTGTTTCACTCCTTTCCCAGGAAGCAGAGAGCAGTAATTTTGATTTAAAACTTTGAGAAAAGTTACTCTTTCCCAGATGAAAGGCTATTTCTCTTTTATCCTGCTTGTTCAATCATTTCCCCCACCCATCCCTGCTTCAATATATAGGGCTTGGGTTAGGTCATTAATTGCAGAGTTTTATTGATGGCGATTTCTCCTGTATGTGGGTACATATGAAATGTATTAAAGATTCTCCTTTGTATGCTGAACTTGAGTCAAAATTGAGTTCATTTCTACCACAGGGGTCTAAAGGGTCTTTGGGGTCTCAAAGGGTATTAGGGTTATAAAGGGTCTTGAAGGGTCTTAGCGGTTGAAAGGGTCCCAGGGGTCTTAAGTTTATAAAGGGTCTAATGTGTCTTGGGAGTCGAAAGGGTCTTTGGGGTTTAAAAAGTCTTCAGGTTATAACAGGTGTAATGGATCTTCATGGTCAAAATAGTCTTGGCAGTTATGGAGTCTTAAGGGTATTCAGGGTCTTAAGGATCTTAGGGTTATTAGGGGTCTAAATGGTCTTGGGGTATAGAGGGGTCTGGAACTCGCATGCATATATTCATGGACACACGGGCGCACGCACGGCTCCTTTTCGCACGGTATAGATGAGGTCCCCTCTCCGACAACCACTCCTTATAGCTTAGTCTAGCTAACCCTGGAATCAGTCTAGTAGCTTGATGCTGTACCCTCTCTATGTATGGCAGCCATATCCTTCATCAGATGTGGTGATCAACATTGTGGACACAATATTCGAGATGAGGCCTCACTAAATTACTGTAGATTGTTAAATCTACCTCTGGTTTATAATTTATTCCCCAAAGAATACACCATAAAACCCTGTAAGCTTTACCAATGGCTGCTTGGCAAAAAGTGTTGTTTGCTTACCCCCCTGTGTAACACACATCTATTATTACCGTATCTATTACCACCCTCAGATCCTTCTCCTGCGTAACATGCTCTGAGATTGCCCCTTATATGATGTAATCTCTATTTTTATGATTCTTACCCATCTCAATAACCTTACATTTATTTATGTTAAACTGCATCTGCTAATATTTTGCCCAATCGATGAAAGTATGTTGATGTTCCTGAATCTGATCACCTGCCCCTCTGATATCTACCTTACCTCTAAGCTTCGTGTCACCTGCAAATTTGGAAAACCTACTCGTAACCCCACTGTCCAAATCGTTGAAGTAGATTATGAATAACAAGAGTGAGAATTGCTTTACAACACATGTCCCCTACCAATGTGATATTTTAAATAACCCAACGTATATACATGAAGCAAAAACATGTGTACGGCTTATGTGCATATATAAATATATAATACATCGTGGTTATATACCTGGGATCATTCCAATTGCACTGGGCCATAGACTAACACCCAGGCCTAAGGCTTGAGGCCTGCCAATCTGTTCTGTTTGATGCAATGGTGGCACGTGATTTTATTGGGGTGGAGTCAGGCCAGCTGTCCAGCCAATGGGTGTAAAGCAGTGTGGTGGAGTCACAGCAGCTGAACACTGACCCATGTATGATGTGATATTTTCCAAGTCTAAAAAGGCCATAACTCTGACAAATTGACAAAACACCTTGAAACTCGAACTTGTTCTGTAACTCATCATAATAAAGCGACATACCAAGTTTCAGTTGAATATGTTAAACGGTATTGGGGAAAAAGACAGAAAAACCACAGGTGGGACAGACAGACAGACAGACAGACAGATGGACAGAGAGCAAACCTACTGCATAGTCCACTCAGGTGAAACATACAGGGGGCTGCAAAAGTAGGTATACAGTAATGAAAAACAAAACGTGCGCACAAAACGTATTTTATTGATTAATTAAACAAGCATATCAATAATAACATACCAAAACATACCAATAATAAACATATTAATCCCTCAAATGTTCAAACTGTTTTCCCCCGGCATTCACACACTCCACTGGTATCATTACTGTATACCTACTTTTGCAGCCCCCTGTATATATTATATATATATATATATATATATATATATATATA
This sequence comes from Eptatretus burgeri, assembly GCF_056783735.1. Classification (NCBI taxonomy): domain Eukaryota; kingdom Metazoa; phylum Chordata; class Myxini; order Myxiniformes; family Myxinidae; genus Eptatretus; species Eptatretus burgeri. The sequence continues at coordinate 97,521,889 of NC_140961.1, forward strand.
TATATATATATATATATATATATATATATATATATATATATATATATATATATATATATATATATATATATATATATATTGTTACGGATTCGCGCCCGCCGGCGTGCTGACGGCCACGTAACTCGAATCGCGGCACGTCGCCCACCGGACGGACAATCCAGTCGTGACCCTCTCGGACTAACGCCGGGAACCAGTCACGGGTGGACCTTTCGGTCTCGCCGCGATCGAGCCAATCGGCCCCCGTGTGGGATAGGGTTGCTCGCCAAATTCGACCTACCTAAGTACCCACACGGAGGGTAGACCGGGCGATCGCACCTCGCCGCAGGTCGACTTCGGACACGGGCCACTTAAGCGACCCGTTCCGTACTATCGGGATAACCGAGCGGTGTTATCGTCGGCCTCGACGGTTCGATTAATTATCGGGCGTATTCAGCCCACTACCAACCCTTTACGTGAAGCAAGATGAGGATTCAATGAAAGAAATGACGAAGCGAAGCGGGAAAACAGTTCAACATAAAGCACATTTATTCGCGATGAACGGAAAGCACACATATACAATTCCACCAAAAGCACATAGAAAAGAAGAAGACAAAAAGCAAATGCGACAATGCAGATCTAATACCGACTACGCGAGCACACGGCAACACTTATACAATTTTACTTCACAGACGGCGCCGACAACACACATTCCCAAAGCAAAAGAAAAGAGAACCACCCTCCAGGATGAGGGGGTAGGCGGGCCTGGGGCCGAGACCGTGTCGGGCCTACCCGTCTGATGATGAGACGCGGAGCGGCGGTGGTGCCTCAACTCCGCGGGCCTCGCGGACAGTGTCCGGCAGGGGGTGGGAAGGGGGCCCCCTTTGTCACACTATCTCAGCGCGGGGGGAAACAGGAGGGGGTTGCTGATGCTCGGGGAAAGGAGGATATAACCCTGTCTCGGGTCCCGCGGCGAGCGTCTCCTCCTCCACCTCCGTCGCGTTGCTGGCCTCTCTGGTGTGCAGCTCCCGGCACCGACGCGAGCACCCCCTCGTCTGCCTTCGCCGCCGCCGCCTCTCCACAGCTCCGTCCTCTTCACTCCGACTCCGCGAACTCCCAACTGCACTCCGCGAACTCCCAACTGCACTCAACTCCAACGCACACGACGACACTTTTCTGACGAACGCAGCCGCTTATATAAGCCCCGTGGCTTCGCCTTTGACCCCCTGCCTTCGACCTTTCACCTCGCTCCCCATTGGCCCGAGAAAAAGTGGGCGTGAATGCATTTTGATCCATGAATTTGCATATAGCGACCGCCCTCCAACGCCCTGGAGGCGGGGCCAAATCGCCCCTCGCTCACCGATTGGACGGAACAAAAGTGGGCGTGAGTCGTTTTTGATCCGTTTTTGGAGCGGAAAGTCCGTGGTTTTGTACACGCTGTTCGGCGCGCGCCCTGCACGAGTCCAATACCGGTACCCACAAGCGGCGCAAGAACGGTGGCGATGCGACGGTTGCGAGGTGTGACAGTAAAGGTCGTGGCTGTTGTGGTGAAGCGGCGTTGTGGTGGGTGGTTGATGTTGTGACGACTGTTGAGACGTGGTTGGTGGTGGTAATCATGGCGGTTGGTCCAAAATAAAGATAGTAAAAGAAAAACGGCTATCCTGAAGAGTCCCAGCACGCATAAATGACATGTATTCCCACTAGACCACGGGTTTGGGCCTAACTACACATATACTTACCGAGATATCTCACCTGAATGGTGGTTTGCGAATTTGGTCAACCACAACAATATATATATATATATATATATATATATATATATATATATATATATATATATATATATATATATATATATATATATATATATATATATATATATATATTGTTGCGGGCCGGGGTCTTGCGGAGAAGGACCACGAGGTGGGGGAAAACTAAGTCAATTCCCACCAGAATCCCCGAAATTGTAGGCCGTCGCTCACGGATAATTCCATGACGCGGCGGGTTGCTTAACTGACCGTGGATGCCAATACCTGAACCGCGTAGCGTAGGGTCCAACTGTCTCGAATAAAGTTACCTAGTTAACCACGCGGTTTTGACTACCGGGGAACCATGCCCTCGGTACACCTTCCCCGAACCAGATCACTCTGGCGAGCGACTACGGTGGAGTGCCAACTACCAACTCTACCAACTACCTTTCCGGAACGGATGCAGCCGAGCAGAACTGCTTAGGACGTACCGGCTCGTAGGAACGGATTATCGGGAATAAAAACCCTGCTAAACTCAGATTCGAACCATGCTGGACCAATGGAGGAAAAGACAAAAACGAGCTGGGAACATTTCTACAATTATTTATTCACAATAAAGCAAGGAAAAGCATGTGGCACAGGAAAAAGGTTTATTGGGTGTGTTAAACAGGGGAAGACGACAGAGGAGTGGTGTGACAATTTACAAGCAACTTAAAAAAGCAGACACAGTGCAGACTTGACACGAGATTAATAAAAGCAACAATTACAACAATAAAGATCTCACACAGGCTTATCTAACGGACAGGCGCCAACACTCTCAGACACACACTCAGACAAAATAAACCCAATGAAAAGAAAAGGGGACTTTTTGCAGCCAGGAAGGGAGGGAGTTGAGGTCACAGTTTTTGGTACCTGAGCGTTTTGATGGAAGGGATGCTCTGTGGTGCGGCACCCGATAAAAGCTGTGCAGTTCGGTCCACAGCCGCACGTGTGGTAATCGTGTCTGGTGGAGTTCAAAGAGGCGAGAGATGAGTAGAAGGCAGGACCAGATGAGAGGCTTGGTCGAGGTCATGTGGGCTAGGACCAGTACAGTAGGCGGGACGTCGAGGCGAGCCAGGCAGCCGGAACACTTTCACAACTCGCAATTCTCTTCAACCTCCCCAACTTCTTCACAATTCCAACGACAACCTTCCCTCGCATCCAACTCAACTCTGAGGATTGTCCAGTACTTTATAGATTACGGAGTTCAGGGTGGAGCCATGGCGAAGCCGACGTCATTATCCGTCCCGATTGGACCGGGCCTTCATGTGGTCCGCCTTTCTGGGCAGGGTTTAGGCCAGACACTGGTAAGGACCGCCCACACCACCGTGTCTGAGTTTGGGAAGGTGAATGGTGGCGCAGCTACTATAACGAACCTCGGGATTCTGCCTCAGAAAACGAGTCTCTGTGGACAGCGGGTAGACGGTGGAAGCGCTTGTCCAACCCAAAGTGCCCGTCGTGATTTGGGCTCAGAAGACGAGACAAGGGTAGCAAGCTAGATGAAGGTACCGTGGATCAAATAAAAAGGAAATAAAATAAAAGGGGAAAAATGATTTATTGATTCTTCACTATAGCCCATCGCAGCACACTCCCTCGTCTTCCCACTCGAGCAGCGTTTCTCAACCTTTTTACCCTTGTAGAGCCCTTGAAATAGTTTTCATGTCTCAGGGAAGTGACCGTTTTTTTACAGCCATTTTTCCCTGCTGTGCAGGGGTTTGGCTTTTTCTTGAGGCAATGTTTTTTTTTTATGGCCGGATGCCCTTCCTGACGCCAACCCTGGTCGCCTCTTACGACACACAGGGATATGGTACACCTATTCTAACCGGGGCATACACCGGGACCAGTACACTGGTACTCACTCCGCCGACCTCGGAAGGATGACAGGCTGAGTCAACCTCCTGGTGTTAATTCAGCAGCCAACGGGGCTTGAACTCAGGACCCTGGGATCCCAAGCCACCACCCTAACCACTAAGCCAACACCAGGAACCCCTGCATAAAAATTATTATATACCATTATTAATATCTAGTTCTTTTTATTAATCACAGCGTTGCCGGTATAAGACGGTAATTTCAAACAAATCTCAGATGTAAATAAAAACAATCCTTACTCCCGAACGAAGAAGAAAAAGGAAGTCTACAACAGCAGCTGTTTCACTTATCGTAATTAATTAATGGCATTAAATCAAACCATGTGACAAATATTTACAATTGAAAAACAACCAACAACAGATTCAAATATAATTAATAAAAAATATTAGACTTATGCGCTATCACAGCTGCGTCGTACCTCCTATTACTCTTGTTTTGTTTACATTGATGACGTCACTCGGTCGTTTCTCGCAAGTTTCTGTGATTCACTGTTAGAACACATGTTTCAAACCACTAAAAAATCTGATTGAATTGGGCCAATCTGCTTGCTTTGTAATTGGGTTGTGCTGCTTGGTCAATTAAAAAACGTCATTTTTGAAAGTGTTTGTTAACCCCGAGTCTGTTTGACAATTAAAAAATACACCTCATGTAACTTGATCAACAAAACAAACAAATAAAGCTGAAACAATAAAGGTAAACAGAAGAACTAACCTAGGGAGAGAGAGAGAGGAGTGAGAGTGAGAGTGAGAGTGAGAGTGAGAGTGAGAGTGAGAGTGAGAGTGAGAGTGAGAGTGAGAGAGAGACTTCGCACGAGGAAGCACAGAGAAGATAGATGGACACCGTGCATGCGTCCCGTACTTGAGTCAGTCACTCAATGATACACGATCTGCCGCGTACAGGACGTCCACTAACCAGTGAGGGCGGTTTCACACTGGTGCCATATAGACATCGTTAAATACATTCCCTATGGTTGTTATAATTGCAAATAATATAAGAGTTTGAAGCCTCCATGATTATAACCAAGGAGTTTCCAACAATATGCCAGACGTGTATAGTAAAATTACGAATATTAAATCAAACAAAAACTACTCAAAAATACATTAGTCAATTTATTACTGTTTCTCGCGGAACCCCAAGCGACCTCTTGCGGAACCCTGGGGTTCCGGGGAACCCCGGTTGAGAAACACTGCACTAGAGACTAGACAAAAGGTCGGTACCTAACTACATGTATATTATGAAATAACTGACTCGGGTCAACTGTATGTTGTATGCATATGGTTCTGAGAACCGTAACAATATATATATATATATATATATATATATATATATATATATATATATATATATATATATATATATATATATATATATATATATATATATATATATATATATATATATATATATATATATATATATATATATATATATATATATATATATATATATATATATATATATATATATATATATATATATATATATATATATATATATATATATATATATATATATAAAAAGAGCCTGGTGTTGGCGCAGTGGTTCGGGCAGCGGATTGGGATCCAAAAGGTCCTGAGTTCAAGCCCCGTTGGGCCACTGAATTAATACACCAGGGGGTTGACTCAGCCTGTCATCCTTCCGAGGTCGGCGAAATGAGTACCAGTGTACTGGACCAGTGTATACCCCGGTTAAAATAGGTGTACCATATCCCTGTGTCGTAAGCGGCGACCAGGGTTGCGTCAGGAAGGGCATCCAGCGTAAAACATGTGCCAAATCATTATGCAGATCATACGGATGATCCGCTGTGGCGACCCCTAACGGGAGCAGCCGAAAGAAGAAGATGTATGTATATGTATGTATATGTATATGTATATATATATATATATATATATATATATATATATATATATATATATATATATACCTATATATTATTTCTGTTAACGTCTGCGCGTAATTTGATGTTTCTCCTCCAAAACTGCCGGACGGATTGTCGCGACTTTCGGCATGTGGGTGCTCTGTGGTCTAATGAACAGCATGGGCTATGTGAGATCGCGCCAGACAGACAGGTTTGGGAATTTTGGGCGATTTTCGAATTTTTACATTCGTTTGCATGGCGACGCATGACATCACCGGTGAGAGGCGTAATTCCGTCATGACATCATCAGTCATTCGCTGACGTCATTACGTCTGTCGTCGACAGACCGTCACCGATGAGAGGCGTAATGCCACTCTGAGAAAACAGCGTCTGCAATGTAAAACCCTATACTGCACATGCTGACTACCTCAGAAGGTGAATTTGACACAAAAAAATGTAACAAGAAACATTGTATAAAAAGTAAAGATTTATTTAAAAAATATATTATTTTTGTTAACGTCTACGCGTAATTTGACGTTTCTCCTCTGAAACCGCTGGCAGGAATGTGCTCATTTCCCATTTACTAGGGTTTCTTAATATGATGAAGACGATGCACTAAATTTCTAAGCTGGAATTGGATGACAACGTGGCTTCAACAAGATTTTAAACCCATCGATGGCCACATTTATTCCCGTTCTGTCGCCATCGCTGCCATCTATCCAAAAAATATGAACTCGAGTAAGGGAGTACTCATTGCTTCAAACACTGAACATAAACACAACTGGTAATAAATAGTATGGCTCAGAACATCAGCAATGGTTGTCATGTTTTAAAAATCAGTGTGGAAGGAGGGGAACGATGAGCACCAGCTCTGCCAACATGATGTACCCCGATTGGCACCTTCCCAGACTAAACACGCCCTCTTAGAGTGTCAATTTGTATCTGAAATCCAACGTACTTCCCGTACTGAACACGCCCTCTTAGACTCAATTTGTGTCTGAAATCCGACGTACTTCCCGTACTGAACACACCCTCTTAGACTGTCAATTTGTGTCTGAAATCCGACGTACTTCCCGGACTGAACACGCCCTCTTAGACTGTCAATTTGTGTCTGAAATCCGACGTACTTCCCGTACTGAACACACCCTCTTAGACTGTCAATTTGTGTCTGAAATCCGACGTACTTCCCGGACTGAACACGCCCTCTTAGACTGTCAATTTGTGTCTGAAATCCGACGTACTTCCCGGACTGAACACGCCCACTTAGACTGTAAATTTGCGTCTGAAATCCGATGAACTTCCCGGACTGAACACGCCCTCTTAGACTGTCAATTTGCGTCTGAAATCCGACGTACTTCCCGGACTGAACACGCCCACTTAGACTGTAAATTTGCGTCTGAAATCCGATGAACTTCCCGGACTGAACACGCCATCTTAGACTGTCAATTTGTGTCTGAAATCCGACGTACTTCCCGGACTGAACACGCCCTCTTAGACTGTGAATTTGTGTCTGAAATCCAACGTACATATTAATAAACACCCAAAAATAAGTTGCAATAGGCCTACGTCCAGATAACATCAAAGGCTATAATTTGAAGGTAGGGGGACCAGGGAATGGGTACGAGGTCATCCCTTCATTGCCCGGATTCTCTTCTTTTCTTTGTTCTTCTAAAGCGCGGTGTCCGACAATAGATTCTGTACCTTGAGTGTGTGTGTGTTAACTGTTGAAATTAAAGAGGTGTTCGATTGCCGGATGCACCCAAACAACTGCCGTTCATTACATTAATTGTCAATATCAACCGCCATAGTTACCTGTGTTGTGTCTTGCGCGTGTGATCTTTAAATTAAAGTGTCCAAGCGGTGTTCGATCATCGGATGTAAGCCAAAAAGTGCCGTTCATTGAAATTTGCATTCTGATTCTCGGTCAACCTCCACTGCTCCTGTTCAGTCTCGGGCTCAGCCTATATCATGTTAAACTTGCCCCATCAGACGCCAACCTTCCAGTCACACTGCAGAGGATGCAATTTCCAGTCAGACTCGCATACTCGATGACCATAAACAAATCCCAGGGCCAAACATTTGACAAACTCGGAATATACCTCCCAGCCCCCGTGTTCTCCCATGGCCAACTATATGTTGCATTTTCACGTGCAAGAGGTTACTCCTATATATCTATCAAAGTGTACAATAATTCCTCACAATGACTATTCAGCAACAAGACACTCACCCAAAATGTCATCTCCAGGGAGGTCCTTTGGAAAACTAAGGACAGGTAACCATAGTGCATCATATCCCTAATGACATCCTCCCCAGCTTCCTAGAACATCAACTATTTTGCCTCATCCACCTTTTTCCCCCCATTCAACTCCATGCGGAGCACGGGAATATGCTAGTATATATATATATATATATATATATATATATATATATATATATATATATATATATATATATATATATATATATATATATATATATATATATATATATATATATATATATATATGCAAGACAATGTTTCATACTCTTGCCCACACAGTTTATCCCTTTCATGTTCCTCTTTTGCCTTCCCGAGTTATTTTCTAAACTGACCTCCATGTTCATCCGCAATAACTTGTCTCGTTTTATTTTTAGAATTTCGATTCACATAAATACTTCACAACTGCGGTCAGCTCCACCGTCGTCGCGTACCACTTGAACATGCACGTTTTATACACCGCCCAGAAGTGCAATTGTACAGATATTTCGTTCATTTGGGAGAGAGAGGGGGAAGACACACAGATGGTAAAGAAATAAATAAATGAGAGCGAAACGCGCGCCCCGCCTGCCCCCCTCCTCCCCCTCCTCCTCCTCCTCCATGCAATCACGCTATATATGGGAAAAGCGAAGCCGCCGTGCTTTTGGTCCCTCGTCCGGTGCGAGCAGCCTGCCATGCCGTACGAGCTCAGTAAGTGGTCCACGCGTCGGTTTGCCGAACCGAGCTGAGGGACGAGCGAGACTCCCGGTCCGCAAAGGTTCGACGGGCCTTCGTTGTCCAGCTCGCGCAGCACGTCCAGTGCAAATAACGGAACCGTTTCCACTCGGACACCTGGGTGGACATCGCACCGAACTCGGTGTCGGTCGTCTTGCGCTTCTGTACCGTCATCGCTTGGACGTACAACGCACTTGTTAACGTCGTAAACAGTAATTGCTGTTCGCTGCTCGGTGTTCCCACTATTCTTGTCGGACGTGTAATTGAAGATCGAGCCAAAGTTGCTGATTTGTAACCACGTTACCGTGTTCAAGATCGCGATAAACACGATAAACTCTTGGGATGACTCGTCATGAATTGTCACGTGTGGACGGTTCGCGGCTCTGACCTGCCCAGTCTTCCCATTGAATGAATGACAAGACCCGCTCATACATTTCTGAGGATGAAATCTGATTGAGTCTTCTTCTTCTCCTTCTCCTTCTTCTTCTCCTTCTTCTTCTCCTTCTTCTTCTCCATCTTCTTCTCCATCTTCTTCTTCTTCTCCTTCTTCTTCTCCTTCTTCTTCTCCTTCTTCTCCATCTTCTTCTTCTTCTCCTTCTTCTCCATCTTCTTCTTCTTCTTCTTCTTCTTCTCCTCCATCTTCTTCTTCTTCTCCTTCTCCATCTTCTTCTTCTTCTTCTCCTTCTTCTCCATCTTCTTCTTCTTCTCCTTCTTCTCCTTCTTCTCCTTCTTCTTCTCCTTCTCCTTCTTCTCCTTCTTCTCCTTCTTCTTCTCCTTCTTCTCCTTCTTCTCCATCTTCTCCATCTTCTTCTTCTTCTTTTTCTCCTCCTTGTTCTCATCCTTTTTCTCCTTCCCAAAAGCCAATTTTGTATGCTTCTTCTCCTTGTCATTCTCCTTTTTCTTTTTCTTCTTCCCAAAAGCCAATTTTGCATGTTTTCTTCTTGTTCTTCTTGTTCTAATTAATCTATACTAGCCGAAACCCCGTCACAGACGGATTCCGTTCATTCAACCACCCTCACCAGGTCACCCACACTCCAGGGACATGGACTGGACAGGGCGTGCTTGCCCCCTCCTGCTTATCCCCGGCCCCTGCCCCATTCCCCCCCACCTCCCACCTCCCGCCTTCAATTTGCTTACCCCCGCCCAAAAATTTAATTACCCAGCCCCGCCACCGCCTCTTCACTCCCCGTCCCCAGTCTCTTGATTCCCCGCCCCACTTGCCCCTGGGCCTCCACCCCTGTCCACCCCCTTACACTCAACCCCGCCTAATTCACCCCAGCCCCCGCCCACTCATCCCCCGCCCCATTTCCCCCCCATCTCCTGCTTTCAATTTGCTTACCCCCGCCCAAAAATTTGCTTACCTTGCCCCTGCCTCTTCACTCCCCGCCCCGCCTCTTCACTCCTCGCCCCCGTATCTTCATCCCCCACCCCCGCCTCTTCACTCCCTGCCTCCGTCTCTTCTTCCCCCCCCCCCCCCCCTTCACCCCCCGCCTCCCCCTCTTCCTCCCCCACCCCCGCCTCTTCACTCCCTGCCTCCGTCTCTTCATCCCCCCCCCCTACCCCTTCCCTCCCAGCCTCCATCTCTTCATCCCCCACCCCCGCCTCTTCACTCCCTGCCCCCGTCTCAACGAAAAGTGTTTATTCTGCTTCAGAGTTGAAAGTTGACTCTTGCCACTATGTGCGATGCACTCTTACAGGTACGAAGTCTCGTTCAGTCCAGGTCACAGTACCAAGAAAAACGTGACGTCACCGCTAGGAGGAGCACAAAATTGGTCCTTTAGTATTAATATATAGATAAGCCACACTGGACTATTTAAGTCTGAAAAATTGGAAAGGAAGCGAAAATATTTACCCACTCATCAAGTGTAAGCAATTGGTGGGAAGGTAATGAGCGTGCCAGTGAAACTTCAGGGTTCAGGCTGTGCAAGCTAAAGGGATTGTTGATTTAATCTCTTCAAGCAGGCCGAGTGCTTGAAAGCTCTGATTTCCTCTACGAAGGTGATCTGTCAATCTCGTAAATGTCAGCCCGCAATTGTCTTGCAGGGAGTGTGCTCGCCAGCCTTCCGCAGGTAGAGCGTGGTGTGGCGAAGATCTTGGCCGAAGATCCAAAGGGAATTAACTTTTTGTACACCAATGGGAAAAGTGTCATCATCAGAGACATCCAGGTATTCCCTTTGGTTCTCCATCCTCAGCACATTGCATTGTTCAAAGGGATTGTTTGGTTTAATTAAGATTTTAAAAGTTTTTGGGTTTCAGTTGGAGCATCAAATTCTTGCTTGAAGTGGTTTAATCACATTTTGCTCATAATTGCCATCGTACTTGCATCGCTGTTTTTATTTTTGTATGCAGTGTTGATGCTTGTGGAGGAGTTAGAACACAGAACTGATCTGGACGTAACAGAACGAAAAGTACAAGAGAACGAGGAGGGGGGTGGAGGGACATATCAACAGGGTTGAGGGACAAAATAGAGTAAGACTCAGAGAAATAAGGGATGTGGGCAGGGCCAGATTTTACAATAGGCAACATAGGCCATTGGCCGAGGGCCCACCAGTAACTGGGGGCCCACCGGGGACTTGTGGGTTCTCTGATCGGCCAAGGAGTAGGCTAGCAGGCCCTATAGTAAAATTAATAAAATAAAATAAGGTAACGAAAAATATAACAGTACAATTTTAATTGCCCGTTTCCCACCATCTATCTATCTATCGGCAGATTATAGACATAACGTGTTGTATTTAGTGGACTTCATTGTTATATTAGGTGTGTTTTTGTGTTCTTATTTTGTGATATTGGTATCTCTTATACTAGACTTGAACTAATTGATTATTACTTTAGGCTTACCTGATTTATTATCTGAACTCCGACAATCCCTTGACACAAACAGTATCATTGACAAATTTGCCAGAGAAAAAAGCAGGAAAATGTCATTTTGAACTTCACATAGTTGTGCTTGCAAAATTTATTATGCTTCAGTTTCATTGTATTTTTCCATTATTCCTATGTGTAAAGATGTACATGATATGGAACTTGATTTACTTTAATGTACTTGATATGGAACTAATTTGATTAAAAATTTATTGATGTGTTACATTATGTTGTAATTCTTTTTTTTTACATTACAATATTATGACATATAAATATTTATATAATATTTGGGGGGGGGCCCACAAGCAAGTAAATCCAGCCCTGGATGTGGGTGGGGCACAGGGGGTAGACAGGATGGATACAGCCTAAAGGGATGGTTGGTCTCGTGTTTTCCTAAAAATATTATGTTCTTGTATTTTATCCCCACTAATGAAATAATCGAGGTTGATCTGTCGTGATATTGTCATTGTCACCAGCATGGTGATAATTTTGACCAATAAAAATAACATTCCTTTCACAACGTAAGGCCCATCGGGGCTGCCGAGGCAGTTTCATTGGCAAGAACAGTCCTGGACGGGTCACCACTCCGACGCAGATTACCCCCAAAATGGTTATCACCCCAGTAAGCTGGTACTCATTTTGCTGACCTCAGAAGGATGACAGGCCGAGTCAACCCTACGTAGTGTTACTTCAATGGCCTGACAGGGGCTTGAGCTCAAGACCCGAGGATTTTAAGCCAACCTCCTTCACCGTTAAGCCAACACCTGATCATCTTTATTCGGGTCATGCTAATTGTTGCAGTGTTTATACTCTTGGGATAATTTCTGGAATGTGTATCTGTTTGATATATTTATGCTTTGTTTGTTTCGTGTTCAGTTCCGTGGAAGTGCAGTATTGTGTGGATAATTTATTTTAGAAATTTTTTTAACCTTTTTTTTTTTTTTTCATGTGCAGCATCCAGAAATTGCTGACATCTACACTGAGCACACCCATCCAGCCCTCGTAGCCAAGTATTGTCCCAGTGGATTTTACATTGCCTCTGGTGGTGAGAACAAACTTTCATGCCCTCCAGTTAATTTAGGATTCTTTAGACACGTTCTGCAATCACTTTCTACAGTTCCAGTTATTGAATCAAACTATGTTCATGTTGATGTTTGAAAGAAACCTGTCCATCGGAAACAGAAATTTTACGATCAAAGCTTTTATTTGTTTTTGTTTTCCATCTGTGAAGACTTTCTGTTGGGCATTATCCAATGGGTGTTCAGCATCGGTCTGTGTTTGATAATATATCAACTTGCTGCATAGCTCCTTGATTAGCTTCAGTTTATGAGCCCTTTTCCTGAAATGCAGATCAATGCATTTTACATTTGTGGGAATGCCTTCCAAGGGTTAACATTATGTAGTGTCATGATCATTATTTCCAGATTGCATGTTTAGTTTAAGCATGAGATAAAATGACTATTAATTAATGTGTCGTTATTTGTATAGAAAGCCACCATCTCCCTTTCCTGCATGTTCTTGTCGAAAACTGCTTCCCCTTCGAAACGTATTTAATGTTTTATCCCTCTGTAATCTCTCTCGTATATCCTTGATGGAGAGAAACCAGGCCGTGCACATGGGTATTGTCATGAAGGTGGTTTTGGGGCAAAAGGGCATGCCCCCACCATGTTCGCAGAACTTGCACACAGTCTAAGGGCAGTGCGCACCTTGATTGATGACCGAATCACCAAACAGCATCGGGCGAATGATGTGGAGCTGCGTCACGGGATGGAGTGTAGCCAGATGGGATAAAGGTGGGGGCAACTGGGGGGTAGAAGGAGTTGTACTTTGGACTTCGGTGTGGGAGACTGCGTGGTTTACATTGCGGCACAGTAGACACACCCTATCGCTTAGCGCCCCCCTCCCCAAACATGGCCTCTGCAAACTGCAATCCGCAACGGCAGGCCTGAGCTCCCGCATCCTGTACTCTCCGGACCATGCCTGCTTGCTTACATTTGAGCCATGCCATACATTCCTTCCCGTGGCCTGCTATGCTCTGTCCTCTGTCGAGCGTAGCCGGGGTATTATTCCTTATCTTGTCTAATACTCCCTGGTCTTTCTTCTGTGGTGTACCTGATGCCTTAAGGAGTAGATAACTAAGGATCTTCTGTTTGTTCAATACCCAGGGCACATCACTTTGTAAATAAACTGTGTAGATAAATGCTTTTATGTCCATTGTTCTCTCTCCCTGTTTACTTGATGCATATGGACATTAAGTCACTTTGGCTCTGTGAGTGATTTGAATTGCCATGATGCAAATGGCTTTAATAATCCATCGCCCGTTAAAGGACAGATTTGGTTTGGGACAATTAGCGTCCACACAAAACTACCCGTGTCTGGCACTCGGCCCGCAATTTTGGTGCCTGTCTGTCTCTCTTTTTGTTTGTTTGTTTGTTTGTTTGTGGACGGATTTGGACAAAACTTGGTGGCCTGGTTGTGTATATAACAAGGAAGAATTTCTTCTATTTTTGGTGAAGCTATGGATCTCGATCCTCACATTTTTAAAGTGATTCTTCACCATTAAGTGATGGGGCTAAAACGATATATAGCACGATATCTGAAAAAGTTGTGGACGGATTCGGATGAAACTTGGTGGATGAGTTGTTTAAGTGACAAGAACAAGGCGATTAAATTTTAGTTGAGGTCTCAATCCAGGTCCGGCCCATCAGTGGGATACAAACCGTAAACTAATCACCCTTGTGGAGGTGTGCGCTCTACCGAGTAGCCCGTTCTAGTTTCCCCAGTTCTTTTCTCTCTCGTACACCATGCAGATCAATGATAAAAGCTCTTGATCAAATTTGTTGTGTGTATAATTTTGTGGAATATATCTTGCTTCACAGGCATGACCTTTCATATCGATGTAATCCATTTGTTCTCCTTCACTGTACTGTGATGGAAATGCATCATATGCAGTATTTTCTTTTGGATTTGTTTGTTTTTGGTTCATTAATTTCTCTTTGTTTAGTTTGTGTGTGATTTGAGCCTATCGATTGGCGAAAGCTTCATATTGAGGCCTCTGAACAGACAAAATACTCCAAACTTTACCAACTGACAACTGTGTGTCTTAAATGGTTTGGCTTATCAATACTTCCTTTCAATTTCTCAATCTCCTTTCATGTTTTGCAGATGCAACTGGTCATGTGCGTATCTGGGACACAACACAGAAGGAGCATATATTGAAGTACGAGTACCACCCCTTTATTGGGCCAATCAAGGACCTGGCATGGACAGAGGATAGCAAGCGCATTGCGGTTGTAGGAGAGGGACGAGACAGGTATGTTTGTGTGGTTGGACGCCTGAGCAATGAGATCCTAGCATTAGTGGCTTTTGTGGATAAAAACAGTAGGTGTCGATTTGTATTGCCCACTGCTTATGTTAGTAGCAGTGGATCTAACGAGGTTGAGCTATCTTCCATAATCGTACAATGAGTCTGCAAGCAGGTGAAAGCAACTTTTGTTACCCTGCGTGATTAATTCACCTCGTCCTTTTTCACAACCAACGTGTCAAAAACCACGTTTGTAATAGTTCCTGTGATGTGGATTGCAGGTTTGGTGCCATTTTCCTGTGGGACTCTGGTTCCTCTGTCGGGGAGATAATTGGGCACACGAAGATCGTCAACAGTGTGGATATTCGGCAGGTGCGTCCATATCGCCTGGTCACTGGCAGCGATGACAACTCTGCCGCCTTCTTCCATGGGTTGCCTTTCAAGTTTCAATTCACCATGAAGGTAATGCCACATGTTTGCTTTCTGCACCAAGGTGTTTGATTGATTTCTGTTGGTGCTGAGCATAGCTTTTGATTGTTGAACTTGAAGATGGTTAAATCAGGTGAAAAGACTCAGGATGATTATTGCTTGTAAAGTTTCCAACTTGAGTGATAATTATTTTGCTCTCACTGAAACACAACCAGCAACATATGATGCCAGTGTAATTTTACCAATCACTTCTTCCCCCTTACCACCATTTTTTCATTAAACTATTGATGGGGTATCTTTTTTTTTGTATTGCGCACTTTGCACTTCACTCGGTAGGGTTTATTTTGATCGATTTGAGTGGGCATGTATGATCGATCGATCTTTGCACACCAAGAGCACTCAAGTGATTTTCCAAAAGCTGTTTTATATTTATTTATTGATATGATAATGGGCTGTCATTTCTTTATTCCCGCAGTGATGATAAAGTCTTGTCAACAGAGCCGGTATTAAGTCTTATTTTGAGAGCTAACACATTCTCAAAGCTGCAAACTTTGTGTGCAATATTCTCAACACCAGTTGCAATACTTTTAGGATTTATTAAATCAAAGTTGCAACTCTGGGCCCAATCCTATTCCTGATCTTCATAAATGATCTCTCTGACTGGAAAATCCTCTTCATATATTTTCTGATGACTCTATCCTTTGCCATGACATCCCTCATCCTTCAGGCAGGCAGGCTAGAGCCTCTTCCCTCTCTTCTGACCTTGAAAAAAAAAATCACTAGCTGGTCAAACACTTGGAATAATTCTTTCAAGTCAGACAACTCACCCTCTCACTATCTCTCTCTGAAAGGACCGTCTGGAAAACCCTCCAATCAACTTTCTTAACAATCTTCTTGAGGAGGTTCAGTAATTGAAACTCTTGGGTCTCACTATCAGTCATGATCTTTCTTGGGCAAACCACGTTTCGACGATGGCTTCCAAAGCCAGCCGCTGACTGGGCATCCTCCGTCGTACAAAGTCCTTCCTTGGCTCACCTGAACTCCTATCCACCTACAAGGCCTTCATCTGCAGCTTGATGGAGTACTGCTCCACTCTCTGACCTGGCTGGCTCCCCTGCCTCACATCTTGTTCAGCTTGATGCCATTGAAACCAAGACCTTCAAAATTATTGGAATCTCCCGCACTGAGCCTGAGTCTGTGGACATCGCTTTCCCACCACAGACAGGTCGGTGGTCCCTGTCTTATCAAACTCCTTTCTGGTCATGCACCCTCTGCTCTTTCATTGCTTTGTACCCCCCCCTCCCTCAGGTTTCTGCAGGGCTCACATGCCAACATCCACCACCATCAACCCTCTCCTGGTAAAACTACCGAAATCCAGGATCACTGCTCACCTCCACTCATTTCTTATTCTTTTCTCCCCCCCCCCCCCCCACCAATAGTGTAGCAGCATAGCAAACCTGTTGTGCATTTTGTGATACAAGCACCAAATTTGGCACAAATCTACATTAATATGTTGCGAACATTTTCAGATATTGGGCCACTTGAAATTCTCTCTTTATGTCCGCCATATTGGATTTCAAAATGGCTGCCACTTGAAATCTACATTTGCTGTTATCTCTTATCTGGACGTAATGCAGCTATTGACTTGATTCTGGTATCTAAATGTATGTTTTTGTGGGCAAGGAATCCAATGGTACCATTTTCAACTTAATATTATCTATCACAGGCTGTTCTATAATTTTATTTGGAAATTATCTCGGCAAATATTGGATTCAACACAATACTTTGAAAAGAATGTCTTAGTTGTGTAAATGTCTTAGGTATAATACTGACATGCTACATGGTCTAGTATTTGAGGCTAGGTATACTGGTATCTGAGGCTAGGTATATACCGGTACTGAAGATACGTGTACATAAACAGTGTCATGTTAACAAGTTCAGCATTGCCACAAGTACATGTATGTTGTTGACTCATCGTCATGTGCAGTCCCCTTCACACACACAGAGGGCTGTGCACTGAAGGGCAGCCTTTTTGCACTTGCAGCGCCTCACACACCCTTTCTTGCACTTGCAAGAAACCAGCTCAATGCAGCTGTGAGCTGCCTCAGTTAGCCTGGTCCAGTAAGGTGTGTACTGTCCTTCTCCAGTCCTTGACCAACCCCAGTTGGTTGGTGGAGGTAGCTCTGGTGCTGGCAGAAGTATCTGACCCCACACATGTCCACCTTGATACACTGCCCTCTTGACATGTTCCTCTAGAGCTGCCTTCATTGGAGGGATGAGCTGCACATTGTTCTTCCTTGCGAAGAGTTTCCTCCTGGCCTTGTCAATGTCTGTGCATTTGCTGGTTCGATCATACAACAGGATCACGAACCTCTCGATGATGCGCATTGCATCGTCTGGTATGTCACGAGGTGCAGAGGACAGCAGCAGCAGCTCCTCAGTGAGTTCTGGCAGTACCGTCCAGACTGCCCACGCAGTCTTCTTGCCATGTCTATGAAAACTAGACACAGTGTCGCATCCAGTTAGAGCATGGAACATTGGCAGTGCACGAGCGTTCTCTCGTCCCAATCCAGCTGCTATTTCGTGTGCTGCTAGGTATCGGAAACTCTGGCCTGTTCCGAATGCCAGCCACAGTTTGTCTTCTGGTTGCAACTCCTGTGCCAGGGACACTGCCAGCACCACAACATCGGTGTCTACAGTCCGGATGAGTATTGCATGGTGTCCATGCTGGACTGCGTGAGATGCATGCAGCAACATCCGACTGTCAGCTTCTTCATGGTTACATGGGGCGAGTGAGGTCAGATCTGGCAGTAGTGGCTTGCTGAGCACTGCCTCTCCATCAGTAATGATGAGTTGCTTGTCCTCCTGGTCAAACCATTCCATGAGAGCTGCTGAGAGGAACCTGAACAGTTCGGTCTTGTTGCTGTCCACTCGTAGGAAGTTCTGCCAGTTTCCTGGTATGGCTGCGGCAGCCACCACACGTCTCCGCACACCTTGTCCCCGCTTTGCACGTGTACTACCTTTCAGTGAATCAGCAAGGTAAGTATCCCAGACCAGATCCAGGCGTGACACTGTTTGCAGCTTCGTGGACATATATGGGATGAAGATCTGTTGTGCATACTCTTCAAAGGTCTTTGATGCAGCCGGCTTCAGCACCTGGACGATGGCTGCTCCATCAAGCACAATACAGGTCGTGACAGGAGTCTCTGCCTTTGCGTCGGAGACTTCTTCCAAGCATGTGAGGAGATCACTCTCGGTACCAGTGCAGAGGCTTCCACCATCAGACAATGCAGGAGGACATGCTTGATTCTCGTGACAAAAGAACCCCTCAAGGTTTCCATCCCTCGTCTGGCAGCCAATGTACAGGCGTGCGAAGAGTTCACGGTCATTCTTGATGGAGGCGAGCTGTTGCTGACCTATGCTCTGGCTTCTTGGAGTGGAAGTGCTGAACACCTTCAGCTTGTTACGAGGAATGGGTGCATCTACTGCCTTTGTTCTGTCCAACAGACACTCTCTGGTGAAAGCCTCGAACTGCTCTTGGCCAATCCTCTTGGCATTCATCACGGTCTCCACAGCAGCAGGATCTGCGATCTCCTTTGTGTCCAGTTTGACTCCATCCTGACTTTCCTCCTCGAATGGGTTGCCTATCTCCTCTATGACACCGACGAGAGAGCGAACATCTTTCACAAATGAGGCCTGTACACTTGGCGTCTGATCATGATGACGTGTGTCTGCTGTTTGCCGTCTCCAGTGTTGGTTCCCATCCTGGAATTCTTCGATCATCCTGGCAACTTCTGGTCCCACAACCATCCAGCGATGTTGAGCACTAGGGTTGTCAGTGAGCCCAACTGCTCCACCGCCTCCTTTGATGCAGGCATTATTCTGCTCATGTGCCTGGTCAATCGGGATTGAAGAGAACACCCTCTGTGTTTTCTGAACGGTGAAGTGGCTTTCCCTGAATTTCCTGGCGACATCTGGGTGTTTGATGGTGAGTTTGGCCATGTCCTTCAGGTGCACTGGTATCCACCTAGCATAGTGGGTGTGATCCAGTGCATGGAACCAGGGGACCAGCTCTGTCAGAGCATCGAGGTACATCATTAACGATCCCTGCCTGAGAGAACGCACATACACTAGAACCAACAGTTCCAGTTCCAGCACGGTTGCCCAGTAGTGAAATTGGGGGATGTCTTCTCCTCTCTGGCAACATCAGTCTTCAAATTCCGGAAGGTCCTCTGCATCCCTGGTTTCTCCCAGACAGTAGTGGTTGTAGGCACGGTGTTGCAGGATGTACAGTGCTGCTGCAATCACTTGATGTGCTCTTCTTGTGCGCAAGACATGGAATGCTCGCAGGAATGAGTCTGCTGTCCCTGCTGTCGCAATCTCGGCTTGCACAAGTGCTTGCACCCAACCACTCCCTTTCAGCCAGTCCCCCAGTGTCCTCAGTGCCACCATCTCTATGTGGAGGTCACCAAACATCACCACTATCTGGTCTTCACCATCGCTCTCTGGCCACTTCCACTGTATCTGCTTGGCCAAAGCAAACAGTGGCTGATCAACGGTGACCACAGGTGTCTGTCCAGGATTCAGATGTTCCACAGCATTCTTCACGACGTCCATTGAGTGCCGGATCATGGCCACTGTGTGGGATCATGTGTGAGTGCCGGATCACTGTGCGAGTGCCGGATCATGGCCACTACCATTGGATTCCTTGCCCCCAAAAACGTACATTTAGATACCAGAATCAAGTCAATAGCTGCATTACGTCCAGAGATAATAGCAAATGTAGATTTCAAGTGGCGGACATTTTTAAATCCAATATGGCGGACATAGAGAGAATTTCAAGTGGCCCAATATCTGAAAATGTTCGCAACATATTAATGTACATTTGTGCCAAATTTGGTGCTTGTATCACAAAATGCACATTTCTTTTGAATATTTGGGCTAAGCCGCCCCACAACAATGGAATCAACTTCCACATCCTCTTCAATGTCATTCTTCCCTCCAGGTCTTCATGATTGTTGTTCACTGCCATCTCAGATCTTCCCCAATCCAAAACCATGATCTTTTCTCCCCTCGTTAACCCTACCCAACCCCCCCCCCCTCCTAATTTTCCAGTTTTTCATCCCTGATGTTTCCTTCTCCATGCATGTGTGTTTGTTTTCCATCCTGTTTTTGTCTGTTGCATCCTAATCCGTTCAGTGTATTAACTCTTCCACAAGCCTCAACGATGTGTCCAAAAAAAAAAAACTGCACTATAATTTAACATCTGTCAAAAGAAGGCTTGTGATTTCAATGCACTGCTGTAATGAAAGCCTTCTTTAAAAATCTTTCATTGCTGATGCCAAAAAGATAGAAATGTGTATTCAAGATTGAAGCTTTAAATTTCTTCTTTGAGCATTGCCCCCCTCGGGACTCTAGTTTTATATTTTTTTGAAAACAGAAATCTACACTTGTACAGGAGCGAAATACCAAGAAAGCAGAAGGTTTACAGACTGACAGATGATCAATGGGGTAATGTTTGTACTTCTTTCAAGACCTTCAGGATTCATCCTGGCCAATCATGTCAGTCATATCCAATCTTTCTCTCAATTCAAATACAAGCTGGTAGATCCTAGTCTTTACTCCCAGCGTATCTTGCTTGGTCCACAACTCCTTTAAAATGTGCAGAGAACCTCTAACGTTCTTCCATGCATCAATTCAGAGGAGGGAAATCTCTGAATCCTGAGGAACCTCTTGAGACAAAAAAAAAATAACACATTGATGCATCGATGCCACTGTTTACATTGCTACTTGAACAACCTTCTCAGCATAACTTTGAGAGTTCCATTTAAATGTATTTACCAGTCCATTGCACATCGATTTGGTGGTAACGTGGTCAGTTGACAGACATCTAATTGCTCGGACATTTCTCATATGCACTGTGGCACAAACTCTGTGTCCGTATCACTCAATATTTAATCTGGGACTCACAGGTGACTACACATATCCACGTGAACTTCAACCACTGACTCTGTCCCAATGTTCTTCAATGTGAATGGTCTCTGTATATCTGATGGTAGTAGTCCGCAAGGGTAAGGGTGTAATGGTGACTCGTGTCAGTCAGATAGATCTGATTGACTAGATCTATGGCAGCTCGTCTGAATGGGATGCCAATCAGGAGCATCATCTCAAATAGAGTTGTTAGCACGCTCCTCTTGTGAACAGTCCTATGACGGGTGCCACAAGACTAACAACATCTGGTAACTTTGCCATGCTGTCCCGGTCAATAGGTATGAGTATTACTGAGGATCCTGCCAGTTGTCTTCATGTTCTCCATCTTGGCTAATGATAACCTCAGCACATGTTGATGCAGTGGAAGCGGCACGATCACTTCACAGAGGGGTAACCAGATTTGCCCTCAGATGTAAAAAGACCCAGTAGAGTGAACACCACCCCTCTTCTAGAACAGCACTTCTTTCTCCCCCTCTATTTGCACATCCTTCTGCTATTGGTACTTTTGGTGTGAAATGTCCTCTTGCTGCATCTTAATCAGCTGATTCCTGTTCACAATGGGACATCTGGAACCTGGTGACACCATAAGAGGAGTAAGCCGATTAGCCTTCTGTCCATGGACGCAAGTCACCAGGCCAGCCCCTTGCCACACTGGGTCTGGATCATCTGGTGCTTAGGTCTCGGAATATTGCCAACGGGTCAAAGATTCCATCCCGTAGCCATTGGGCTTCAATTACATCGGTCGAGTAAGGAGTGTCTTCCTCGATCTTAGCCATCAGCACCTTCCGTACTGTGTTGTCAATCAACAGCATGTAGCTGAACTTCCCAAGCTACTGGTCTTCCTTCACCTTGGCTCTGTGACAACCTGTGTCCTTCAAGGCCTGCATGCAAGCACTTCTGACCTTAATTATTTTTGTCCTCGTATAGAAGACCATCAAAAATTATTAGTTGGAGTTATTTTTTTTCGAAATATTCAAGGAGACTGGAAGATATGATGTTTTGTAGCAAGAAGCATTATTTTAAAACATGACACGTACAAGTGTGCCCCAATTTTCTTTATCTTCTGGGACGTTTCATTTTGACGGTACAGCCTTGTGAGTATGCCAAAGTATGACGCTTCAGATGTGCTTGCATCTTCTTTATTTATTATACATCCTACAGATGTAAATGAACACTCGTTTTTACTCTGCACATGTTGCACATCATGTGCAGCGTATTTCACCTCTCGATGCCTTGTATTTATTATTTTTAGTAAACATTTCTGTACATCGCCCTTGAGGCTCGGTTTGCAAGCCACCGTCTACCATTCCAAAAGAAGAGACGAAATTATTATTTTATGGAAATTTTTTTTTTTTATCCTCAAAAATAGACCGCAGTGAACACAGTCAAGTTAAAGGATTGGCCTTTAAAACCCTCCTCAAATGGTCCTTATGAAGGGGGACAGCCAAATACACACTGTTTTATCTAGGTAGATTACAAAATGTGAGGCAATGCAAACAGAATTGCTTAGAGTTACCATGTAAAACAGGTGGCCACCTAATCAAAGCTATTGATCATTGCAACATGTTGCTCTATGCAAACCTGAATGCCAAGGACTGAAACCTCATGATCAAGGTTTACTAGTTCGTGAAAATATGTCAAAAAGGTCAGATCTCACCATTAACTTAATCTAACAAATCCACATTCCTGGATATTATACTTGCTCGTACTATAATTTCTCGGTAGGGAATTTGGCCGGGGTTCTGACCTACTATTACTTGTTTGTTTGTTTTTCAAAGATAGCTTGGAAAGGTTACATTTATGACCTAAATCCGGATGGGACAGTCAACATTGCACCCTCGTCCAAAAAAATTGCTTCCTTCCCCTTGTGAGCATAGCATCAAGATAGTCCATGGGCCCAGGCCAGAAATTCCACTTGTCAGTACCATCTAAGGAAACCAATCCTAGTTATGATTTTTTAATTGGTATATATATAGATCATATTTTGATGTGATAACCATCGCAGACTGGCTGCTTATTGGTAGTTATCATCTCTGGAATGTACCCACCCTCTGCATAATGAAAGCGAAAAGGCAAACAAATCTGGATATCCTGAGCTGTTATTGAATGATATTACCTTCATGGGATGTGTCAATAGTCCATTGTATGATTTCCCCCCAAAACGTCAATATCTCAGAATGGTAAAATGGTAAAAATGCAAAATACATCCACTAAGCTGCTCTTCTGGAACGGTTATCACATATTGAAATAATCATATAGTCCCTACCAATAACTTAGTAGCCCTAAAGTTTGGTTTCCCAGATGGTACCGATATATGCCTGGGCCCATGGACTAAGACTGCAGTTTAATTGTGATTTGATTCCATCAGTGAACAAATCTAGGAACGGTGAGCATACCACAAACAGAACCATCTTACATCCCATAGAATTCTCCTCAACTACTCATCAAGCTTAACTCCAACATTTGTCACATTCGACTTGCCAATCCATATGCATTTCCTGATATTTCAACAGCTCTTTGCTTTTACACCCTTCACAAAATAATCATTGTTCTTAAAATTTGTTGGATAAACAAAAGTTGCAAAAAATAAGTCAATAAAAAAAGTAAAGTTGGAGATTAAATGGTTACATTGTCTTCACCATTGAAGATTTAAATGGTACATCATGTTATGCAGGCATTAACTGTGTAGCTAGCATCGGAGATCGATTGCTATTGAAACTACGAAGGGAATGTAAAAACTTGTCTTCACGAGGAAAATAGAAATAAAATATGAAGGTAATTCTTCTGTGATTTTGAAATTTTATTTGTAAGTAATGTTTTTCTTGGAGTTTGCAAAATGATTTGTTACATCAGTGAAGAAAAATATAGAATGCATTGGGGTTTGTTTTTTTTTTTGTTAAAATTGTGGCACGTTTTATTTAATTATTATTATTATTCTCTCTCTCTCTCTCTCTCTCTCTCTCTCTCTCTCTCTCTCTCTCTCTCTCTCTCTCTCTCTCTCTCTCTCTCTCTCTCTCTCTCTCTCTCTCTCTCTCTCTCTCTCTTTCTCTCTTTCTCTCTTTCTTTCTTTCTCTCTTTCTCTCTTTCTCTCTTTCTTTCTTTCTCTGTTTCTCTCTTTCTCTCTTTTTCTCTTTCTCTGTTTCTCTCTTTCTCTCTTTCTCTCTTTCTCTCTTTCTCTCTTTCTCTCTTTCTTTTTTTCTTTCTTTCTCTCTTTCTCTCTTTCTCTTTTTTTCTCTTTCTCTCTTTCTCTCTTTCTCTTTTTTTCTCCCTTTCTCTTTTTTTCTCCTTTTTTTCTCCTTTTTTTCTCCTTTTTTTCTCCTTTTTTTCTCCTTTTTTTCTCCTTTTTTTCTCTTTTTTTCTCTCTCTCACACAACTCTGCTAGTTCAATGACTTAGATGGGAGCAGGAATATGGAATTTGTTCGGGGTCTCGGCAATAGCTCGCCTAGTCTTCGTGAAGGACACCGTGGGGTCTTCAGCATGCACCAACTGTTGCCAGCCCCAAAAAACCAATATCTCTCGTCTTAATTTGATTATTATGATTGACCATACAAGGAGGAGACCACCCCTGGTACACTTCGGAAGTAGTGGAGGGGACGACCGACTTTTGAGATCATGGGTAAAACGTCCTGATCCACATTGTCGTGGTGCAGCTGTGAATCAGCTGACTTGATTTATTCAGTTGGTGATGAATGGATTAGGGTGACCAGGAGAGGAAAGTCTCAACTGCCTGGCTAATAATGAGCAAAACTGAACTATGATGATGAAACAATATAGCCAGCACCAAGATTAGAGCCCCTGCTTATACAAATCTGCCATCTCGTCCGAGGGACCTCCAAAGCCTAGAGCAACATGACACTCCAGCTCCAAATCCAAATGTGGAGGAACTCAAGGAGGAAGCCCAAATTGAAGGGCTGTAGCTGATATACCCAAGGATGGAAGGGTGCTATTAATGAGCAAAACCAAGATAGGAATCAGCTCATGTAATGCTATGACTGTGCATCAGCAAGGAAACCTTGAAATTCTATGAAACTAGATGCATAAATTCAAATTGGAAATACTGGGAATTGCTGAAACATGCTGGACAGATGATGGCAAATTCATCATAGAAGGCCATAACATTCTGTGTTCAGGTAATGTTTCATTATATGGAGCTGGAGTTGCACTAATCCTTAATAAACACACACAGAAATCACTTCTGGGATGAGATAAAACCTGGTTACTCCAAGACTGATCAACATTTGATCAATTATTCACACCAAGACAAATAATACAAGCTGTTATATCTTACAGCTTGGCTCTGATACGAGCCTCGACCAAGTATTCAAAAAAAATTAATAAACAGAAAAATACCTGGAAATGAACAAGGATGCATATTGATGGAGGGCACTTAAATTATTCAGCTTCCCTATTAAGATGACCAAGCTACTTCAGGCACTATACAGCAAGTCAAATGGCACAGTAATACGAATGGCGATCTGACGGACTGGCTATCATCCAAGCTATTCAACTTGTTGCTTGAATTCTTAATTCTACATGCAATACCTGATATGCTGCAAGGAGTTAACATCCAAGGAAAGGTTATATCAAGCCTTTGATTTGCAGACGGCATGGTCTTGCGAACAGAGATGGCAGAAGACTTGTGAATCCTTGTAGATTGTGTTTACAGTAGCAGTCGTGATCTGGGCATGAAAATATCACAAAAACACACACAAGCCATCAGTCGGCCACCAAGCCACCCAAATCAAGAAACGATATAAACAACATAGTTTTAAAGCAAGCTCGGGAATTTACTCATTTGGGGGGTTCCATATCACAGGATCGAACATGCACCAAAGACATCAAACATAAAATTGGGAAAGCACTGGGAGCATTTCAGCGGCGACAAGGCATTTGGACGGCAAAAGTTATAAAATGTGACGCCAAAGTTGAACTGCATAGAGTCCTGATTCTCACAATCTTGATGTACGGGTCAGAAAACAAGAAGATGAACATCGACTCCTTGTTTTTGAAATGGTATGCCTAAGAAAAATAATGGGAGTAACTCGGCTGGTCAAAATAAGGAATACCCATGGAGTAAAACGCACAACAATAGAGTATACCACAAAGAAGGCTTAGATTCTTTGGGCACATTCAAAGGATGCTCCAGAACAATGCCTGGTGTTGGCTTAATGATTCGGGTGGTGGGCTTTTGGATCCTTGGGTCCTGAGTTCAAATCCCGCTCAGCTGTTAAATTAATACCAGGTGGGGTTAACTCGGCCTGTCATCCTTCTGAGGTCGACAAAATGAGTACCAGCATGCTGGTTTTCTGTGGCGGAGTGGCAACCTGTCCAGGATTGTGCTCAGTAGCCAAGGAGAATGCTTAAGCCGCACCAATGCTCTGCACAGAGTATGGTCCCGATCTCTTCCTCCTCCTCCTCCAGAACAGACTTCCATAAATCCTCAAAGAAGGAAGATAAATGACACCACACCAAGAGGAAGACCCCCAAAAAAGTGAATGGACTGCATCGAGGCAGATTGTAGCGCCAGCGAAATAATGTCACTAGCGAAAGCATGAACATTGGCTCAAGATCGAAGTCTGTGGTGACTGATCATCATTATGGGACAGATGGCAGGACAGGGCGCAACAGCACCTGTGTCAACGCTTTAACTAACAAACTATTTCCAGCAGACGGGATGTCCGTTCAACATTCATCTGAGGAACAACACGCACATTGATGCTTGTGAAACACTGGGATGAGAGTTTATCACTAGGTCTGGATTGAAACCCAGGCTAGACAGTTCAAAGGCGAGTGCACATACCTCGAATGTCTGAGCTATCCTGCAAGGCCATAATGGAAAGTGGGTATGCTATGTTTATAAACTTTTGGAAAATGTTATGTCAGACTTGAAACTTGAACATCACGGCCAACTCGAAGGTTCTAAGGGGCCAGTTCAATTGAGTTCAACAGTTTGTTTATATCCTGGTGTTGGACTAGTATCTGAGATCATTTGGTATACAAGTTATTCTGGCTGTTACCATGTTCTGTGTTTTTAATCCCCAGAACCATACCCGTTTTGTGAACTGTGTTCGCTTTTCACCAGATGGCAGTCATCTTGCTACTGCAAGTGCTGATGGTAAGGTACGTCAAAAATACTTACTCGGCCAATTCAAGGTTATTCATTAAGATTAGAGAAATAAACTCGAACTTGAAACACTGAAGCATGTTGCTCTTCATTTTACCACTCTATATGATTTGTGCATTATACACTATCCCACAATAACTCATGAGACACTCAATACCAGTCGGGAGAATTACCCATTCGTGCCAGATTTCAATAATTTGTGACTATCAACAGTCACTGTATAAATAGTAAAGGAATGGTCTTATAGTTCAATTTCATAGCATCATAACCTAGCAGAGGAGTTCCAATGAGGAAGGATGATTGTCTGCATAAGTGGGCACCTCCATCAGGACAATTTCAATCATAGCCATCTCAAAGTCAATTGTGGTGAACGTTGTCGTGAAGAACGGTATTCCTACCATGGTGGCAAGAACAATCTCCAGCATAACCAGCAACGCCGACGAACCAGCAACGTGAAGATGACATAAGAAATGAAGAGCAAATGTGGCCTGCACTCAGCTATTGATGTCTGCAAAAAGAAAAAGAAATATGTGAAGGCTTGGATGCAAAAAGCTGCTGTGTGTGTGTGTGTGTGTGTGTGTGTGTGTGTGTGTGTGTGTGTGTGTGTGTGTGTGTGTGTGTGTGTGTGTGTGTGTGTGTGTGTGTGTGTGTGTGTGTGTGTGTGTGTGTGTGTGTGTGTGTGTGTGTAATAATAATAATAAATGTGTGATGTATCTTAGGCTATAGAGATTTGCACTCGTTCCATGTCACCACCACTGGGAGAGCCAAGAAGTGACAATTCCACCAGAAGTCGGTTGACAGAGCATTTATGTTAAAAATAATTAAATAATTTAAATCCTGATTGCAACTTCATTACTTGTGCTGTTCCACTGAATTGGATTTAAATGGTTTATTGATGCATATATACTCATTGATTTACTCGTCTTCTTTTTTAATGTTGAAAATGAATGCCATTCAAGGTAGAAATATTGATTTGCCTTAATGATTTTTTTTTTTCAATAATGAAAACCATGAAAGTGAGATGCATGAAATCCAAACCATTTTTTTCCAAATGCCTTTGTAATACCTTAACCCTCATCTTTGCTTTTTCATCCTCTAATCTGCCAGATAATTATTTATGATGGAAAGACTGGTGAAAAGGTGTGTGGCCTGGGAGGGGATAAAGCCCACAATGGGGGAATATATGCGGTAAGTCTGCCTTGTAACACTGCAGTACAGTTTGTATGGGTGTTTTTGCAGAACTCCAAGAAACGTCTTTGTTACCGTGTCTCACTCTAAAATGAGGAAGTTTATGGAGGCGATAATAATGTGCAAATTCACTTGTATGTCTCGAAGAAAAATGGCTTGATACAAAGTGTGCCAAAATACGAGTCTCGAATAACCTCATCTTGTCCGATAATAATTAACGTTTTGGAGTCTGTAGTTAATGAAGCTGTTTTTGGAATCACTGTCAAAGTTCATCTGCCTATCTGGACTCTTTATTTGGGAAAGATCTGATGTACCAGGCAAAAATAATTTGGATCTTTCTGTGAGGTTTTATTTCACTAAATGTATCTTTCCAAATAAAATATTAACAAATTTTGAAACACTTTACATTAACTATTATGTTGAATTCGAATTTGCTCGTTGGACAAAAGTTTTTAATCTTATATGCAGTATAACTATGAAATACAACTCATCGCTTCGCTGATGGGGATATTAAGAGGGGAGGGAGGTGGGTAGGAAGGAGGGGAGGGTGGGGGAAGGAGGGGTGTGGGAAGGGAAGGCAGCATGAGGGGAGGGTAAGGGAAGGTAGCATGAAGAGAGAGTCCATCAGGACATAGCCACCATCTCGACACGTGCGGAGATAACCACCCTTCGGATACGTGTGGAGATGACCACCATTCGGATATGTGCGGAAATAATCACCGTTCGGATACGTGTGGAGATAACCACCGTTCGGATACGTGTGGAGATGACCACCATTCGGATATGTGCGGAGATAACCACCGTTTGGATACGTGTGGAGATAACCACCATTCGGATACGTGCGGAGAGGACCACCGTTCGGATATGTGCTGTGAAAAACACCGTTCGGATACGTGCCGAGATAACTACCGTGTGGACATTTGCGGAGATAACCACCATTCGGATACGTGCGGATATAACCACCACCCAAACATAACCACCATCCGGGTACGTGTGCAGATAACCACTGTCCAGATATGTGCTGAGATAACCACCATCCAAACACAACCACCATCCAGATACGTTCAGAGACGCAGAGAGGGAGAGGTATGGGAACGGGGCAGGGGTGGGGGGAAGAGGGGAGGAGAGGAGGAGGACTTGGGCAGATGTGACGTCCAGTTTAATGGCACACATATTGATTAAGCACCTTGCTTGTGAAACACCCAGATGAGTTTATAGCTGAGTCGGGATTTGAACCCAGGCTACACAGTTTAGAGTGATCATACTTCCGTCTCGGTTATCCTGCCATGATGTTAATGGAACATTCAATTTGTTTTTCTTTTTTGTAATTATCTATGCCGAAGTGATGATTCGTATAGTGAAAGAATATCATACAAAAATAGGAAATTGCACTTTTTCAGTGAGCCAGCCATCACCCGAGAGACCACAGAACAATGCGGGGTAATGCAGGCGAGTGCCTCCTGAACATTGTTCAAGTCGATTGACATACAGTAGTCAGTGACAGTGCAAATATTGCAGAGCACTCGCCAAGTGTCTTAAGCACTCCAACAAAACAGATGACTAGGAACAGCTTGATTGGCAAGCGATAGCAATCTCTGAGCCATCATAGTAGGGTAAGAATACTGATTCTGGCTCACTTTTCCCCATGTAAATGAATGGGGGATTTTCAGCGATTCCCTTTTTTTTCCCTAAAAATAAACCCCCTTTTTATCCCAAGGTATATTTATTTGTCTCCCCTTTTAACTTGGAGGTTGAACCTCATTGAATTGAACACCTGGGGGTTGAACAGCTCACTCATTGAACCTATAAAGATTTGTTCATTCTCAAATTCCTTCAATAGTTTAATTTTCTTTGCACAATAATCCCCATCTAAAATATTGACAAACAAAACATTTGAATCTTTATATTTTTTAAGATACCCCATTTGTGCCATTACGAAATGAGAAACTTCTCTTAATGCTCTCATCTGGCCACCTCCTGAGCCACATATCATTTTGAGATTATAGTAAATTGTTTTTTCATTGTTCAATTGATAACCATCAAAGTTTTCAGTCCATTCAAGGATATTCATTTTTTCTTTACATTCTCTAACTTACTAGTTTTTAAATTAATTCGCTTATTTGTTTTATTTACCTTTGTTTTAGTTATTTTTTCAATAAGACTTATTTGATATTTTTCACATTCATTATGTTTTCCATTTATATACCAAGACTGAGATTTTCTCCACTCTTTAGTTTGATTAATACTTGGTTTAACCATTTATATATTGTGAAAAAACGCGGCGGTAGCCCTTAAAAACCCTAACCCATCTTCCCATCGTTAAAACACAATCTATTCTATTCACTCTATCATACAATATCCATATGGAACACAATCTATTCCATTATCTAAAATAAATCTCTTATCATCAAAGGCTCCTAATGCCTTTTTATTTACTTCTTCACTATATATGTTATGTTTATAACTTCTTATTGTATTCATTTTCCTATATTCTTCTTTCTTATTCATCAAACAATTATAATATTTTCTAAAAGTTATTGATTTCTTTATTACATATTTCTTTATTCCCTTTAACCTCTTATCAATCTGTTCACCATACTTATAAGCATATGCCTTTGCTCTCAATCCAATAAACTCACTCATTACTTTTCCACCCAACTCATCCTTAAACTTACCAATAACCTTTTCATTCTTTTTGGAAAATAACTCACTCTTCTTGCTGAAATTACTTGTATCATATACTCCAATATTTTTCTTCATATCTTCATAAACATCATCAGTTTTTATATCTAGGATAAAACTATCAGTGTCCATATACAACAATGAAACATTTTCACCATACTCTTTCTTTAAGTCATTATACAAATAATCATGCATCAATATCTTTGATAAATCAAGAACTGCTGTTCCAATATAAATTGGTTTATCCATTACAATACTTTCCTTTTTCATATGAATTGCAGAAAAGTTCTCTGAAAAAACCTCTTCTCTCTCAAAACTTGGTTTATTTATCAATCTCGAAGCTTCTTTCCAAGATGTTGCGAATCTAATGTTTTGCCTGTTTCTAACATTTTCCATAGTCTTTCCAAATACAGCATTATTCATTAATTTATAAAAGTCCCCTTCAAATTTTACTTTTGTATTTGCTCTCATATCTGTATTGAATTGAATATACTTTTTCACCCAAGGACTTTGTTTAAATTTTAAAACTCTATGAATTTTAGCTACTCTCAATCCTTCTCTCAAAAACTGTTTTAAGCTTCTCTGATGTAAAACATATCCCTCTTTATCATAGAATGTTGTTAATAACTTTTCTGTTGATTTGCCTTTAATATTAAAACTTTTATGATAATCACTGAACCATTCTTTCTTTGGGGTTTCTTTCTCACATGCAAAAGGAAGGTCTTTATGCTTATTATGAAGAACACTCGGGTACCTCAAATCAACTTCAAAATAATAACCTTCTTCTTCGTCATTCAATTCCTCTTGAGAAGAAATAACAATATTCATCAAAGCCTTTTCATAATCCTTTTCTTCCACCCACTCTAATTTACCATAAGGTAGAGATTGAGACATTGCCCATCCATACAAATTATTAGCATCAAAATACATCAAATAATTACTATCTTTTTCACTATCATAATTTGGGAGATATTTATTATTTGCTTTCGCATATCTTTTTGAACATACTTGTGATATTCCACCTCTCTTGGACTTCTCAATCATCAAAAGCATATCAACATCACTGATTAAATCTATATCTTGTTTTGTCATTTTCAACATTGCACTCCAAGCTAAACCAGGAGCTGTGAAATAGTGGGCAGGGTCTAATCCATAACAATTTTTATTATGACAGAGTGTTCTAAAAGCCTCAAACACATCAGCTAACAATAAAACATCTGTTTTTAGATATAAATCATGATATTCTCCAAGGTTCTTTATCTTAAATATTTTCCATATTTCTTGTGCGTGTTTATATTCCTTATCACTTATCTCTTCTTCATAAAGGTTATTATAGAAACTTTATTTTGAAGGAAGTTGTGTTTCTTTAAATCTCATAAATGAATCCATATAATCATAAGGATAAATTCCCTTACTTGTAAGAATTTTCTCTTTACTTTGAATTTCATTCCTTGTTTGAATTTCCTCTCTCGTAAGAATTCCTTCTTCAATCAGAATTTCATCTTTAATCTGAATTTCCTCTTTAGTTAGAATTTCATTCATTGTTCGAATTTTCTTTATAATTAGAATTTCATCTTCAGTTAGAATTTCTTCATTAATTAGAGTTTCCTCTTTACTTTGAATTCTCTCTTTAATCTGAATTTCCTCTTTAGTGAGAATTTCCTCTTTTGGAAAGAATGAATTAAGATTTGGAAAAGAGTCCGTGGAGCTTAGTTTTGATGCGAGGTAGGCTAGTGGTGTTCCCATAAACTTGTAAGAATCTAGAAACCTAATACAAGTTAAAGGTTTTGTGAATATCATTTTTGAAAATGAAATATACTTTTGACTTGTGTTTGTTATGGCAGAAATATTCCCTGGTGTTTTTGAAAGTTCATTTATAAATAGATGTGTATCATAGTTGGCGCTGTTGTGAAGAAAGACTGGAATAAAAGAAGGTAATTTATAATTAAGATTACAACAGGAATGAGCGGGACCTCTATATTTACCAGTAAGATGACAATGGTCTCTAACTTTAGACTCCTTAATTTCCCCCTCACAAATATGACAGATATTGTTCATTCTAAATTCTAATTTTTCTTCTTTGGTTAATTTCATCGGTTCATTTGTTTCTTTCATTAATTTAGTGAGTCTAATACAATCCTTTTCTAATCGTTTTACAAACTCTTGTGAAGCATTTTTTCCACGATAATGTTCAAGTTTGTTATACTTTTCTCCAACAGATGATTTGATATAATAACAGAAACCACAAGGAATATGTTTTTGATATTTATTTGTATATGGTTCTTTTGGATTAGGAGAAGCAGTATTTATCTTTTTAAGGATACATTCAAAATCAGCGTATATCACAAATGGGTGCATGATAGATTTATTATAATCTTCAAAATAAATCTTTTCACCAGGTTTAGGCATTGTAATTACAGCTGATTTATGATTACTACAATATTTTGAATGTTGTTCTAATCGTTCTTTTGTATGAAATGAATTAAGACATCGCTTACAAGGATATATTTTGTTTGCTGTTCTGAATACCTGAGAAGAGATTAATCTTGATAAATTATTGATGTATGTGTAATGTGAATTCTTTCCAACACTAAAATATAAAAGGTCAATGTGTTTCTTCATTTTTATAGTTGTTTGAAATTTTTAATATTTGAACTTTGTTTGTATCCGTTAATCCATATACATTAATAGAAAGATTATTCTTTTTCTCAAATTTAGGAATATCTGTTAGTGGCATTGGGAATTTAAAATCTTTAATGTCCAAGGTATTCTCATATTTCATATATTGTTTTACTCTTTCTGAATTACATTTTGGTGGATGAAAGTGAGCAAGAACAGACCAGAGAAAACATTTATTATCATTGTTCTTAATATTAACAACTGCCTTCTTTCGTTTTATTTCTTTTGGTAATTCAATATAAGAAGAAGCTTTAAGAGGGTTTGATTTTAGAATGTGTATATCTAAAAAGATGATTTTTTTAAATATTGAATCCACTTCCTACCACTGTATTATCAACATCCTCCTCTTGTCTTGATAGTTCTTCATAAACCCCACTATTCAAAAAATCTTGAAATGATGTTATAAAATGAAGACCTGTTCTCATATAAGGAGTATGTTCTTCATCTTGTCTTTTCATATTCATTTTCACTCCCATATAAAACTTTAAAGTTTTCATTTCTTTTAATGTCTTTTTAATAAATTTTTCAACATCGGGTTTCACTATTTCAATTTATTCAGCTATTGATGATGGACCGGGTTCTCCAAATTGAAAAATCCTTATTTTTATATGCCCTTTAAATGCCCCATCAGTGTTTTTAATATAATAGTCTCCCTTTACTTTAAACTCATTTTTCTTGTGTTTTTGTGATTGAAGATGTTTATTATAACTACTCTTCAAAACATCCTTTGAACAGATATCACAATGTTTTCTTTCCAACTCAAGAGGAGATATTTGATGAAATAGATTAAATGTGTGTTTGTTGGTTCGGAGGTGTTTTCTATAATGTTTATATTCGTGATTACAAACATCGCAGTACGTTGTATTCACCATATTTATAGAATAAAACTTTGCTTAAACTAAAATTTTCTTGATGAAAATTTCGTTTAATTTATAGGTGAATCTGTGCTTAAAAACATTTTATCCTCCAACTTTTTCACTTAATAAATACAATGTTTCAAGACACAAAAGACAAGTTTCAATCAATCTCTTCATTTGTTAAAGATGCTGAGAAATATGTCAAGGATGTAAAATTGAACAAAGATAAATATAACAACTATTGGATAAAAACTATTATGGTAAATAATATGAGTTCTTCAATTTCCTTCAGTGGAAGGGCTTTTAGTATACCTGGTAGAACATCAATTAAAGTATCTCTAACAAAAGTTTCTCCTCTCCTTCTAGTAATATATTCAAAACTAGAAAAAGCAATGAAACAAGAAAAAGTATCAAAGAACAAAAACCTTATGGATGAAGCTTTAGAAAGAAAAGATAAGACCATCTGTAATATGCAAGGAGAAATTTGTATTTTTTTCAACAACCCTAAAGATGTAAATCCTGATGAAATAAAGGATGTTAATATATCAGGTGAAATGACATTTCGTTCAATAGTAGTTAACGATAATTTTAAAATTACCTTTAATATAAAAAATGTTGTCGTTGAATCTGATAATGAAAAAAAGTATATCGATATCGATGGTAATATACAACTGAAAGTATAGATGAATTTCAGTTTAAGTAAAGTTTTACTTTATAAATATGCTAGACTTTCCTGATTCTCCATATGACAAATTTGAGAATTGTCCTGCGTGTGAAAGACGGGGATTAAACACAGAGTCAAAAGCCTATAAACAATGTATATTCTGTGATTATCTTCTAATTAATGATAATAAAAAATATAAAAAGGAAAATAATTCTTTTAGATTTACACCAAAAATGAATTACTTTACAAGATTGATTAGAGAAATGAATGTAAAGTATGAGGGTGATAACACACCTTTCCTTACAAGGGAAGAAACTGAACGTATAAGAGAAATGTTCAAAGGATTGTTGTTGTATATTATTCATGGATGTAATTTTCAGGGAAATATCAACACAAGATATTGTATAAATAAAATAATGGATTATCTTGAAATTAAACCTGAACTTAGGATAAAATATAGAGTTTCTAAAAAAGCCAATAATAAATTAAATAACCTGTTTTTCAAATATATAAATGAATGATTTTTTACCTATTTGGGAAAATAAGATAAAATTTAACAACCATAAAAATCTCCCAAATTCATTAAGATGTCTCATAGTTGGTTCAAGTGGATGTGGAAAAACCTGCTTACTTTTAAAAATGCTCCTCACTCCCAACTTTTTAGATTATGATAATTTAATAATTTTCACAAAGTCGAAGTTTTCAACCAGAGTATCAACTACTCTCACAAGGTTTTAATGCTGGTCTTCAAAAAGAAGATATAATCGGTTTATTTAAACGTCAAAAAAACCTAAATGATTATAACATTGAAGATATAATTCAACTATTTTGTGATACACAGAGATGTAAAAAGAAATCAAATCCTATAACTTGTATTCTTAGTGATAATACGGATGATATACCGTCTCCCCAAGATTTGGATAAATCAAAAAAGAACCTCGTTATCTTTGATGATTGTGTTAATGAGAGAAACCAAACGGTAATGGACAGCTACTACACAAGAGGGAGACATTCTTGTTGTAATTGTATTTATCTTAGTCAATCGTACTTTCAACTTCCTCGTCGTTCCATCAGAAACAATGCTAATACTTTTATTTTATTCAAGTTAAATTCAATAGATATCAATAATTTTTGGAGAGATAATTGTTCTACATTATGTAGTAAAAAGAAATTTGAGGATTACATGAAGCACACGACTGAAAAATATAAATATATTGTTGTGAAACAAGATGAGATATTAAGGGATATATTTTTTGTTTTATAAACAATTACATATATAAATGACAACTATTATTATAAATCTTGTGGGTAAATCTGCTTCTGGAAAAAACTTTCATAAATCAAGGTTCTTGTGTAGTACAAATGAGAATATTGTAAATTTACTTAAAAAAACACCCCGTGATACGCATTGTATCAACAACAACTAGAGCAATAAGACCTGGAGAAGTAAAAGGTGAAGATTATCACTATATTTCAGTGGAGGAACATATGCGATTGAGGAATGAAGGACAAATATTTGAGGAGGTTTCTCTTGGTACAACAAAATATTCACATTGTAAGAGTGAGTTAAGGAAACTAAAATCTGGTGGTGTTGGGATATTAGAAACTAATCCAGAAGGAACGAGACAAATTATTAAATATCTTAGCGGAGTGAAGATTTTATCATTCGGTTTTGATGTTGATGAAGAAACTCAACGCAAACGTATGAAAAGCAGAGATGCAAGTATTAGTGAAGAAGAAATTACAACTCGCATTAATGTTAATAAAGAATTTGATGAAATATTTAAAGAAAAGGATTTATTTGAACACATCTACTTGAATGATGAAGAAAAGGAAAATTTCCCTGTTAATCTTTACAATTCATTAAATGATATTTTACAATAAATAAATGGATACAAAAGAAAGAGCAAGAAGATTTAAGGAACATCAAGAGTTGGTTTCAAAAGTTGTAAAACAACAGGAAGACATAAAGAAGAAACGCAGACAGAAACTAACGGGCGAAGAAGCATTTGAAAGAAAACAAGAGAAATTTTTTAAACCACTTTTAAAAACTTCCCAAGAAAAAATGAAAGATGTTTCCACAGTTCCCACAGTAGAATATACTCCCAGAAAGCTTCAAATGTTAAAAGATTTCAGTCAAATGACGGAGGAAGAATTAGAGCATTTAGGAGAATTAGAATATGATGATGAAGGTTTATTTCAACAACTGGAAGAGATTAATCAACCCCTGATTATATTGTGAATGCTGTTCAAAACAATGAATATTCAGCGGATTCAAAAACCAAAGCAGGACTCATTCCAACAGAACAACCAGCAATATTTCATCTTGTTCAAGAAAAGGTATTGATATTTAATGATGAATTAAGGTTCTTAAGTTCTGCTCAACCACCTGTTAAACTAACTCCGAGATTAATGTTTCTTCTCACAAAAGATGGAAGACAAGGTTCAACTGTGAGGGATGAATCAAAGTATATTGATAAACCATTGGATATGGAAAATAATGATGATAGAGTATATATTGATTTGCTGAACACTCTAAATTATAAGGTTATTCTTTCTGGTAAAAGTAGGAAGAATGAGAAGGAGAAACACATTATTCAGGCTTTAAGTATCCTTGGTTCAGGTATTAGTTTTCTTTCAAATGACCCATCGCAATTAGTTAATAGACTGTTATTGTTGTTAGGCAGTAAGAAGGCTGGAAATAACAATTGTTTTAATGAAGCATCAGCCATTTTAGACCAGTTGATGAACATGAAAATAATTAATAAATCTCAATATAAAGACATTTTATCTCATATTAAATAAGATGAGAAGCACAATCCTGAGTTTTAATTTCACAACAAGCGACCACACATCTTCATTCCCATACCCACTACAACTTGACACAACAAAAGAATATGAGGCATCTTTATTGTCCATGGAAACTTATAATACCTTATTTAATATAACCGAGAAAAATGACAAGTTTAGTTATAATCCGGGAAGTGGATACAAAATGATAACAGTCTCACCCGGAGCATACGAGATTTCTCAAATATCTTCCGAAATTGCTCGTCTTATGAAAGAACAAGGTGATGAACCAAAAAATATTGTTATAAACATTCAAAAACATACTTCAAAATCAACGATTAAAGTTAAAAATAACTACAAGGTTGATTTCACAATTGATAATTCATTTAGAGAGTTATTAGGTTTCTCCTCAAAAAAGATTGAAACTAATGGGACGTTTTACAGTGATAATGTCATTCAAATATCCTCAGGAATAAATTCGGTGTTAATTCACTGTGATTTGATTGATGGTGCTTATAATGATGGAAAAAAAACAAATACAATATTTTCATTCAGCGCATACTCAACCCCAATTGGTTATAAATTCAATATGGAACCTAAAAATTTGGTTTATCTACCTGTGTCAGGAAAAACCATACACAGAGTAAATTTTAGGATAACCGACCAAGATAATCGTGTGATTTCTTTTAATGGAGAAGTTATATCCATCAGAATTCACCTACGTGAAGTTTTTCAATAAATAAATACGATGGTTATTGTGAGGAAACACGAGTTGGGAAAATATAAAATAATTACAGGGGATGGGATGTTCCTTTCCCCGTACTACAAGGGTGAAGGTATGTATCTTGGTAGAGGATACTATAAACCTAAGAGACAAAGGGGTGTCGGACATCAATTTAGAGGAGATGGGATAATTGATACTCTCATGGGTATTGGTTCAACTATTCTTAAACATAAAGACCTAATTGGTTCAACTGCTTCTGCTGTGGGAAATGTAGCAGGTGCTGTAAAGAGTATAAAAGATGCTCAGAAGGAATCTCATAAATTACAAGCAATAAAAGAAATTAATAAAGGCAAAACTCAGTTGTCCCCCCAAGAACGACAGAAAATAATTCAAATACTTGGATCAGGGTTTCAAAAGTTTTAACATCTTTTTTCCTAAATAAATACAAGTATGGAAGCAATTGATAGTATCTATGATTTGGATGATACTATTATTATCTCAAACTCCACTAAAAAAGAAGATTACTTCAAGGTAAATGCAATAACTGGAACAGACTGGAATACAAATGGTACAAAAAGTTTTGAAATAAATAATCAACAAACCTATTTGAATCTCTCCGAAAGTTTCTTGTTGTGTAAATTTAAATTCACTAAGGCTGGGAATAACACAAACGCTACACTTGTAAATGATTTCTTCTGGAAAATGTTTGATAGTGTGCGATTGTATATTGGAACACAAGAAGTTGAAGCGGTTGATTATGTCTCTGCTGTATCTGAAAAGATGAAATTTACACTCTATACATTCAGTGATAGAATGGGAAAGGGGTATGTCGAAGGTTTTATTCCTGATATGTCAACGGGAACAAACACAGACCCTGGATATATTCAAAGGAAAGGAATGTATAATGATGATACAAAAGCAGAAAATAGTTTTACTGTGGCAGTTCCTCTTAAAGGTATATTTGGATTTTGTGATTATGATAAAGTTCTGTATGGTCTTAAAATTAGATTTCAACTACAAAGGAATGATAATGAAAATAGATTGCTTTTTGGTGTTGGTAGTGCTTTTGGTGAACAGAATAAGTTTGTAATTGAGGAGATGAGTTGGTATATCAGTGAATATACTCCTAATCTTAAAACAGAAGAGATGTTGAATCGAAGACTTAACTCAAAGAAACCACTCAGTGTATCATACCTCAAAAGAAGATGTCAACACGTTAAACTCAATCAAACTACTTACACGTGGAATTTGGGTGTTCTGGAAGGAAAGCCACGATATCTGTGGATGATTTTTAAAAAGCCAGATGGTGATACTGCGACTGATAAGAATAATGCATTGAGTGATAATGCTAAGGTGAAACAACTTCGCGTTTCTCTAGATGGAACATTTTATCCACGAGATAGATTGGAAATTAATTGGGAAAAATGATTTTGCTGAAGCATACAAGTCTT
Source organism: Eptatretus burgeri (assembly GCF_056783735.1). NCBI lineage: Eukaryota > Metazoa > Chordata > Myxini > Myxiniformes > Myxinidae > Eptatretus > Eptatretus burgeri. The sequence goes on from NC_140961.1 coordinate 97,562,096, forward strand.
ACCAAAAGGTGTGTGAAAGTAATGGAAATAAAGAACCTATTTTGGATATGACAGCATTTAAAAGTTTGTATACAATCTATGCGTTTGACCTGAGCGCTCAAAAGGAAACTATAAAGTCTAATCGAGTGGATACTTCCCTATACATTGAAAGAGGAGAGAGTGAAGAAGTTGATACATATTGTTTGCTTTTGAAAGAAACAGAATTGCAGATTAATACAGATAATGGTGTGATGATTAGTCTCACATAATTTTTTGTTAAATAAATGAGTGGCAAAGTACCAACTGGGGTATATGTTAATCAAATCAATCTTCATAAACTATCATCTTGTGTTCAAAATCAAAAGCCTTGTACGATTAACGTTAATACAATTCAGAGAAAAGGAGCAGTAAGAATTGATGTTTTGCTCACAAGAGAACAGGTTAAAATCTTGAATGACACTGGCTCACTTAAAATTAAAATGACAAAACCAATGTTGAAAAAATATTCAATAAGAGAGACGAGTGGAGGATTTCTCCCATTTCTAATTCCTTTATTTGCTGGTTTAAGTGCGGTTGGAGCTTTGACGGGTGGTATTTCAACAGCGGTGAAAACTGCCAACGAAAGGAAGGCTCAACTCCAGGCTCAAAAAGAATTGGAAAGACATAACAAAGAGTTGGAGAAACAAATTAGTGGAAGTGGTGTAATTGTAGATTTTGCTGAAAAACTTGAAGGTCTGCCTGATAAAGCGAGATTGTTAGTTGGAGATATGCTTTCTTCTATAGCACAAGCAGGTGTAAAATTAACGAAAAGAGGTAATGGATTATATCTTTCTAATAAATAAATGAGCATTGATGAGTGGTTGAAAGAATTTGGAAAGAATACAACATCAAATTTACAACTTGCCAAATATTGTAAGAAATTAAAAATTCATAATGTGGTTATTTGTATGAGAGATGAATTAACAAATGTGCCGAAACATACAAAGAATATTATTATGAACTTAGAAGATAATGATGGGAACGGTTCTCATTGGGTTTGTATTTTTAATAGTCAAGACAAATATTATTTTGATAGTTTTGGTCTTCCACCACCTGTTGAAGTCATAAAATTCTTACAGAATGGTGTTTATCAAACATTTCAAGTCCAAGAATTAAATTCCAAGTGTTGTGGTCAATTATGTCTATATGTGTTATTTCAACTCAACAAAAATAAAAAATTTTTATGATATTATTTTTAATCTAATATAAATGACTTATGTTGGTAAAGATGGTTCTATCTTTGGTGTATCTCAAGAACTGGATATTGATTTATCAAATTATTATACAAAGGCACAGGCTGAACGACATAAATATAATATAAACAAAAATATTAACATGAAAAATGCTTATAAATTAAAAAATTATCCAAGCCCGACTGACGCGAATGACTTGGTGAGATTAAGCGATTTATCACAATATATATACTTAAATAAAACGGCTGTGTATTCCAAAGATACAGAAGTGTTGATATTATCTCCAGGTCATACAGAATTCACAGTTCGAATTAAAATAAATTTTTATAAAGAAGGGCGTATCGTTTGTATGAGAATAGAATAATGGGGGTATGATATGAATGATTTAGGGTATAATTGGTCATTTAAAATTAACCTCGAAGACCTGGAACAATTAAATCAGTCTCGTAAGGAAGAATATTATGCACTTGGTATCGAGAATGAGTTTTGTGGAGCCACGATTAGTAAACAACAAATAAAAAGAATTTAATAAGGGTAAATATAATAATGGTTTTGCCCTTGTTTATCTCATGAAAACAGAAAAAACAGGATTATATATAATAAGTAAGGAAATACAAAATGATTTAACTATGGGAAGATGGGGAGGTGTTTCGTGCCATAATATTATTCTAACATATATTTCTAATACATAAATGACAGCAAGAAGGCTTCAAGAAAATTATCATTTCTGTGTCCAAGCATACCTTCAAGAAAAGGGTATTCGGTATTTTAATAAATATGTTCTACAACATAAGAATGAGGTATTTTCAATAAAAGATTGGCATTATGCTGATGTTGATAAACCGACAACTTTAGATTTAATTAGAATGTTAAATAATGAAAAAATTATAAGGTTAAGAAAAGGTGAGGCTCTTTTAGAAATTCAAAAGAAATTTTATTGGTTTCCTGTTGTAAAAAAAATTATTTTGGATACAGGAATAACAAGAAATCCTGATGAATATATGTATAATATTCTATGGGGTGTAAACGATTCAAGGATAGTAAGGGATGAGGAAGGAGTTGAAGAAGAGAGGGAAGAGGAGGAAAAGGAGAAGGAGGAGAGGGAGAAGAAAGAGAAGGAGGAAAAGGAGAAGAGAGAGAAGGAGGAAAGAGAGAATAGAGAGAGGGAGGAAAGAGAGAAGAGAGAGAGGGAGAAGAAAGAGAAGGAGGAAAAGGAGAAGAGAGAGAATAGAGAGAGGGAGGAAAGAGAGAAGAGAGAGAGGGAGAAGAAAGAGAAGGAGGAAAAGGAGAAGAGAGAGAATAGAGAGAGGGAGGAAAGAGAGAAGAGAGAGAGGGAGAAGAAAGAGAAGGAGGAAAAGGAGAAGAGAGAGAGGGAGGAAAGAGAGAGAATGAATAAATATCAAAATATGGAAACCAGTGAGATTCAAAAAAGATTGGTGGTATTACAGAAAATAACTCAACCCACCGAGGAGGAAAACAAAGAATTGACAAGTCTATTTGCAATACTTTCGACAAGACTATTAGCATCGACAAGATATGGATTTTAATTCAAGTTTTTTCTTAAATAAATGGAGGAGAGAGTGAAGGCATTTCTAAGGATTCTTTATGTTTTAAAAATTAAGATTCAAATGTGCATGTTGGAAACTAAAAAGGTTTTTGCACTCTGCAGGAATTTTTCTCATAAATAAATGAGTTATTGTCTCAAATGTAAAAAGAAAACTAATACTAAAAATATTTCATATATTAAAAGTAAAATAACAGGGTTATACAAAAAGGTATATGTTCGGTGTGTGGTTCAAAAAAAAATCAATTTATCTCCAAACACAAACTCGGAGGAGATATACAAAAGTTTTTATCAGGAAGTAAATTTACAACTACTGGAATACCAGGGGAATTACATCTTCCAGGGTATTCTTTCTGTGGTCCAGGCACAAACTTGGATAAAAGATTAGATGAGGCAGACAATCCTAAATCCTGGAGTAAACCAATCAATAGAGTTGATGAAGTGTGCATGAGACACGATATTGATTATGGGAATACCACAACGTTGGAAGAAAAGCATGAAGCCGATAGAGAAATGTTGTATAATTTGTCTCTGATACAAAATCCAACCTTGAGAGAAAAAGTTGATAGGTTCATCGTGAAGAAGATGATTAGTGCTAAATTGAAACTTGGACTTGGAAATTCAAAAAACTTATAGGCTCTAATGATGCCATTAAGACTGAAGAGCAATTAGCTGATGAATTACATAAACCAATATTCACAAAGTTTCAGAGAAGGAAAGTTTATTCCAAGGAAGTTGATTATATCTGGTCTGCTGATTTGATTGAACTCAATAATGATAAGGGGTACAAGTATGCTTTAACCGTTATTGATTTGAGGAGTAGATATGCGTGGGTTGTCCCTTTAAAAAACAAAACAGGTAATACTCTTATGTTAGCTTTTCAACAGATATTTAATAAAAGTAAGAGAAAACCTAAAAAATTGTGGACTGATGAGGGTAGAGAGTTTTATAACAAGACATTTATGAATTTTCTAAAAAATAACAGTATTACATTATACAGTACCTTTAATGAAGGGAAGGCAGTTGTTGTTGAACGTTTTAATCGTACCTTAAAAGAGAGACTATATAAAAAATTCACACAACTCGGTTCACAACAATGGTCATCTTTTATTCAGGATATTGTGGATAAGTATAATGACACGATTCACACGTCAACAAATATGAAACCATCAGAAACATTTACAAAATTAAAATATGAAAAAGAGATTAATGTCAGAAAACCTAAGTTCAAAGTTGGTGATATCGTAAGAATATATCGGTGGAAATCTCATTTTGAAAAGGGTTTTACTGAACGATGGACGAAATAACTTTTTAAAATTGTTGATGTAATAGATACAGTTCCTTGGACTTATAAAATATATGATTTGGAAGGGGAAGAGATTTTAGGTTCATTTTATTCACAGGAATTACAAAAGACAAAACTAAGCAGATAATACACCTTTGTGGACACTCGAGGGCCAAGTCCGAGGTGTACAAGTATATAATGTGTGTCAAGGGGTGGACGTTCTTAGATCTGTGAACCCCAAACACAGAATCCTCAACTGAATAGTCAAGGCTTAACTTTTGTTTGTGTGTGTGTGTGTGTGTGTGTGTGCAATGGGAGCAATAGGTTGGCGCTTCACTCCCTCCTACTATACACCGTTGTGGACACTCGAGGGCCAAGTCCGAGGTGTATAACAGTATATAATGTGTGTCAAGGGGTGGACGTTCTTAGATCTGTGAACCCCAAACACAGAATCCTCAACTAAATAGTCAAGTCTTAACTTTTGTTTGTTGATGTGTATGTGTGTGTGTGTCCCAACCCTCACATTCAAAATCTCAACCCAAACCCTCACATTCAAAATCTCAACCCCAACTCAATCCTCACCCAACACAGTCTTTTTCAAAATGAGATTTCCACATATATATATATATATATATATATATATATATATATATATATATATATATATATATATATATATATATATATATATATATATATATTCTCTTCTTCCAATTCTGTCTTTTAAGGCTTTCAGGTTTGATGGCATAGAAAGAGGGAGTAAGAACTTTCTTGATAGGTTTAAATCCCAAAGAGTGGTAGCATTTCAAGTCTTCAAAATAACCCCAACTTTCCAAGTCTCCAAGGTAGTTATTTAAACCATCAAGGCAGAACTCATTTACTGATTTTTTCAAAATTTGTGAGTCTCCAAGGTAGTTCCCATATTTAGAACCATCTTGGCAGAACCCTTTTCCTGAGTCTCCAAGGTAGTTATTTAAACCATCAAGGCAGAACTCATTTACTGATTTTTTCAAAATTTGTGAGTCTCCAAGGTAAAACTTGTATTCTGGCTCATCAACGTATAACTTGTTCAGTGGGTATTGTCTTGATAACTCACAATGAGTACTATTGCTGTAAAACTCTTTTTCAGGATTTTGCTGGTCTCCAAGGTATAACTCTTTGGTTGGGTCATCAAGGACGAACTCGTTCTGTGGGTCTTGGTCGCTCATAAGGTCTTCAACCAAGCCAACAATTTCGCCCCAAGTTGTAGCAAAAGCAGTATTTTCATTTCGTATTTCAGACACAATTTCCTGTGAGAGAAAATAATAATGTATTAATTAAGTTATTTAATTATTAAATGAGTATGCTTCAATCAAAGTTTGAAAATAGGAAAATAAAAATCTTACCTCAACAGATAAGAGGTTTGAATCTAGTTCATCAACTTGAAGGTTTAGTTCCATACAAGACAGAGAGTTCCAAGGAACACCAAAGTCATCCCACTCAAGGTCTTGGTCGCTCACAAGGTCTTCAACCAAGTCAACAATTTCGCTCCAAGTTGTAGCAAAAGCAGTATTTTCATTTTGTATTTCAGATACAATTTCCTGTGAGAGAAAATAATAATGTATTAATTAAGTTATTTAATTATTAAATGAGTATGCTTCAATCAAAGTTTGAAAATAGGAAAATAAAAATCTTACCTCAACAGATAAGAGGTTTGAATCCAGTTCATCAACTTGAAGGTTTAGTTCCATACAAGACAGAGAGTTCCAGGCAAGCACACAGCACACCATTGCCAGCAAAAACAAATGTTTAAAATGGAGCCTGGGCTTGAAGCTTTTATAGAGAAAGACTGGTGGGTGTGGTTTCCTTTGGAAATTCCCTGGGCAAGCCTAGGCAAGCCTTCATTGGGAAATTTTTCAAAACCATAACATCCTGTAATTTTCTAGTGATTTCTTTGTGAGTCAGAGATGAACTGGAAATGATGTAAGAGTGGGCGGGGCTTAGCAAAAGTAGGCGGGGCTAAGGAAAAGTGGGCGTGGCTTAGAAAAAACACCTTATGAAAAGTGGGCGGAGCTTAGCAAAGTGGGCGGGGCTTAGGAAAAGTGGGCGTGGCTTAGAAAAATACCTTATGGAAAGTGGGCGGAGCTTAGCAAAGTGGGCGGGGCTTAGAAAAAGTGGGCATGGCTTAGAAAAAATACCTCACGAAAAGTGCGTGGAGCTTAGCAAAAGTGGGCGGGGCTTAGGAAAAGTGGGCGTGGCTTAGAAAAATACCTCATGAAAAGTGGGCGGGGCTTAGCAAAAGTGGGCGGGGCTTAAAGAAAAGTGGGCGGGGCTTAACAAAAAAATAACCTGTGGCTCAGGAGGTGGTCAAACAAGAGCATTAAGAGAAGTTTATCATTTCGTAATGGCACAAAAGGGGTATCTTCAAAAATATAAAGATTCAAATGTTTTGTTTGTCAATATTTTAGATGGGGATTATTGTGCAAAGAAAATTAAACTATTGAAGGAATTTGAGAATGAACAAATCTTTATAGGTTCAATGAGTGAGCTGTTCAACCCCCAGGTGTTCAATTCAATGAGGTTCAACCTCCAAGTTAAAAGGGGAGACAAATAAATATACCTTGGGATAAAAAGGGGGTTTATTTTTAGGGAAAAAAAAAAGGGAATCGCTGAAAATCCCCCATTCATTTACATGGGGAAAAGTGAGCCAGAATCAGTATTCTTACCCTACTCATCATATTAAACACACACCCTCCCGGAGACCCCTAAAATATTAAATATGTCCGAATTTGACAAAGGAACACTTTTTTCGTGGTCGGAACTGTTGCTAATTTTGATGCTTGAGCTTAAAATTTGTAATTAGGCTTCGTTTAAAAGATTCTGGAGCTTATGGCATGTGCGGAAATTAAATGAAGCCCCAGATGCTGGTGTCTGGGTGTTTATAATCATTGCAATGTACCCAGCGATTTGTAGCCATGATGAACAGGTATTGGATAATATGAGTGAGGAAAGTGAAAAAGAAAACTTTATTGGTAAGAAATCATTGTGACCTGTTCCAAGTCGAGGAGCAGGCCAAAAAAACATGGTGGCTTCAGAACCCATTGAGGTGTAACCCAGGATAGGCCTCAAGACCACAGAGAGCAAAGTGGCTGAGGATTGCCTGATAATGGATGTAGTTAAATAAGGCTGTTAATTATCTTCAAAAGGGGTGTTTTAATTAACCCAAACACCCAATTTTCACTCTTGCACTTCCATGGAGTTCCCTTAATATGCATGCAAAGTTTCAGGCTTCTAGGTTTCAGGGTTTTTGAATTATGGAGGACACACACACCCACATTGACATTTATTCGTACAGAAGCTCAATTTGTGTGTCACAAGTGCTACTCATTCTACAGGCGACACCCCCCCTCTCTCCCAGCATCACAAGCATTGCCTGGCCTCTCCCCCCCCCCCCCAGCATCACAAGCACAACTCATTAGCCAGGCCACACCTTTGCAGCAGCCCAGAAATCTGCCGCACAAAGCCACGTCACATTTTATAACCTCAAACGCACTTCCTTTCTATCCGCTAGACACAGCGACGTTTTTGCTCACCAGAATTGGCAAAGCATTGCAATGACTGTTACAAGTGGCCCAGAAACCTGCCGCATAAAGCCGCACCACATTTGGGACCTCAAAAGTCTGTCAGACACAGTAAGGTTACTTTCTGTCTGCCAGACACAGTGATGTGTTGCTTATAACTCGATTTTTGCTCACCAGAATTCACGAAGCATTGCAATGACTGTTACGAGCAAAATGATATCCCATGTTTGCTTCGGTGCGAGGTATGCAAAAAATAAAACAAGACATCGCTGCATATCATTACACAGCGACATATTTTCTTTATTTTTATTTTTTCATATATATTTTTTTTTTTACATACTTCGCACGGAAGCAAACATGGCAGTTTCTTGCAAGCTGCATCACCTAATGTGTAAAATCATAAAAATGTGAAGTGTAAACTAATTTTCGAAAAGGTATCGTTGCATATGACGTCATTGACTTTAATTGAATAATTTTTTTTGACCCCATTTCAGTTTCGTTTCAGCTTGTAACACTGCCATGGTCGCCTCCTTGCGAGGTATGTCACCTCATGTGCAAGATTAAAAAAAAAAAAGATGTCGCTGTACAATATGATGTCATTGACTTTTGCGTAATGGCATGTTAGGTCTACATAATGAATGTTGAGGTGAAAATAAAGATGGCCACGTGACAAAGTGAGACTCTGTGAGAAAGGGAAACTCCCCCTTGATAGCCAACGATGAAGCCAAGCTGATCTCCGTCATGCCCCTCAACGAAGTGACACTCCAAATGAAAGGGAAACCTGCCTTGATAGCAAATAAAGAAGAGAAGCTGCTCACCATCAAGCCAAGACTGAGCAAGAGCAACAATTTCACCGAGATAATGACCGCATCCACCGTTCGCAGAGCATCGTTCCACAAGAAACAACTACACGATACCTTCATGGTCAAAGAGTTAGAAAATTATATTATTCTAGTCTGGGTCTGACTTGGAGAAAAAGCTGCATTCAGCGATTATCAAATAAGAGCTTATGCCTCTTACCCAACAATACAATTGGAGCCATGGCAACTGAGTGCCAGCACTGGTGCCAAGAAATGGAAAGGGGAAGCACCTGGAATGCGCTGTTCTGGCGGCAAAGTAAAACTTGCACCATTGCAAGAACCTTCACAATTAATGAATTATTTAATGATTGGAAGCATCTCTGATGCCAAGCACTTTCAAATGACTTTGGGATCATCCAAGAAGTGAGGATTTCTGTCTTCATTCCCATGTTCAAAGTTCAGGGCCAGGTCTACCAAAGAATCGGTTCCCTTCAGCCTCTACCAAATGACTTTCCAAAATTCCTATAAGTTAACTTTGTTGGAGATACTGAGGAACAGGCTCAGCAACGATGCTGCAAAATACCTGGACTGAAAATTGAAATCATCGCTCTGCAAGAAATGTTGCACAACTCAAACAATTATGTGCAAAGCTTCAAGTATGCCATGGAGCATCTTGAGTCACCAGATCACAAAACTATCATGGCCGACAAGACACCAGTTGGTCACCATGAAATGGAATCGCTGTCAAACTGGCACCGCCCATTAGCGGTGGTATCCACTGATCTTCTGCCAGGGAGAAGATGGGTACATCTTTCTGATTCAGCAACATAACCCTTCCACTGGACGATCAAACCCTTTAAAGAAAGTAAGTGCCTCTGATTTCTATGCTTACTGCATGATGGTGCAATCTACTGATTTCAACCACCTTCTGTGATGCAAAGATTTATTTCACCAGTTTGTCGCCAACATGTACGTTAATATTGAAAGTGAGAGACTACTCTTCATTCAGCATAATCAACAGAAATTGTGTGCAGAAAGCTACGTTCATCTGAGAGATGAACTAAATTGCGACAATAACGCAAGCAACATTGGCCGGCGTGTCCTTCTGCCTTCAAATTTCACTGGCTCACCAAGGCACACGCATGAACGTATTGAGGATGCCATGACTTGCGTCAAACAGTTTGGAAGCCCTGACCTCTTTATTACCTTCACCTGCAATCCTGCCTGGGCAGAGATGAAAGATGAACTTTTGCAAGGTCAAACAGCACAACATCGGCATGACCTGCTTGCAAGAGGTGTTCCACCGAAACAGAGCAAAATAATGCATCTCTTGAAAGATGGCAAACTTTTTAGTGAAGTGCAGTGCTATGTCTCCATAATTGAGTGGCAAAAAAAGTGGCCTGCTACATTCACACAACCTCATCTGGCTGACAGAAAAAAAAATCAAACCAGATCAATTTGATGACCTCGTCCAGGCAGAGTTCTCTGACCCAGAAGTCGATTTGCCATTGTCCAGAGCATCATGATTCATGGACCATGTGGTCATCTAAACCAATCATCTCCCTGCATGAAAGCCAATCCCTGCACTAACAACTTCCCGCAGAACTTAATTCAAGAAACTCAAACAGGAGTTGATGGCTATCCTGCCTGCAGATGACAAAATACAGAAGATGCCGGTCCCACAGCTCGGCTCAAGATTTGTGGAGGCTAAGAAATCGAAGTGGACAATCGCTGCATGATCCCATACAGTCCCCTCTTATCAAGGATTTTAAATACACACTTGAATATGAAATATTGCAATTCTGTCAAATCGATCAAAAAATCTGCAAATATGTCCACAAAGGGAGCGATTATGGCCATATTTGGACTGGATGATGACAAAGCAGAAATGGATGAAGTGGCAAGATGTCAGATGGATGAACATATAAGCAGCAATGAAGCAGTATGGAGGATCTTGAGCTCCAAAATTCATGAGCATCATCCAACTGTGGTAAAACTTGCAGTTCATCTTGAGAACGGACAGCGTGTCGACTTCACAGAGAGGAAAATGTCAGACAAAGAGTGGAGACACCACCACAAACCACCCTTGCAGCATTTTTGACACTGTGCCAAGAAGAAGATTTTGCAAAAACTCTGTTGCACCGCCAAGTCCCCACATATTATACGTGGAATGCATCTAAAAAGTCGTGGCAAAGAAGGAAACGGGGAAAAGAAGTCGACAGTCATCCAGAAATGTAATAAAGTGCCATTCGAAGGGTGTATACAGTCCACATGCCTGGTGTTGGCTTAATGGTTAGGGTAGTGAGCTTGGGACTCGAGGATCCTGAGTTAAAATCCCCCTTTGCTGTTGAATTAATACCAGGTGGGGTTGACTTTGCATGTCGTCCCTCCGCGGTCTGCAAAATGAGTGCCAGCTTGCTGGTGTCCTGTGTCGGAGTGGCGACCTGTCCAGGATTGTACCCAATAGCCAAGGAGACCGCTTAGGCAGCACCAACGCTCTGCGCAGAGTACGGTCCCAATGGATGGATGGATACAGTCCACCCTAACAATTATGAGTTTCTACTTACACCTGCTCACTGTCAAAGATTCTACCAATTTTCAGGATCTCCAGATCTTTGAGGAGAGGGTCGGCGAGACTTTCTGCAAATCTTGCCATCTTCGTGCCCCATTGGAAGATGATGGGCATTAGGATGCAACACTTGAAGAAGCTGCCGCAGCTCAAGTGCCTGTTCAACTGTGACAACTTTTTGTGATTATTCTTCAGACATGCAGTCTCTCAAGTCTTATGCAACCTTGGGGAAAAACAGAGTATGGCAGAAAACATTTTCTTGACAGTGCAGAGGCAGAATCTGCAATGATGCCGTCTTCAATGAGGCTCTCATCAGATTGGAGGATGACGTTATTGCACTGGGAGCAACAGACCTGTCACACTTATTTATTTTTTTTTTGTATACCTTTTTGAGGCTCGTGTGAGAGCGAACACACAACGCACAAGAAGGGGGCATGAGACAAGAGGGGCGGGAGAGGGAGGGACAAAACAGTGGGGAACAGACACATAAGGAGATCTTTGGAAGGGAGTGAAATGGGACGGGGAACATGGGGAAGAGAAGATGGACATTACAGGGACTTTCCGGAAGGAAAGCAGGGGAATTGAAGGAAGTGGGCTTGGGTGGATTATCGGGGGTAGAAAAGATCGAGGATTTGGATGGGGGATGATAAGAAGTGGTGGTGAACAGCTGTTTTGAAAGCCTGGAGGGAAGAATGGGAAAGAATAGAGTGAGGGAGTTTATTCCAAAGGCGGGAAAAAAGAGGAATGAAAGAGTGAAGGTGAGCAGTGATTCGTGATTTTGGTAGTTTTACCAGAAGGGGGTTGTTAGCTGACGTTGAGCGCCCTGAGGAAATGTGGTGGGGACAAATCACAGAGAGAGCAGGGTGGGGGGCAAGGCTGGAGAGATGGTAGAAGACAGAAAGACCACCGACCAACCTGCGGTGATTGAGTGAGAGGCCCAAAGACTCAGCCTCATTGCGGGAGATGCCGATGATCCGAAATGCCCTGTTTTCTACAGCGTGAAGCCGAGAAAGGTGGGAGGCAGGAGCACCAGCCCAGAGGGGAGAGCAGTACTCCATCAGGCTATGGACAAAAGCTAAGTAAGTAAGTGGTCAGGAGTTCAGGAGGGCCGAGGAAGGGCTTTGCACGACAGAGGATTCCCAATCGGCGACTGACTTTGGAGGCAAGGTTGGAAATGTGGCTTTCCCAGGAAAGGTCATGGCAGATAGTGAGACCCAGAAGCTTGAAAGAAAGGACCTCTTCCAGAGGATTGTTGAGAAAGTGGATGGGGGGGTTTTCTAAATGGTCCTTTCGAAGAGACGTAGTGAGAGTGTGAGATTTGTCCGGATTGAAAGACATGTTCCACGTGTTGGACCAGTTTGTGATTTTATCCACTTTGGACTTCCTGTGCCAGACAGGAATGCAGAGGTTGGCCTTGCTCAAGAGCTGCTTTGAGAAACCAATTACAATATCAGAGGTATCAGAGTTTGTTGAAATAAATGAACCATTGTTTGTTCATGATCAAAAAATTGCATTCACAAATGCAACTGAGTTACATGTGGGCTGTCTACTTAAAGAGAAACAGAGGACGATGAATTAGATCAACTGTGTTTATTACACTTACGGCTGCTTGGTCACCACACTCTGTGCTATTCTGCTTAGGGCCCTGTCACACCTTGACCTTTTAGCCAGCGTATGGCAACGTATCAAAATGTATGTAGAACGCTGGCGTACGCTGAACTATTGATGTTTTATTCAGTTTTGGGCGTATTCATAACGAGTTGGACGTATGCATAACGTATTGGTGACGTTCACAGAACGTTTCGATAACTGATACCAACGAATGCCTCGCGTGTTGTCAGCGTTCACAACCTATGCCCAACGATAGTCTAACTTATGCATAGCACGGCAGCGTATCGCCGACGATCACGTGGCGTAGCCTATTAATAGGCTGCCGCTCAACGATTTAAATCATAACCGCACAAGAAATCGAAGTGTCAACATCACCGTCATGCCGAAGAAATTTTTTTTTTTAAACCATGGAGTCTGGAACACTGACGGGTTCCTCCTGTGAAGCCCATTTTTATATACCAATTCCCCTAAACGCTGCCAATACGCCATTATACGGTAGCTGTAAGTTAGAAACACGTTCAGTAAGTTCTGTGGTCGTCCGGAAGACGTCAAATACGTCAATGTGCGTTGGAGATACGTTACACATAGGTTCAAAGCACGTTACTCATAGGTTAGAAATAAGTTTCGGGTACGCTAAACATTACCTCGACGTGTTTCGACTTATGAGTAACTTACAAGTAACGTGTGTCGACGTGTGTCAACGATCGCATAACCTGCCTACAACTTATGGCCAACGTATGCGGAACGTGTGCGTCATATGCTGGCATACGTCGAAAAATTTTGAGCATGCTTAAAATTAGTCAACGAGCTCGGCGTACTACGACGTATGCCAGCGTGCTTCAGCGTGCTCTTAACGTATACAAAACTTTCCCATAACGTATTCGACGTGTGCCAGCGTATTCGCCAAATTTTTCATACGTCGGCATACGCTGGTTAAAACGTCAAGGTGTGACAGGGCCTTTACAGTCACAATCCAATGCAACAGCTTAACCAGCACAACCTAGCGTATAACCACGAGTTTACCGAGCCAATACAGTGTCAACAACAGCTTAATCATCTACAGAGAACAGTGGTATCACCTGGATGGCACATCAGACTGTAAAAACCATCTGTTTAAAAAACAAGCTCAAATGAGCTAAGATCCTCATCCTCTTAATGATGACGTCATAAAAATGAATATGACGTCATTGTGATGTATCAGGTTTGCGATAAATTATCTGTGCTAATGCCCGGCTTGATTCCTGCAAACAAAATTCAAACAGCTTGCCTAGTTTCGGAGATAATGGTATAGGCGATTTCCTTTAGCGGCGATATTATGACGTTAACTTTTTTCGAGGAAGAATTTCCAAAATCGGAGATGGTTACTGCCTGCGCGTGGGCTTTTTGCATATACATGGCAAGTTTCACGAAGATCCGATGAAAACTCTGGGTTGTGAAACAAAAAATAGGAATGACGTCATAAAAATTGATATGACGTCATAGTGATGTATCATATGTGCGGTAATTCATCTCTGCTTATGAATGCCCTGTTCGATTCCCGCAAACAGAATTCAAAAAGCTTGCCTCGTTTGAGATAATTTTTTAGGCGATTTCCATTAGCGGATATATTTTGAAGTCATAACTTTTTTTTCTCAGAGGAATTTTCAAAATCTGAGATCGTTACTGTCTGCGCAGGGTATTTCTACATATATACACACCAAGTTTCAGGAAGTTTCGATGAAAACTGTAGGCTGTGAAACAAAAAAGTCCACAAGAACAACAACGTGAGTAAGACTTAGAGATCCTCCACGAGGATCTAAAAACTGAGATCCATTAAATTATCGACTTGGAATAGCCAGTGTTGCAATTAAATGGTCACAATGTAACGACACCTGTTACATGAAGTCATTACATACTCTAATGTTGTTTGGGACACTGTTTATCGGTACGTGTAACATCAAGTAGTCAAGAAATTATATCACCAATCTCAGAAACCCCTAATTCCATGTGTTGTACAATACATGCATGTCATGATATGGCTACTGTACTACACACACATACACATCCATCAACCAAGATTTGTTATTTCCCTTAGCATGGAGGAATGTCTGAACCATGGCAATCAATATAACCGCAACAAACTGTATCCCCGGTGCGTACAAGTACCATCAGTCACGACAGCGATCGTCACCCGACACATCTTTAGTGAAGCAATATTACACATGATTGCCATTATTATATAAGAAATATCATGTCCATTACTTGACTAGATGTCAGCACTACCAGCCTTGTTCACATATATTAAACAGAGCCATAACACTTTACTATGAGGCAATACACACGATATGCAACACATACAGAACTTGTTGACGTGAGTTAGCCTCTGATATCAGTCCTTACACTTGTCTCTAACAGGGCTTGGCACGTCATGGAAACAGACTATTTCATCATTCTGTATACAATGTCCTTCAACCACCGAGATCACATGGTTTAGATCGTATTTTTCAACCTGTTACAACCTTTTGACAACTCACTGAAGAGTAACTAAATTACAAATTAACATTAATAAAGCATATTTACATGAAGCCTAAGAGACTCACCGACCAGTAGCTGGAGGTCGATGGTGTGACCAGGTCTGGCAATTCCCTGAAAGTCGTAGGCCAAAGAGCTTCACTACGAATGGTCCGAGAGCGCAAGGCAACCCAAGAGAACTCTCCATCCGTATGGTCGCTTCAGTCGGCAGAGTCTATCCGCCAAAGACCACACATACATTCCTAACTTGATGCAAATCTCGATGATGAGCACTCGTACAAAATGGCTCCCTTTTCCAAACCATGCACCAGAAGTCCAGACATGCTCAACCATGCCCCCTTAGTGTAGTAGATAGTAGAAAAATCGTGCAAATCATGATACAAGCATCAAATTTGGCATTTCTGTTCTGCAGGGCTTTCTGATCAAATCTGCCCGATTGGTCATTTGAAAATCCAAATTTTGAAAAATTTGAAGAAAAAAAAAATTCAAAAAATTTGAAGTCACAGCTGACTGAAATTCTTGAAGTGCAAGTGAACATCCCAGACAGAGAACCAAGGGGAGATGCAGTCATCATTGATGGCTCAGCACTTATCAATGCCCTAGCTCCACACACTTCAAAGATATTTGATGACTATGCGAAAGAAGACATCATCCCAAAGGTGGAATCCTATGGTGCCAGGTACGAGAGGGTGGACGTAGTGTTTGATGTGTACAAGAAGTCAAGTCTGAAGTCCGAGGCAAGGTCGAAAAGGGGGCAAGGAATCAGAAGAAGAGTGACAGGAACCAGTAAGACCCCAAGTAACTGGAGAAGCTTTCTTCAAGATGACAGCAACAAGACTGAGCTGTTTCACTTCCTTGCGGAAAAGATGTGTGAAGCACAGACGACAAGCACAGTCATTGTCACAAAAGGAGAAGATGCCATTAGCAACACAAGGAAGTCACTGGATGCTGTGTCTCCATGTTGTCATGAAGAAGCTGACACTCGATTATTTGTACACGCCAGGGACGCAACGACGGATGGTAGCAAGTCCATTGTCATTAAGGCTAATGACACGGACGTACTAGTCATAGCAATATCTGTACTGCCATCTTTACAGGAGCTAGGTCTTGAGAACATGTGGATTGCCTTTGGCCAAGGAGCCAAGGCACGATGGATTCCAGTCCATGAGGTAGTTTCTGCAATAGGGCCTGAGAAAGCAAGAGGGATCCCTTACTTCCATGCGTTCACTGGATGTGACGTCGTGTCTGCCTTCCGCGGTAAAGGGAAGAAAACTGCATGGCAGACTTGGAACGTCTTTGATGATGTTTCTGAAACATTCATCAATCTCAGCCAGCATCCAACATCGATTCGTGATCTTGACTTTTTTTGAAGTTTTTTTTTTTTTTTTCTTCAAATCTTTCAAAATTTTGATTTTCAAATGGCCAATCAGGCAGATTTGATTAGAATCACCTGGAGAACAAATGTGCCAAATTTGATGCTTGTATCATCATTTGCACGATTCCTCTCAAAAATTGCTGTAATCTGCCCCACTACCTGTGCCATTAATAATTACAACATCTGGCCCAAGGGGAAAACAACCCCTCCACATCCCAACACCAACAACGTCACGTGCCCCCAAAATGACCAGCACTATTCCTCACACGGCCACACAAAGATCATAAAAAGCTTAGAAAATGGAGAAGGAAAGCTCTTCTTCCTCGACGCTCCCATAGGTACTGAAAAAAAAAAAAACGTTTGTGATGATATGAGCCTTCTGCTAGCCAAGTTACAACAAAGGAAAAGGGTTTGCTCTGGCAGTTGCTTTGAGTGGCATTGCTGCCACTTTTCTTGAAGGACAAACAGCATAGTCTGCCTTCAAACTACCGCTTAACCTTTCCCACAACAAAACTCCCACTTGCAACATTGGGAAGGCAAGTGCCGAAGCCAAACTGCGATGACAATGCCACCTCATTGTTTGGGATGAGGCAATCATGTCCCACAAATGTGCCTTTGAAGTCCTCGATCACACTCGACAGGACCTCTACAATGAAAAAAAAGACTCGTGGGAGGGTTAACAATGGTGATGTCTGGTGGTTTCAGGCAAACGTAGCCAGTTATCCCTCGAGGAACAAAAGCGGATGAGGTCAATTCATGCCTCAAGGCCTCCGAGTTCTGGCAGCATGTGACGAGACTTGAACTCAACACGAATATGCAAGTCCACTTTCGTGGTGATGAGATCATGACAGTTTGCTCATCAGCTTCTCTAACTTGATAATGGACATATTCCAGTTAATAAAACTGACGGACAGATTCATATTCCTTTTGGTAACATCATGACCTTAGAAGAGGAGTTGATGGCCAAAATATTTTCAAACATCCAGATCCACAAGAGTGATCACAAATGGCTTTGTGAAAGGGAAACCCTTTCCCTGAAAAACATAACGGTTAACTCCATTAACTACAAATTACTCCAAATGCTTCCAAAGGAACAAAAATGCTACAAATCACTTGTTACAATGTTTGACCTGGACCAAGTGGTCAATAACTCGGTCAAATTCCTTTATTCACTGGAGATTCCTGGAGTTCCACAACACAACTTGTTGTTGAAAGAAGGAACACTAATTATGTTATTGCGAAACTTAGACCCACCGAATCTCTGCACCGGAACCAGACTTGCAATCAAAAGAATGATGCCTCGCATCGTGTGAGCCACCATAATATATTGTTACGAATTCCCGCCCGCCGGCGTGCGAACGACCGTTTTTAACCGAATCGTGGCCGCTTCGCCCACCGAACGTGCAATTCAGTCGCGACTTTCCGGAACAACGCCGAAAACCAGTCACGGGTGTGCTCCTAGCACACCACAACCTTGTCCGCACTCTACCCGCGCTACAGGGTCCCATCGCCAAATAATCGATTTACCTAATTGTACCTCAGCGAGGCCTGCTTGGACACGAGCCGCTTAAGCAGCTCGCTCCGTTTTGGGATAACCGAGTGGGGTATTATCGCGAGGCCTCGCTGGACCCGATTCTATTATCGGCTATTAAAAAGCCCGCTATTATTCCGAAATGCAATAGGGCAGTTCAATGGAAGGAAAATGATGCGACGAACAGGTCAACATTCAAACAAGCACATTTATTCACACACGTATGCAGTCAGGTATTCATGCAGGCACGTATACAAGCATGCACATATGCGATTACACAGCCAACAAAAACAATGCAAAGGAACTACGACCGTCTATTTATTATGTACATTTACTTGTACAGGTTCTACTTTGCGGACAAGGCACCACAACTTTCATACAAAGAAAAGCAAGGAAAAACCCCCTCAAAGACAAGGGGGTAGACTGGACCTCTCGGGGTCTTTATAAACCTGGAGCTTTGAGGACCGAAGGAGCTCCAAGAGGCCGCGCAGGTTACCTTCCTCGCTAGGGCGACCCGCGACGTTCCGTCCCCACGGCAGCTAGCGTAACCGCGGCTTGGCGATTCAGGCCCCAGCCGGCAACGCCTGAGAGGAACGAACGGGTCTTTGCTCTTTTTGAGTTAATGCTCTCTTTAAGAACCCGTCCATCACTCAGCGATACTCGGTCTGTTCCGAGGCCCGATCACTTCAGACCGTTCGGTGCTGGTTGGCGAGCTCTCTCCGGCTCGCACACGAACATGCAGCTCCGCGCGGCACAGCAGGCTTGGCCGTGCTCCCAGCTCCCGTCTCCTCCGCTCTCCTCAGCTTCTCCACCGACTGCAGGCTTCAGGCTCCAGGCGCTCCGAACCCCGACAGACACTCCACCGACTGACTGCGCTTGGCGCTCCGCTCGCCCTTATATAGGGCCCGAGAGACGAGATCTGATCTCCGCACTCTCACCTCTGACCTAAACTGGCTCCGCCCCTCTCACTCTCTTGATCGGAATTCCGAGGCGAAGCTTGCACAGAGCGGACGTGCGTGAAGATAGCAACCCTGTGCGGCGAGCGGACGTGCGTGAAATCACCGACTTGCGTGGCGAGGAAACCCCTGCGTCTGCCTGCAGTGATGCCATTCGATGCAGACTCGCCGTGGCTGGCGCCAAGATGGCATCATTTCGGAAACGAAGGTAAGGCGACGTTCGTGTTGATTTTATCGGGGGAGATGTGGTTTAGGAGATGGTGGGGAGATGTCGTTGTTGTGAAGGCGGTGTGGAGAGGGTGGGTGGTGGTTGGTGTAGTGGAGAAGGTGGTTGGTGGTTGGCGTAGTGGAGAAGGTGGTTGGCATGGTGGAGAAGGTGGTTGGTGGTCGGCGTTGCGGAGAAGGTGGTTGGTGGTTGGCGTTGTGGTTGGTCCAAAATAACGATAGTAAAAGGAAAACGGCTAATTCAAAGATCACAGCCCGGGTGACACGAAAAATTCCCTTTAGACAACGGTGGGGAAATCTATCTGAACACAGACTTATCGGCATAACTGATCTTAGGACCTATATGGTGCTCTGCGAATTTCCACAGCCGTAACAATATTGTGTGTAAATTACACACCCAGACAAGGAATTGAACCCAGGTCCTCTGGGGAACCGTACCAATGCTCTGCTATCTCGGCAATCCACAGGCTAAGTACACAATTCTCCCACATGTAGACATGCCACTCTCCTTCCCCTGCTGCTTCGGAGAATTGTGTGCTTAGCCTGTGGGTTGCCCAGATAGCTCAGATGGCAGAACCCGAACAGAGCGCTGGCACACACACACACACACACACACACACACACACACACACACACACACACACACACACACACACACACACACACACACACACACACACACACACACACACACACACACACACACACACACACACACGACCTGTCGCTTCGCTGACGGAAATACCAATCTTTGCTGTGATGGCTAATCAATAGGGCAAGAATAAAAAGGATTCCTGGGAGTGCAGGGATAACCAGCATCACAAGTTGGCGTTTGCAGTTTCGCCACGTGTACCCATGTACCCATAAAAAAAGAAATTTGTCACAAACCTTCCAGGAAGTTCCCTGAATCCACCGTAGGTCCATTTATTGAAATGCGTTAATCCGTTCTCAAGGCATATATATATATATATATATATATATATATATATATATATATATATATATATATATATATATATATATATATATATATATATATATATATATATATATATATATATATTGTGTTCCTTGTCTAACTACTCCGAGGTTCCAAGGCCAATCTCGAGCAAACTTTGTGGATGATCACATATTTAGCTTCAGCTCCACTTAAAATTCCTCTTCTGCCCCCACCCTGCAAGTCATGAATAAAAAGTTTATTGCTGCCATTGATCTCAGAAAATAACTGGTTACATTGTAGTGCAAAGTGATTTCTTTCCCTGTAATTTGTAGATTATTTTTTTTTTGCTTCCATCACGGTCACCAGGTAAGCTGGAGTCCTGATGGTTCTCAGCTCTTGTCCGCCTCCGGCGACCGCTCAGCACGCTTGTGGGATGTTGCCAAGGCCACTGCAATTAGCACGTTTTCCTTTGGGTCAAATATTGTTGATCAGCAACTCGGTTGCCTGTGGCAAGGAGACTACCTGTTGAGTTTATCCATGGATGGTCGCATCTCCTATCTTGATCCCAGCTGTCCAGCCCACCCGCACCGTGTTATCCATGTAAGATGCATGTTCTTTGTTGGTAACCTTTTAAACGTATAAACTAAAAGTTAAAACATGATTTTAAAAAGTTTCTCTTTCATTCCACTCCTGACCAGGGCCACACCAAGTCGATTCAATGCCTCACGGTGCACAAGCCAAAAACAATCATCAGTGCCAGCCATGATGGTCATATGAATATCTTTTTTTCTGGAGGGGTGAATGCAGAACTTTCACGTGAAGTCGAGGCTACTTTATTTGTGCTTGCCCAATATCGACCTGAATCGCTCGTATTTCATCATAATATGTCTATTGAAGAACAAAGTGAGATTCGTGTGAAACAATCTCTGATTTTGATCGAACGTCTTTGCATGTAGAATTGTGATATTTGTGATGAGTTAACGTTGGTCACAAAAAGCAGATAATGCTAGATCAATGTCCTTTGAAAGATTATACAGCTGTTCATCACCATCTCACGTCATCTCCCCCCCCCCCCATCCAAAACCATGATCTTTTCTACTCCCGTTAACTCCCCCTTTCCCCCTCCCACCCCCAAGCACACCTCCTTCAAAATTTCCAATTTTTTCTTCCGAAGAGTTTGCATCTGTTTCAATGTTGTCCACCCTGTGCATCCTTCCTTACCCCCCTTTCTTCCCCACATCCTTTATTTGTCCAAGTCTCTCGATTTTTATCCTTCAGCCCTGTTGTTGGTGTCCCCCCCGCTCTCTCTTTCTGCTTTCTTTTGTTCTGTTGCATCCTATTGTGTACAGTGTTCTTACTCTTCCACCACACTTGACTTTGCATCAAAAAAAAAAAAAGCAATACAGGAATTTGGTTACTGCCTTGACCAAAACTGCACTCAGTTGGGATGCAGAGAATGGGGTTGGCAGCACTTTTGAAGGACAGGGGCACACAAACCAAGTGTGTGGAATGGGTGTGGAAGATGGCGACTTGTTACTCAGCTGTGGCATGGATGACACGCTACGCTTTTCGGGGCTATCTCCTCCAACCTTTCAGTGAGCTGCTTCTCATGGCTTTTTGATCTGTTTGATTCCATTCGAAAATTATATACACGCATGACTTTTGGTTGATGATTGAGGAGGAAAAAGACAGTAGATAACACACTGCATAACACACTGTCAAACAGGTTATATCACATTTGAAGTTTGTAATAGTGGAATAATTGAGATGTTTTTTACAGCTAATTTTTGGAAAAGGTGATGCTCACTGCATATGTCACACATGAACACTTTACGCATTCTAAAATGCAACCATAAAAGGTGGAGTGGGAACATCACAGAAAGTCTGCAGTGATTTTGTTTTTTAATTTAATTTTATCATTATTTATTTATTTATATACAATGAACTTGTGTACGTAATCCTTTCCCTGAAATGTACCAGTGCCAAGCACGATAAAAAGCCGCAACATATTGCATTGTATCGATTCTTTTGGTGAATGCACATGCGGTTTAATATTCCGTTTTGATAGGTTTTGAGCCAGCCATTTACCTTGCCCTCTGCAGTGTGCAGGACATGCTTAAACTGGAAAAACAGCCAAATTCTCTGGCGGTGGGTCCCGATGGATATGCTGTGGTGCTGTGCATCGAACAGGTAAAATGCCACTCGGTGCACTGGGCACGCCAATTCCGCTCTCCAAAATCGATGCTTCAAAAGCATTTGTGTGCTTATATAATTCATTTGAGGCGATAATTAAAACTCAAATTGACATTCATTCCTGTGTCTCACAATTTTTAGCAGTCACTAACTTTGACGATAATTAACTCCGCCACCGACGGTGGACGGAGGTTATTAAGCAGGATATCTCAAAACATTGTCGATGGATTTGGCCGAAATTTGGTGGAGAGTTTGGGTGTGTACCAATGACGAATTGATTCGATTTTGGTGAAGATCTGGATCCGGATGTGGACACTCAAATTTAAGTGTTTCTTAAACATTGAGAGATAGAGATAAAAACAATATATAGAACAATATCTAAAAAAAAGTTATGGATGGACTGTGACAAAACTTGGTGGATGAGTTGGGTAAGTGAGAAGAACAAGCCGATGAGATTTTGGTTGAGGTCCAGATGTAGATCCGGCCTATCGGTGGGATATAAAACATAAACTGTTCATCCTGGTGGAGGTATGCGCTCTACCGAGTTCCGTTCTAATTTGTTAACTGGTTTCTGAGTAAGAAAGTGAAGGAAAACGAATGTGCAGGTATTCTCAGTTTTTTTTGTGGTTATTTGTTTTAAAGTCAGCGAAGTGCAAGTCTTTTATGACTTGCCATTCTGTGTATACCCTGGACAGTTTGCAATCAATCTCACATTCCTTCATTTCCCAGAATGTTGGCAGAATGAGCTTAATATATGGAATTAATACATTAGGTTAGGTGTAGAAAGCATTCGTGAGGTTATGCGTTGGGGTAGGTTGAGATGGTTTGGACATGTGTAAAGGATGGGGGTGAGCAGCTGTGTGAAGAGGTTTATAAATATGAATGTGAATGGAAGGAGAGCTAGAGGCCGTCCGAGGAAAACATGGGATGTGTTGCTGAGAGACAACTTTAGAGTTAAAGGCCAAACAAGAGGGCGAGCAAGGGATCGTGCAGTCTGGAAAGCAGCCATAAGGTGAATCACTGCTTAGACATGGAAGCAGCCGTAAAACGACGACGACGACGACAACAGCAGGTTTGATATTATGCATAAAGTAATCCACGATGCTACTCTATTTTGTCATATTTATTCCAGAAACATTTGGAACTAGTCATGCAGAAGAAGTATATTCTGCTCAAAATGTTAAAGGCTGAGACTGGAGGGGTTGTTTTTTTTTTTTTTTTTTTTTGAAAGCATAAGCTCTTCAAAATAGTTAATGGAGAGTTTAACTTCTTAAAAATTAATATGCAGCTTTTGTGACTCCAAGGCTGAAGGGCCATGTAAAATATTACACGAAGTGTTTTTGATGGGTGAGCATTGTTTCTGCTGAAGTTCCACCTGTATTTTCTCCTCCAGCTTGTTCTGCTGAAGAACAGGAAGAAGGTTTACACCTTGGACATTGAGGACTATGCACCTAAAGATGTAGCTCTCCACGCTGCAGGAGACACTGTTGCTGTTGGTGGAGATGTGAGTTTACCATTTGGCCTTTTTGGAGATTATGATCTTTTTATATTTATAGTTTTCCAGAAAGTTGTGTTTTTTAAGCTCCTCTAGGATAAAATATAGTTTTGATAATGGGTCACAGTGGAAAGCAAGGTGGTATTTTTGCCATCACAGGACAGCAAGGTCCACCTGTACAGTATTGATGGAAACGTACTGCGTACAAGAGCCAGCCCAGAGACCCTGGATGTGCCTGGACCGGTCATGTCTCTGGCCTATTCCCCTGATGGCTCCATCCTTGCAGTTGTAAATGCCAACAAAGTCATTACGACTTACAAAGTGGCAGATGGTTACAAGGTATGGATGCTGACACAATATTTGAGTTCATTTTTTACACATACACAGAGCACATGCAAGACCAGGACATGAGTAGACAAAATATTTTTTACATAAATTGCAAGGACTTTATAAGAATATAAACCAATGGACAAATCAACAGGCTCTGTATTTTGGGATCCCAGTAGCTCAAGATTTCTGTGCAGCTATAAATGATAAATACGTCACTCAAGATATTGAAAGCATTATCTTACCGGCTGTGCAATGCCTATCTTTGAGCATGTTCAGCCTCGGGAATATTGATTGCAGAATGTTTGTTTTTGTTAAAATTTCCAAGCTGGCTCTTCTATGAGCCTCATTTTTTTATAACTTTCCACGACCTTTACTCTTCTGGATCCGTTTTACTTTCATACTTCACTCATAGTACAGAAACTGAGACATTGTACGCTGACGACTTGGCATATATTGAATGCTGAAAGTGAAAAAGAAGCAAAAGAGATTTTGTTTTGTTTTTTTTTTAATGGAAAAGTGCAATGGAGAAAAGGTTTATGTGTCAATATTAATAAGATGAAGGTTATGGTGAGTGGTGAGGGAGAAAGGAAAGAAAGGACACAATAGCCTTGTTCAATATGCAGAAAATGAGAGTTTGACACAAGTCAATTCGATGTAGGCAGGTTATAGATGGTGTCAGAAGAGGTGCATTCGTTTCACTGGAAATTTGTTTAGATCTGGGATTTTCATTTGGAAAAGAGATGAGATCCAATCATTTCAACAAAATAGATGGAGAACAAATAGAAATGTTCTCGAGCTGAGAATTTAAATTAGGAGAGGTCAAAGGTTTCTGTTACCTTGGAGACACGATAGAGGCATCAGGAGGCTTCTGGCCATTTAGTCCCTGACTTGGAGTGGCTTTATTTGGGGTGATTTCCTTATTAAAAAAAAAGAAGAAGAATTTGCCGTTATATCAAAAATGGTCAGCTTAGGCCCAGGTCACATTTGCCACGGCGGCCGTGGGGTCTCCAAAATCTGCGGCCGCAGTATTTGCACGGTCACACAACGAAGCAGTCACATATGTTTTTATTTTTCGGGGAGCCGCACGGCGTATTTCGGCCTAAGTCACATTCGCCACGGCGGCCGTGGGGTCTCCAAAATCTACGGCCATTAGCAATTATACGGCGGCCGCAGTATTTCCATGGTCACACAATGTAGCAGTCACATATGTTTTTATTTTTCGGGGAGCCGCACGGCGTATTTATGAATTGTGGAGACCGAAAACGTGGGGGTGCCGTACGGTCTTTGATTTGATGTCGCACGGTGACCTTAGGGCGTTCCTGCGGCGGCCATAGAATTTTCAAGGCAGACACAAGGTGCCCGCAAGGTGACCGCAGGGGGGCCCTCAGGCGAATGGGTTAATTTTTTTAATTTTAGTTAACGGTTAAATTTTAGTTAATTTTAAGTTAACGGTAACGAATGGGTTAATTTTTTTTTTTACCAGTTTTGTTTTTTCGGCTTGTCGAATTGCTATGGCGAATGAAGAAATGAAAAAAAGTTATAACTCCGCGTTATAATTCCACGGCGACCTTACGGCCTGTAAAATATAGCCAAACGGCGTAGGGCCACCCTGAGGCCACCGCAGAAACTCTATGGCCGCCGCACGTTTCTGTCAATTCAGAGGGCGTACAGCCGCCGTATCCTCGCCGTAGAGCAAATGTGACTGAGGCCTTAGAACAACTTGGTGGTATCATGAAACCAAGAAACATTCTATTATCCATGAAAGTTGTGAGTTTATAAAGCCTTATCAGATCAACATTGATGTACGGAAGTGAAACTTGAGCAATGTGGATCGAAGATGTAATGAGAATAGTTGAATGGATTGTCTCTGAAAGAAAGACTTTTTAAGCTCACAAATCAGGAAGAGATTAAAATCCATGCTCATGAAGAATAACTTGGGAAGAGAAGACTTGGTTGGTATGGTGATGTGCATTTAAGGTCAGGAGAGGAAGCTGTAAAGAAAGCAATAAAGTTTGTTGCGGAAGGAAGAAAAGCCAAGAGAACATCCTAAAAAGACATGGATTGAAAATGTGAAGAAAGATATGGATTGTTTGGGTTTATGGACAAAACCCATAAAATGGACAATGGTTTATGGACAAAACCCAAAACCCACAAAACCCATTACTCGGCGTCCTGGTAAAAAAAATATTGTTTGCCAAGCATACCGGTTGCCTGGGCACCCTCAACATATTTAATAAAACCACAGCTGGAAAATATGATAGCACAACAATGTGTCATTGTATGATGCGTATACACATACACACACAATCGGAAGAAACCTAGCTTTCTCACAAGTACCGGTCAATAACATGCCGACCAACAACATTCAAACTTCTGACAAGAATCCTCATAGAAATTATGTACAATCACCAAACACAACAAGGAAGCTTAGAGGCAGAACAAAAGGGATGCAAGAGAGGTTGTTATGGAACAATTGGCCACCGACTACTGAACAAGTCCGTACTTCGCACCGAATGATGAAAAATTAACAGACAGCTAAAAACTTGTAAAACAGTTCTCTGAGGACATTCAAGTGGAATTTCGACTATATAATGTGCCAAGTGCACATTTTTAGAAGGTGAACCAACAAAAACACACGACATAAAAATTGACATTGAAACAACAACACAGCAGTTAGAAAACAAAGCATCATACAAATACCACGGAGTAGAAGAGGGACACAAAATACGTCGCAAACAAATGCGCAAAACAATCGCCATAAAATACCTACGTAGAACGATGCTGATCCTGAAAACGTACCTCTCCCTAGTTAACAAAATCAGTCATAAACCAATGCGCAGTACCAGTGTTCCAATACAGCCGTGGAATAGTAATCTGGCCCCAATCAGAAATCAATAAGTTGGACATCAAAACAAGAAAACACCTCAACATCCACAAAATGTTCAATAAAAACCAGTGCATCCTGAGGATGTATCTGCCGAGACAAGGGGGAGGGAGCAGCCTGATGGAACTCAACCAGGTGCACAGAGCGACAAGTGTACTGTCATGGCCAAAAATATTGGCACCCTTGCACTTTTTTCAAATAACACAACTTTCTCTAAAAAAAATAAGTTGAAATTAACAGAAGTATTTGGTGTCCACAATTCTTTATTTCACTGTTAATATTACAGAACCTTTGTTTTTGATTCAGATCTTTAATATATCCTTTTAAATCAGAAAATAAAAATAAATGACATTGACAAAATTATTGACACCTTCGACTTAATATTTGGTATCACAGCCTTTGGACAAAATAACTGCAGTCATGCGCTCCCTCTAGCCATGAATGAGCTTCCTACACCTCTCAACTGGCAGTTTGGCCTACTCCTATTGTGCAAACTGCTCCAGTTCTCCCAGATTTGAAGGGTGCCTTCTCCCAACTGCTGTTTTCAGATCTCCCCACAGGAGGTGTTCAATGGGATTTACATCTGGACTCATTGCTGGCCACTTCAGAACAGTCCAGTGTTTTGTCTTGAACCATTCCTGGGTGCTTTTTGAAGTATGTTTGGGTAATTGCCCTGCTACAAGACCCATGACCTTCGATGGAAACCCAGCTTTCTGACAATGGGTTGAACATTGCGCTCCAAAATGCCTTGGTAATCTGATTTCATGATGCCGTGTACACATTCAAGGCACCCAGTGCCAGAGACAGCACAACAACCCAAAAACATCACTGAACCTCCTCCATGTTTGACTGTGGGGAAGGAGTTATTTTCTATTGAAGGATTCATTTTGCTTTCTGCAAGCATGGAGATAATTTGCTTTCCCAAAAAGCTCTAATTTGGTCTCATCTGTCCACAGGACATTCTCCCAGAATGATTTTGGCTTGTTCAGGTGTGTTTTGGCAAACTCCAGTTGGGCTTTCTTATGTCTCTCTCTCAGCAGTGGGGTCCTCCTGGGTCTCCTACCACAGAACCACCTTTCATTGAGTTGGTGACGATGGTGCGAGTTGAAACTGTCGTACCTTGTGTCTGAAGGTCAGCTTGAACGTTTGGAAGTTGATTGAGGTGCTTTCTCCACCATTTGAACAATCCTTCGCTGCAATCTTCAATCAAGTTTTCTCTTGCAGCCACGTCCAAGGAGGTTGGCTGCAGTGCCATGGGCCTTAAACTTCCTGATAATTGTGTATGGTGGACACAGGAACATCAAAGTCTCTGGAGATGGACATGTAGCCCTGAGATTGTCCATGCTTGGCTGCAATCTTGTGTCTGAAATCCTCAGACAATTCTCTGGTTTTCTTTCTTTTCTCCAAACAAATGGACAAAAAACAGCAGAATGACTTCTCTGAATTTCTCTGTTCAAATTGGTAGAATGAGTGATTTTTATATTGTGGGCACCTGCAACTCACCGCAGGTGAGTTCAATTCCAAAGTAAAGGAGAATCACCTGCTTGAAATCTCATTATTTTTAACAACTTCAAAAAGGTGCCAATAATATTGTCCAGACCATTTTAGGATTTTTATGTGGAATAAGCTAAGATTTAGTAGTTTTTTCAACTTTTTTGTTTTGTTCACTGAAAACCAAAGAAGAACAATACTGTATGTGGATACCAAAAGACTTTTTAATTTCAACAATTTTCTGGAAGAAATGGTGCATTATTTGAAAAATATGCAAGGGTGTCAATGTTTTTTGCCAGACAGGAGGACTAGCTGAGTATGGAAATGTTCATCAGACTATCGTATTAAATTTGTAAACACACATGAACACAACAAACCTGAAAAAGTATCACCAATTCACCTTGCAAGGAATTTCCAAATATAGGTGCAAATAGAAGATGAAACAGCAACAAATACATCCCCAACAATTACAAAAAAGACAAAATAAATATATAAAAAGAGCTTTGAAGAAATGAAGATCCAGGCTTTCATTGACCTCTTATATTCTGCCATTTTGTCTGTACCTGTTTGTGGTGAGGATGTTGAGGTCACGGAGAGTTTCACTTACCTTGGCAGTGATATTCATGTCTCTGCATGTCGAGCCAGAGGTCGATAGTAGTCTGGGTTGGGCTTGCGGAGTCATAGATTCATTGGATCATGGGGTGTGGCACTGCCGGGACCTATGCAGGAGTACGAAAGTCCGAGTCTTCAAGTCCTTGGTGCTTCCATTCTTGCTTTGTGGAGGTGAGATTTGGACTCTGACCAAGGATCTTAGATGAAGACTCAACTCATTCGGTACAAGGTTTCTTCGGAGAATCCTTGGCTATCACTGGTCAGATTTTGTGTCCAACGATCGGTTGCTGAGAGAGACTCAGATGAGATTTGTTACCTGTACAGTCCGTGAGCGTCAGCTGCTGTATGGACATGTGGCTCGATATCCTGATGTTGATCCTGCCCATCAGATTTTCTCAGCAAGAGAGCCCATGAGTGGAGAAGGCGAACGGGACAACCACTTGCCTCGTGGTCACAGCAGGTTAATCGGCATCTCAAGGAGATGGGGATGGGCCAGGCAGCTGCTTGGACGGTGGCCTGATGGAGGCCTCTTGAGTACCAACAGAAAGAGGATTCAGCAATGAGCTGCTCCGGCGCATGCTCCCGAACCCAACCTAACCTAACCTAACCCAACAATAATTCCACAAAGAACGAAATAAATGAAAACCAAAACAATTCCACAATTAATTAAATTAATGGAGGCAACAAATACAGCAACTAGAACGACATTTGGTAGAGTCGATACCTCTGCCAGGCTGAACAGTTTATATTTTGTATCCCACTGATAGCCGGATCGGGATCCAGATTTGAACCAAAATCTGATCGGCTTGTTCTCGTCACCAAACCATCTCATCCTCCTAGTTTTGTCATAATCCGTCCATAACTTTGAAATGCCATAGTACAAGTCGTTTTTGGCCCCATCTCTCAATGGTGAGGAATCACTTTTGAAATTAAAAAAATTATCGTATCCAGATCTTCACCAAAATCAAATCAATTTCACCTCATCACACGCCCATACTATTCACCAAGCTTCGTCTGAATGTGTCCATAACATTTTGATATAACCTGCTCACAGACAGACAGACAAACAGTAGTGAAAACATCACCTCGGTCCACCTTTGGTGGTGGAGGTAACAATCCTGTGACAGTTGAGCTTGAAGCACCGCTCATCAGAATGTCGTGATGTCATCCGGCAGAGTGAACATTTTGACAGAAGTTTACTTTTGATTGGGCTAAACAGAATAAAAGCTGGAAGTAAATTTAGATGTTGAAAGCAGAATTTTAAGACATTGTCATTTATGCCAAAGTTTTGTGATTATGCGCAAAGCAGTGTCGTATGATATATATATTATATAATATTGTTACGGTTGTGGAAATTCACATTACACCATAAAGAGTCCTCAGGTGAGATATATCGGTAAGTTCATGTGTAGTTAGCCCAAACCCGTTGTATAGAGGGAATATGTGTGATTCATCCGGGCTGCGACGCTTTGAGTTAGCCATTTTTCTTTCTCTATTGTTATTTTGGACCATTAAGCCGCCAACAACGCAAACAGCCACTACCTTTACCTTCACAACTCCATCCTGCAAACATCGCTTCGCCGCCATTCCCAAACGACGCCCACCAACCACCACAGCAAACCCCCCACCACCTTCGCCTATCTCCTTCTACAACCATCGACCACACCACCAGTCAACACCAAACGTCATGTTGTCCAGGGCCCGTTCGGTAATTGATGCCGAACACGTCGAGCCGGGGGTACGAATGCGTTCTGCTCAGGGAGAAATTCGGATCAAAAAGGCTTCACGCCCCCTTTTTTCTCCGCCCAATGGGTGAGCGTCGGGCGGTATGGCCCCGCCTCCAAGCGCGATGAACGTGGATTCTTTACGAGAGGAATTCGGATCAAAAGAGGGTCACGCCCCCTTTTTGCAACGCCAATGGCTGAACAGAGGGTGGTGTGGCCCCGCCTCCACTCGCGTTTTGATCCTGAAATTTGCATATAGGCTCATCCTCCGGTCTATAAAGACGCGAGCACAAGGAAGGTTGCAGGCGGCTGGTCGGGGCGAGTGAAGAGTTTGAGTTCGAGTCGAGTGAATACGACGTGACGGTCGGCATCGAGGTTGCGGTGTGGGGGTCGCTCGTCTCGTCGTTGGTGCCTTCTCGTCGCAGGATCCAAGCCAGCCAGCCATTCCCTTCTCCCTGAGCATCAGCAATTCCCCCCCCCCCATCCGCGCTGAGATAGTGCCGGGGGGCCCCGTTCCTCCCCCACCCTAAACGTGGTGCCAACCAAACTGCTTGCGCGGAGCACGCCGGAGAGGGCTCGCCGACCACGCCAGGGGCACGGAGTCGGGGCGCAGCAGCGCGGACATTGCGGCTTGCCCGCCATCGCGTCACGAGGACGTTGGTAAGACCTTCTCGGTCTCGTGGACATGGCTGCTCCTCCAGGTTCCATGCACATTTGGTCCACGGACCTGTCTGCCTCCTTGCCTGTGAGGGTGGCTTTCTTTCCTTTGCTTTTTGGAATGAGTGATGTGGCGCTGAGTCCCGACAAGTAGAACTGTATAAGTGTTGTAAATAATTGCCCTTTTATTCGGTCGTATTGCTTTTGTCTTGACTGTTATTTGTTGCATTTTGTCTTGACTGTAATATACGTGCCTTCCGTGTTTCCATAAAAAATGTGCATTGCTTGTTCAACTGTTTCCCGCTTTGCTTCGTCTCCTTCCTTTTATTGAATCTCCATCTTGCATCACGTAAGGGATTGATAGTGGGTTTAAACGCCCGGTAAATAATCTGAACCGTCGAGGTCGACGATAACTCCGCTCGGTTATCTCTGCAGCACGGAACAAGCCGCTTAAGCGGTTCGTGTCCGGAGTCGACCTGTGGCATGGTACAACTCCTCGGTACGCTACTCGTGCGAGTACTTTGGTAAATCGACCATTCGGCGATCGGACCCTATTTCGCGCGGGTAGAATGCGGACCGAGTTGTGGTGAGGTTAAACCCCCACCCGTGACTGGCTCCGGGCGGTAGTTTCCGGAGGGTCACGACTGAATTGTCCGTTCCGGTGGGCGAGGTGGCCGCTTTTGGCTACACGCGGTCGTTCGCACGCCGGCGGGCGCGAATTTGCAACAATATACACACACACACACACACACACACACACACACACACACACACACACACACACACACACACACACACACACACACACACACACACACACACACACACACACACACACACACACACACGCGCAGTGCCATCATCGAGTTGGCGACCTAATTGTTAGTACAGTATGTAGATTTGTTGAGATGAAAATTGAAAATTTTTGTCATATGTCGGTCCGTCTTGTATCCTGGTGTTGGCGCAGTGGTTGGGGCAGCGGCTTGGGATCCAAAAGGTCCTGAGTTCAAGCCCCGTTGGGCCACTGAATTAATACACCAGGGGGTTGACTCAGCCTGTCATCCTTCTGAGGTCGGCGAAATGAGTACCAGTGTACTGGGTCGGTGTATACCCCAGTTAAAATAGGTGTACCATATCCCTGTGTCGTAAGAGGCGACCAGGGTTGCGTCAGGAAGGGCATCCGGCGTAAAACATGTGCCAAATCACTATGCGGATCATACGGATGATCCGCTGTGGCGACCCCTAACGGGAGCAGCCGAAAGAAGAAGATGTCGGTCCGTCTTGTTTGTTACCTCCACCACCGGAGGTGAAGGAGGTTATGTTTTCACCCCTTTCTTTCTATCTGTTTGTCTGTCTGTCTGTCTGTTTGTTTTTGTTTGTTTGTGTGCAAGATATCTCAAAAAGTTGTGGACAGATTCAGATGAAATTTTGTGGACAGGTTCGGTGTGTAACAAAGACGAACTGATTAGATTTTGGTGAAGATCCGGATCCGATTACTACAATTTTTAAAGTGATTCTTCACCATTGAGAGAAAGGGCTAAAACTAATATATAGCACGATATCTCAAAATGTTGTGGACGGATTCGGACGAAACTTGGTGGACACGTTTGGGTGTGTGGCAAGGACGAATAGTTTCGATTTTGGTGAAGACCCAAATGCGGATCTGGTTATGAGAATTATTTAATTTTTTAAGCGATTCTTCACCATTGAGAGATAGGGCCAAAAAACGATATAATACTGTATGGCATGATATTTCAAAAATGTAACGTGGCAGAGGTATGCACTCCACCGAGTGCCCTTCTAGTTTGTATTATGTTTGTTTGTGAGTTTGATAACCCCTGAATGCTTTCAGCTATCTTTGTTGCACTTTACCGGAGGATTCCGAAGGACAAAAGTGAGGCTGTCAATGTTTTTTGACTATATATGTGAAAGGTCAAAGTGAAAGTGACATCATTTGCATGATTTTCATCATACTTCTTTTTGTTTTATCATTTGCACCATTTTGGTACCGTATAATTTGGTTTTCATTGTTGAATGAAATTATTATATTGGTTAAATGAAAACGTTGGCATTGAATGTTGTGAAACAAAAAAAAAATGACTAACTTTTCACCATTATAACTCGAGAACAATGTCACCTTCTCACTTATTTGCCTTTTCAGTTATTGCACAATTGTTTCTCCGGGGTTACTATTTACTTCTCTTTGTTTCGTAACCATTTCCTCTCACTAGTAGAGATAATGTAATTGATGTTATTATTATTATTATTATAGTATTTGTGGTCATTGAGAGTGTTTTCTTCTTATCTAATCTCCAATTGGAGTCTCATCATTGTGAGGCACCACAGCTGTTTTAGATTAGGAATGTTCCTCATGAGATGAGTTGGTTAATACTATCCTTTCAAATCATACAGTGAATTTGGTGTTGTACCATGGTCTTCATGACAAATGTTCATAGTTGTATAGCAACTGCTGCAGAAACGGTATCCACAAAGGGGAGGAACCACTTTAGAAGACAGACAAATGGGCTCCAATAAAAAGCCTTCCAATTTCTTTCATGCCCCTGCAGAGCTATAATCAAACTCTCTCCACAGGAGCACAATAACTACTATGGGCACCACGCCAAGCCTGTTAGCCTGGCATGGTCCCCGGATAACCAGCACTTTGCGACATCCGGAATGGATTGCTTGGTGTACGTATGGAATGTGGAGGATCCCGATAAATGGATTAAAATCACAGGTAAGACAAGACAGGCCTGGAGTTCTAGTTCCATGCGACTTGTATTTTCTTCATGGGTCGATATTCTCGTTGTCTTGTTTGCTCGTAAAGGGTGTCATCAGTAAAACTGACTTCATTTCTCTGCCATCCGTTTGTCCACACCAGGCGCATCGTTGACGTTCGAACTCTTCACTGTAACCTTACCGTCAATCATTGTTTGTCTTTCATGGTATTTAATGTTTCTTTTTTCACCGTTTGACATTTATTTATATTTTGACTTTTTCCACACAAATAAAATCCTTAAGTTATCACAAAGCTAGTCCAAACCTTGCACATCATTCATCAC
This sequence comes from Eptatretus burgeri, assembly GCF_056783735.1. Taxonomy (NCBI): domain Eukaryota; kingdom Metazoa; phylum Chordata; class Myxini; order Myxiniformes; family Myxinidae; genus Eptatretus; species Eptatretus burgeri. The sequence goes on from NC_140961.1 coordinate 97,596,682, forward strand.
ATTTTTTTTAGTGTATGTCAAAGAAAAAAAAGAAGAAAAAAAAGTGCTTTATGGTGAGATTGATGATTCAGATTAGACCTGGACTTTTGTTTATAATAGGTTGGGTCATGTAGTTAAATTAATAATTTAGATGGAATATGTCTTTATGGTGTTGTTAACCAATGCCCTCAATCATGTTTCCTGCTTTAATGCCTCTGCTGACAATCAAGATGGCATTAATTGAGATAACAGAGGTGGATTTTCTCGTCGATAAAGACGTCAAGCCTGTTGAAGTTGACAGTTGTAGTGATTATTTCCTGTCAAGGACGTCCCTATTTGACTGGCGCAATTAATTTAAATGTGGATTTTAAAGTGTACAAAATGAGCTATATCCTGCAATATTGACCACCTTAATCTACAAAGTAAACATGGAATGAGTTGAGCATCTCATTTTGAGATTAAAGTAATCAGTTCCGATCGATTCACAAGTAAACATTAGTGGCGGTAGTGTTGAGTCTATCATTCATGACATTAGTTGTAGTTTATAAGCAACAGTTCAGGTCAAATTCAAACAATTTTAATGTTCTGGGGAAGGGTTAATGAGGGTAGAAAGGTTAATGAGAATAGGTGTCAGATGACCTGAGGAGGTGAACAGCTATCTTCAAATCCTGGAGGGAAGAATGAGATTGGACAGGTTAAAGAAGTTGGTTCCACAGGTGAGAAAAAAGAGGAACAAATGAGTAGAGGTGAGCAATAAGCCTGGATTTTGGGAGTTTCATCAGAAGTAGGATACCAGCAGACCACTTGTCCTGCGGAAACGTAACCCTCTTATTCTCGATTGTACACTTTTGTGTCTTTCCCATATCACTTTTTTGCCATTCCTTGTGTGTGTGTGTGCGCCATTACTTTGCTTGATTGTACACTTTTATGCCATTCCCATATTCAATATTACCTTCCAACGTCCTTCCCATACCCTCACAGATGCTCATCGCATGTACCACATCAGCAGTCTCGCTTGGCTCAACGCCCACATTCTTGTCACCACCTCACAAGATACCACCGTCAAACAGTGGACCATTAATTACTAATCTCAAGAACAGGTCACTGCAGGCTCTGTGCTTTCCTTTTGGTAACCCAAGGCTCTTTACTGTATCTTGCTATTCTCTCCAACTCTTGTGGAAGTTTCTCTGATACCATTTGAACAGATTATCAGCTCGTAATGAAGGCTTTTTTTTTTTGGTCATTTTGGTGAAATTATTGAATGAAATTGAAAATATCAACACAAAATAAATAATGAACTAGCACGACAATGTTGATTTTTACGTTCTCATTGCAGTTTGACAACAAAACCTCAAATGCATTCAAGATACAATGTACTTGATGGTTCATTTTCATTATTGTTCTGTAAGTGTCTGCATTTCTGAATATAATGATCAATATTGATGAGATTGATTTCTGGAAAACAATTTCTCTATTTCAGCAAGATAACATAAAGCTCTTAGGGCTAAACTAGAGCAAAATACATTATTTGATGCAAAGCTTGCTCTCATCCCATTTCCCTGAGAATTGATAATGCAACTTGGAGGCAGGTTGATTAAGGTTACATGAATGCAACCAAAATCACATTCATGGTTTATGCACTCGAATGGACAGACAGAGACAAGGACGGAAACCGTAAAACGGGAAAGGATATAAGATAATGAGAATTAGGGTTTCAAAAGAATGTTGGCAGAAGGCAAAAGGTTTAGATATATATATATATATATATATATATATATATATATATATATATATATATATATATATATATATATATATATATATATATATATATATATATATATATATATATATATATATATATATATAAAACTCTCATCTTGTATGTATGTATGTATGTTCATGAAATACAGCCAAAACGGTACAAGATAGCACAAAAATTTTCAGCCCATCTGACTCACTATTCTCCTGCGGTGTGCAGTATCAAGTTTCGTTCAAATTGGGCAACAAAAAAATTATAAAAAAAATCAATTCCCGATTCAGTCAAGTAATCTTCAGAAGTATTTGATCAATGCAAACAACCTCAGCGGTATAGTTCGTTGGGGCTATCTTTTTTTTTTCTTGAAATTATTTATTTTAAAATCTCAAACATTTAGTGTAGACAAAGAACGATTTATTTTTAAGCATAAAAAAAATCACCATTTCGATCAAATACTTCCGTGTACATTAACAAATAAAATAATTCATTCGACTTATATGCACAATAATTTCTTTGACTTTCTTTTCTCTATTTCACCATTCTCCTGCGGTGTGCAGTATCAAGTTTCGTTTAAATCGGGCAACGAAAAAGTTATTTAAAAAATCAATTCCCGATTCAGCAAAGTACTCTTCGGGAGAATTTGATCAATGCAAACAACTTCAACGGTATAGTTTGCTGGAGTTATCTTTTTTTTTTGAAATGATTTTTTTTCTCAATTGCTGTCACAACGGGAACCCAATGGGTTCACAGGTCGTCTAGTATATTACTAAACCTCTCATCTTGTATATATGTAAGTATGTATGTTCCCGAAATACAGCCAAAACGGTGCACGATCGGGCAAAAATTTTAGGGCCAACTTACTCACCATTCTCCTGCGGTGTGCAGTACCAAGCTGCATTCAAATCGGGCAACAAAAAAAAATTAATTCCCGATTCAGTCAAGTACTCTTCGGGATAATTTGATCAATACAAACAACCTCAGTGGTGTAGTTCGCTGGAGCTATCTTTTTTTATTTTTTTATCAACTGCTGTCACAACGGGAACTCAACTGGTTCATGGGTCATCTAGTATATATATATATATATATATATATATATATATATATATATATATATATATATATATATATATATATATATATATTGTTGTAGATTCTCACCCGTTCGGCGTGCACACGACCTTTTCAACCCAATCCTGGCCGCGCGTCCACCGAACGAGCAATCCAATCGTAGCTTCCGGATCAACGCCGAAACCCAGCTATGGGTGTTGTTAACCACACTATAGATCAGCCAACTCTTCTGTCCACACGCTACAGGGTTGATCGCCGAAGTATCCATGTACCTAATTATTCACGCAGACAGAAATGCCGGGGATCTACACCTCAACGGAGCCTGCACGAAAATGAGCCGCTTAAGCAGCTCGTTCCGTTTGCGATTGCCGAGCAGTTATATATCGCCAAGCCTCGTCGGACCCGATTATGTTATCGGTGTTAAAACGAGCTAACATTCCAAACGCTCAATGGCAGTCAATGTGAGGAAGGGACGCAATGAGCAGGTGACATTTAACAATGGTGAACATTTATTTGAACACAGGCAATGCAATGAATGGGGATAGGGGACAGGACGCGAGCAAAAACCTACAGCCGAGTTCTATTATGAAATGTAATGCAAATACAACACAGGCACGCAAGTTTCCTAGTTGTTAGACGGGCCCACGTTTCCTAGTTGTTAGACGGGCCCACCACGGACACACGTACGCACACACACACCCAAGAAATGGTGGCTGATGCCTTTAATAAGGACTTCAACTCAGAGGACAGATGAGCTGAAACCCAGAACCTATCTCAAACCTCTCCACCTCGTGTGGTCTTCAAGCTGCTTGGACCCGGGCTCCAGTGAGAGTGAGCTGGATCCAATCGCCGTGAGCCGCGATCCTTCCCGAGCTCCAGCGAATCCTCTCGCGCTTCCGAACACGTGCTGGTGAGACGAGGCGCCGATCCTTCCCGCCGATGCGTCGCTTCCTCGTAGAACCACCTCCAAGATGAGGACAAGGAGTCGCACCAAGCCGGGACCCAAGCGGAGAACAATGAGCTCCGAGCCGAGCAACCAGCTCAACTCTCTCCTGATGAACAAAGCAGCCGACTCTCTTCGACGAACCAAGCCAAAGCCCAAAAAGTGAACAGAGCCAAGTCGAACCCGAAGGCCTGCTGAAAAGCCAAGCTGAAGCAAAAAGCTCTCCAAAAAGCCTCAACCCGAGCCAAGCAGAAGCCGAAGCTTACTAAAAGTCCCAACCCAAACAAAGCAGAGGATCTCTTTATTCTTATCGGCCCCCTCCCCCGCTCCCGGCGTGACTCATGCCCTCGTGCTCCATCCCCCGCTCAACCACTGGTGGGAGGGAGTTGCTTACGTCATGAATCACGGGATGGGAGGGCTCTTCTTCCTCTTTGCAGAAGAGGGGGAGGGGCATCTTCCTTTGCGTTGTGATCGCTCCCTAACTATTAAATTAAATCACAGCGCACTTAATCGATTTCTGCCCATTAAACAATGGAAGGTGACCTATCTATAGAACATGCACTTATCGACATATCTGAGCTAAATGAACCTGTATGTTGAGTGTGATCAAATTCCAAATTCGTAACAATGTGTGTGTATATATATATATATACACACACACATACATACTACTGAAAGTACATGGTGAAATGGCAATTAATAAATAGTGAGTGTGTGAAAATGATTTTGCACGGAACATTTGGGGCCAACAAGCATGTTGTACTCTCAACTCTCTGGCAAGATGGCGTGACACATGAACTGTCTATCATTTTAGTATCAGAAGCGGAAGAAGAAGAAGAAGAGGAAGATAGAAATTTGGTGGCTCAATCATAAGCAGTCGAAAATACATGCTCATGTATGAAAAATACAAGTGTGGCATTTACATCAGGACTTCTGTTCCACGTGACGTATGGTTCATACGTCACGTTACCTGCTCAGCTCACTGAAAGTGGCTGTATTTAATGATTTCCTATCGATTTGATTCAGAATTAAAAGTTTTAATTGTGATATTGAGCATCCTCATGTGGAAATTTTGCCCAGCAAACAGGGTCAACGTGCATGCACAGTCGAAACTCTCTCTTGCAAGGTGGCACGGCGCATTATCAAATTTGGGGCAACTACACATGTGCAGTCTAAGCTCCTCATTTTAGTCATTTTAATATTACAAATAGTTTTGAGTTGGGCTTTTTGGAGTTGATGACAACTAAAATTTCTGAATACTTGCAAAAGAGTGTCTTTAGAACATTTGCAATTAGGTCACAATTTAATTAGTGCTTTTTCAAAGCAGACACAAGCAGGCAGCATGAGAGAATCAAACTCATGTAGTATCAAGGCATGCTTGTACATGATGAAAAGGCACATGAGGAATGAACATCTGACTGAATGTGTTCGTTTTCCAAAAAAAACCAAGATTATTTGTGGTGGATTTGTTTTTTTCTTAAACATTCCTGATTTCCTGTTGTGTGAATTGAAACCTGGCCTTTCGTTATTTTAAATCGGCAGGCAATTTCCTGTGCACTAACAGGGTTTTCCACACTTTTTAAAGTAGGTGTATGTGGAATCCAAAATTAGTGTCTCCCCCGAGTGTAGAATTGGGTCAGTTGTGCTGCACAGTCTCACTGAGGTTGTCCAATTGGCAAACCGTTCATGACAAGAGAATGCATGCAGCACATGGTCAGCAGGAAAGTGGGAAAGTCATGTTTTCATTTTCACACAATTTAAGGGTCACTTTGATGGATCACGGCAAAGCTTTTCACAGAAAATACACAAACATTGTGAGCAGTTTAACCATTGTTTACAAACGTACAAAAAGTAAAAATCAGTATTTTTGAAGTTGCATATTGTTAGTCGTCAGTCTCCTATGACCAACACGTTGGCCAGGCAAGGGTGGGGAGCTGAGAGGTCCTGTGTCCGCCTGTAATTTGCCTGCAAGTCGATAGTCAAGACCACACAACCGTGGCAAAACGCCCTTTCAAAATTATCAAGCAAACCATGACACGCATCTTGCTTTTAATAGCACCTTCCTGTGCGAATCCAATTTACCCATCTTACAGGTTTATATGCTCATTATTTATGTTATGAAATTCCCATTCATGATGGCCACAAGTTAGGTTCTCAATAATGGTTTATTCACAAAATGGGCTGAGAGAGGACGAGAGAACGAGAAAACATGAATTCACACAGTGGCCTGCAAAAGTGTTTACCCCCCCCCCCCCCACCCTCCCCTAAATTTTCACAGCTACCTGAGCTTATTTCATGATGCTTTCAAAGCAAACTTAATATATAGTCTTCACAAACTACTCCAAGGTGATAAAGCTAAACAATTCAGATAAAATGTGAAAAAGTCAGATTAACAGAGAAAATCAGATGATTCTCAGTTTCATAAGTATTCAAACCCTTTGCCGAATTTATCATAAAATAATTTCATGAGCAGATTATTTGTTTGAAAGGTTACAAAATAAGTGTAATAAGTTTCACCTGAATATAATCAATGGTTTAACTTAAAAATTAAGCTCCCACATTTATCTAAGGAATTTTAAGGTGAAAATCACTTGGCCAACCAACAAGATAAGCATGAAGACAAAGGAGCTTGACAAAGAAGTCAGACATAAAGTGGTGGAGAAGTGCTGTTGAGGAGAGGGTTTTCAGAAGATTTGAAAGTCACTCATTATCCCTTTGAGAACGGTGACCTCCGTCATTAAGAAGTGGAACATGTATCATGCCACCCAGACTCCACCCAGATCAGGTCGCCCATCCAAACTCAGCAGCCCGGCAAGCAGGAAACTGGTTCAAGATGTCACTGTAAATCCAACAATGACTTTGAAAGATGTGCAAGGCTCTATGGCCCAGATTGGGGTCAATGTTCATCGATCAACAATATCCCGTTGCCTTCACAAAGCTTGCTTGCCTCTATGGACAGGTGGCAAGAAAGACGCCATAACTGAAAAGGAGGCATCTAAAAGCTTGTTTTGAGTTTGTGTAAAACCATCTTAATGATACAGCAGGCATGAGCAGAAAAGTTTAGTGGCCAGACAAAACGAAAATATAACTTTTTGGTCTAAATTCAAAGCATTATGTTTGGAGCAAAGCTCACACTGCACATCACCCAGTCAACACTATCCCTCCTGTCAAACATGGTGGTGGCAGCATCATGTCATGGGGCTGATTTTCATCAGCAGGACTGGAAAACTTGTCAGGATAGAAGGGACAATGGATGGTGCAAAGTACAGGAGAATCCTCGATGAAAACAAACTTGAGTTAGCCATGAATCTGAAACTGGGTAGGAGATTCACATTTCAACAGGACAATGATCTGAAGCACAAAGCTAAAGTCACACTGGAGTGGCTGAATTAGAAGAAAATAAATGTTCTGTGGCCCAGTCAAGGTCCTGACTTGAACTCATTTGAACATTTATGGCGACACTTGAAGATTGCAGTCCATCGACGATCACCATCAAACTTGGCAGAACGAGAGCAATTTTCACATGAAGAATGAGTAAAGATTTTCACCATCTCACCGTGCAAAGCTGTTAGAGACCGATCCAAAAAGACTCATAGCACTCATTGCTGCAAAAGATGCTTCCACCAAGTACTGACCTCAGGGGCTGAACACTCTTACAAACAGTAAATTTTGATTTGTACTTGTTTTTTTTTGCAGGTTTGCCTGACAAGTAACCTCCTCCAACTATAACAATACTTAGTTTGATCTCTTCAGTTATGAATAAGAAAAGTTCATTGAGAAAAATTATTTCTACATAATTTGTAATTCATCTAAATGTGGCATCATCAGTTGAGGATGAATACTTTTTTCAGGCCACTGCATCAGGTGAATATTAAAATACCCCACAGCCATGATACCTCAATGGTTTCATTACTTAACTTATTATTTGCATTTGGGGGAAATGAATGAGAGGGAGACACACACACTCACAAGAATCAACTGGAGTTGAAATTGTGTAGTTGTAATGCAATGGATTGGAAGTAAAGAATAAATCCAAAATATTGGTAGTGTGGTCATGATGATCTGGGATATGGGTAGGGTGGGTGATAATTTGTTCCAAATCATGAAGAATGGAAAATATGAGAGCTTCAACTCCCCCAACATCCATGTGGGAAGACTTCAGCCACTCCCTGTGGTGTACATTGAAGTCTCTGAGATAAAGAAATTCTGCTTGAGGATGATTGGATATCATGGCCTCATAGAAAGAGTTAAGATAGTCAAAGAAAGCTATAACGTTTGTAGAATTGGGAGAGCAGTAAGTGAAACAGAGAAAGATAGTGATGGTCGGGAGACAAATCTTAAGCCAGATGACATCAACGTTTGCAGATTTGAGGTCCACAAGGCATACAGCAGGCGTGTTGATGTTGGAGTCGACACGCCTATGATACGGAATCGTGAGTGAAGGTTGTGGTTTGAAATGTTATGAGAATTAACAAGAACATCATGTGATAATTGGGTCTCTGAGAGAAGCAAGATATGAGAGGAGCTTGCTCGATGATGTTCAATAGAAGAAAGATTTGAAGAAAGACCACAAATGTTGGTGAAATGAATTGAAAAAGAGTCACGTTGGTTCAAAAGGCAAGGGTCTTGGGAGGGACCGATACTTCTACTACTATTGCCTGAGCCCCCCCCCCTCTCATTGGCAGCAGAGACAGGCAGGTCACTGGAGATTCTTCACACCCCATAATGCCAGGAACTAGGGGCCATTAACTTTTTGGACTTCATCATATTCAATTGGAGGCTGTCTGAGGGAAATGAGAGGAAAGAGAAATAAAAGAGAGATAATGTGACGTGAGGAGTGAAAATGAGTGAATAAGAAAAGTGTATGATGTATGATGTTAGTTTGGAATGTATATGATGTTTGTTTGAAAAGTGTGTGATGTATGATGTTAGTTTGGAATGTATATGATGTTTGTTTGAAAAGTGTGTGATGTTTGTTTGCAAGAAAGAGATATTAAAGGAAGCCCGGTAGCTATAGTTTGAGTGAGACAAAGTAAGACCAGCAATCCTGACACCCTGAGAGTGTAAGATGGTTCCGGGCACCACTTTAACGCTCCGAAGTCAGAACAGTAGTACTACCCTGTACAGTTGCTGTCGACAACCTACTACCTAAAAAACCAGTCGAACCTGATGGGTGTGTTTTTTGGAGACACCATCTCCTTACTGGATGGCCGTTGGCTCCTAAAAGGAGCTCATCCTCCCTTTACCAGGTATTGTTTTTTGTCTTGCAGAGTGTCACAGTCACTCTCCCCACTGGCAACCCAGTGAGGGTCGTCGGTTTCATCGCCGACGACCCGACTATGCGGCAGGTAGGATTGGGTTACACGTTACCAGTGGTAGTCAAGAAACCTGACTGATGTATGTATGTATGTATGTATGTATGTATGTATGTAGTATTGTTGCGGAGCCGGGTGTCGGCTGCGAGCACGACCGCAAGGTGGAGCAGAAGGGTCGACTCTACCGAACACCCGGAATCTAGATCGTACCTTTCGGAAAACTCCGAAAGGTACGGGTCCCTTACAGGACCGTGACTCGTCAATAAATCAACCACGTGGGACAGGGTTATTTGCCAGACTTCAAAATACCTAGAGGCCCACGTGGCGCACTACCGAGTATTCACACCCTCGACGGAACTCGAACGGGACGAGTTGTTTCCGTGCTCGACCCATGCGTAACCCGAGCGGATTGTCACCGAGGTCCCGTCGGTCCAAATACACACCACTACGGCAACAACGGCCTTCTTTAATTCCCCAACATGCACCTTGCTAAACCAATAAAAGAAACACAACCAGAGAGTTGGTGTCAAAGCCACCCAATGCTCGCCTGTTTATACATTTATCGTTTTTAAAAGACTAGTCTAATAATATTTTTTATAAAGCATTGTAGTGGTCTAATCCAAATAATTTTAAAGCAATATATGTATTTGTATATTGTAATCAGTAAAAAATAGTGTGGTAGATAAAACCATGAGAAAGGAAACGAGAAGGAAGCAAAATTATTATTAATACAATGCTGAAAATGGAAAGTGACATCCAGAGAGCAGATAATGTTACAGTGGCAGCATTATTAATGAATAAGTCGAACTACCATGCAGTATCATTTTTATTTGTAATTATGATGGCGTCACAATTATAACAGTGCATGTGCAATGGTATGTATCAACATTATGCAATAATACATTATTATTTGTAATTATGACGGCATCACAATTATAACAGTGCATCTGCAATGGTATTTATCAACATTATGCAATAATACATTACCAACTTGCCTTGCCATGAGAAATGCATCTAAAAGAAAAAGTAATATGTAGTGTTTTGACTTCACAAATATTGAGTCTCTGAAAAAGGTGCACCAACAAAATTTATTTCATTTGGACTTCATTGCATCCCGAGTACACATATTAAATGAATGGCAAGCGTCTAGTATAAACAGGCGAGCATTGGGTGGCTTTGACACCATCCTAGGTTGAAATTTTAAAAAAAAATTAAAATAATTTGTTAATTTCAACTTCACGACACCAATAGTATACCCCAACGGAACCTCCATGCCAAATATCAGCATCCTAGTACACATTAAATGAATGGCAAGCTTCTAAATAACTTGCACCAAAAACTAACATTGATGTGCTACAAAAAAGTTAAGTTCAAAACAGGTCAAAAATTTAAAACATTTGAAAAAAAATTTTCATTCCAACTTCACTACACCAATAGTATACCCCAAAGGAACCTCCATGCCAAATATCAGCATCCTAGTACACATATTAATGAATGGCAAGCTTATAAATAACTTGCACAAAAAACTTTAATGTTGATGTGCTACAAAAAAGTTAAGTTCAAAACAGGTCAAAAATTTAAAACATTTGAAATTATTTTTTAATTTCAACTTCACTACATCAATAAAAAAACCCCAAAGGAACCTCCATGCCAAATATCAGCATCCTAGTACACATATTAAATAAATGGCAAGCTTCTAAATAACTTGCACCAAAAGCTTTCACATTTTCACGCTCACGCCGACGCTCACGCGGGGGGTATCGCTATAGCTCTCTGTTCTTCGAACAGGTGAGCCAAAAATGATGAAGCCGATAATGATTTTCTTGTTGATGAACATTCTGCTGAAAAGTTAAACACCCTCTGAAATTAAAATGACTCAATTTAAAACTAGATATGTGATCACAAAGCGATCACCAAGGGTAAGCCTTCCCTGATTCCCACGATCCAATGACGGCCATATTCTTTCCGGCCCACCATATGATCTTAACCTTAAACATTTAGGAATAGAGTATAAATTAAGAAAATGTGTTTCTATTTACAATCCATGAATATATCTCAACATCATGAAAATCAGAGGAAAATTATTCAAGTTATGATCAAAAAGGTGTTTTTTGTTAAGTTCATGTCGTTCATGCTGCAACAAGGTCACGATCCGAAAAAGTAGATGACGAAAAAGATCCGTCAAGGACATTAATCAAATATCAAGTGCCAATTTCAGTGCAGGTCCATTATTATGATGCAAGAACAACTTGGAAGGCCAAGCGGTCTTTGAGATTCCACATTAGGAGAATGAAGCGATGACAAAAAAATGCATTTTTTTTCCAGACCACCATTTGACCTTGCCCTTTATCCCGGAGGGGTATGATGTAAATGAGTGCAAATGCGCATTGCTCTAGGCTATGTAGGGAGGGCAATTTCGTTCCAATTGGAGAAACTTTAGTCGTTATGGTGAAAAATATTAAAATGTCTATAATTAGATCATGAAGTTAAAAAATTAGGTCACGGGAAAATTATGTCAACCCCGCACACTTTTTATTCCCATTAATGACGTAAAATTTCAATTCAGAAAGCCCCAGCCGGCTCCGAGATATTGCTTGGACATTAGCAGAAAGAAAAAAAAAAAGGAAGAACAAAAAAACATAAATGGTGGTTTAGTACTTTTTGGGGGTTTATGGAACTCTGGGGTACCATTAAAAATTTGGGATGCTTATTGTAGAACAAACCCTACAACCGGTAACAGCCTCCCCCTATTATACAAGGGAAGGAAGGCTTTATTATATTTTTCTCACGAAAATGTGCACTTTGGGTAAGGATACATCATTCATTTGTCATTTCTCGACACAAAAATGTCAGGAATATTAACTCGCATTCAATGTGTGTGAGGTTCACTTCGTCTAATAATTCACTTGTCAGGCCTTTCAACTGATATACAGACATTGAGACATTTGGGGAACTACATAATAATGATCGTTATCTTTCATTGCCATTCTTAACTACTGTCCCGTGAAGTACAGCTCACAGTTATCCATCATCGTTTGATGCCTGTGTTTGAACAAAGTTAATAGATGTCAACCTTTTCAATAATTTTCTGGTGAGTGCATTTCAATTATATCAATTCCAAGTACACATTTGGAGAATTCAACTGTTTGGAAATGCAGGAATACTTGGAAAATATTTTTATTTATTCAACAGCAATGCATAATTATTTTATTTGTTTATTTTTATTTTTCGTGATGAATCTAGCCAAACCAACATTCCTTGCGTTCCTGTTCCATTTTGAGAAATTCTCCTTAAATAGAAGTCTTGGTCATGTGAGTATGAATGAAAATATCAAACTCGATGAACTTATATGGATTGCTGTCTGAAGGACCATATCGGCCTCACAATAGGACCGTGATACCTCTGAGGATGTCATTACATAGTGGAGCAAGATAGTAATTTTATTTTCACCTCACCATCTTTAGGAAACTATAATCTAGGAGGTTTATTAATGAGAAATAGAAATCTCAAAAATTGATTTACATACATCTGATCATTATCAAATTTTTCACTTTATTTACCTCCTATATTTTATTTAAAACACGTGCACCGTGAAAGCAGCAAACACAGCAACTTCTGAGGAGGCAGTCGTATCTTGCTGCAAAATATATGTCTGTCACATGTTTCACAGCCTTTTTCAGAGAAAGATGTAAATTGCAAAATTTGATAATTATGGGATCGAACAATTCTCAGTCGTGGCCAATTACTTGAGACTTACAAATGGAGGATAGTCAAGACCTGTACGGTTGCATGCTCGCTTGATTCGGTTTACAAAAACAAAAAGGAAATTATCCCTCCCGTCCTCTCAGCAGAATTTATTCCTGCGGTGGATAACCTGGAGGATACATGACTATTGCACTTTTACCGGACTTCATGCTAGCTTTAAAGCCATTGAGTCGAACATGAAAATACATATTTTTAAAGAATTAGAATTGCATCAATGCAATGCTGTTGTGACTGCCCGTCAGCAGAGGGCGATGTTCTGTCAATGAGGTGTTTGAAAGTCAAAACTCTCTGGTGATAATCAGATTGAGTGAGCTGGAGATTCCAAATTGGATTGTTCAATAAATTGATTTCGTCTCGAACACCTTGCTGGGTTTACATCTGTCAATCGTATGCCATTCATTCTTTGAATTTAATAATAATAAAAACATGACATTTCACAAAATGTGTCATAAAAATGACGTGCAAGAATACAATATCAATCTCCCTTGCCCTTTTGAAAATTATCTTTCGAGCTACTCGGTCACTGCCATGTGCTGTGATGGCAGCCTGAGTGTAACATGGCATCATCATTGATTGTGCAAGGAATATGCTCTATTTATTATTCTTCAGTCAGAGGAATGATCTATACATTCATCATCATCATGCACATCTGAATTGCAGGAGTGTATCTGGTATGGCACAAGCTCTTTCAATACAGAGGGGTCCAGCAAGCTGTGTCATGTCAGCAAATAACTAAACAAGAAAAGACGTCGTGCAGAGCATGATACTTTCACACTTCATAAAACAAATTTGACCTGGACAAAAATTGGTGTTTGAATTCAATGAACAAATATGAAACTCCTCCACATTTCAGGTCAATGTGATAAAAATTGAGGATTTTAGAAATACCACTAATGTTGTTGACCTTTGACCTATGTTGACCTTTTGACCTCAACAACAATAGGTTTCTTGCCTATGACAAACTCTACCATGTGGTGAAGTTTCGTGAAGATCAGCTTAAAATTGTGACCTGAAGGCGATTGACAAACAAACAAACAAACAAACAAACAAGAAGAAGACGTCATGCAGAGCACGATACTTGCAAAATCCATGAAACAAATTTTATCTCAAAAAAAATAATTGGTGGTTGAAGTCAGTGACGTGATATGCAAATCCTCTTCAAATATCAAGTCAACGAGATGAAAATTGAGGATTAAAAAAAAAAAAACCTCCTTAGTTGTTGACTTTGGGTCTATGTTGACCTCAAATAATTGGCTAGTTGAATTCAGTGACCCGCTATGCAAATCTTGTTCAAATGTCGAGTCAATCGGATGAAAATTGAGGATTTTAGAAATTTGACAAGTTTATTGACCTTTGGCCGACTTCAAACAACAACAGGCTTCTTGCTTATGTCAAACTCTACCATGTGGTGAAGTGTGGTGAAGATCGATTTTAAATTGTGACTTGTAGGTGACAAATAGACAGAAGAACGAAATTAACTGACCGATATACTTGAAAAATCTTCGATTTCAATTTTTGGTCTCTCCAACGTTTCTCATTTTCACACTCCTTTCAAAATTCACAAACATTATCTCTCATTCACTTTTCACAATATAGCCAACAAATTTAAACACAAGGACATCAGAGCAATTATGCATGTACATAATGATAACATACACCTACAGTATCGTACAATCGACCCCTTGGATAGTCCAATCCAATTTTTTTCTTTACCAGATCCTGACTAATGGAAGAGTGAGAAGACAAAGGGTATCAGTGGAAACTGTGCCAGTGTGGTAGTTGAACTCAACAAGCGGGAGAGAGAGGAAGAGAGGAAGAGGAGAAAAATCAACCTGCAAGTCAGTTTGGGGTTAAACATAAGTGTCAGTAAGGATAAAATGGCATGTTGGCGCAATCTGCTGGTCGTCCTGGAGGGAAGAGTGAGATACACCAGCCTGAGAAACGTGGTTTCACAGATGGGAGATGCGAGGAACAGAAGAGGTGGGGTGTGCAGCAAGCTAGGATTTTGGAAGTATAATCAGGAGGGGATTAGAGTAAGAACATGTGTATCCTGGAGATTCTGGGAGGGATCAAGGGCTGAAAGTAGAGCGTGCTAAACAAGAGGAGAGGTGGTACATGTGAGAGTTCACTGACCTGCCTATGATATGAGATCAACAGACCTTGTGCTTGTTGACAGCTTCAGATTCCACAAAATCCAGTAGCAACACATGCTAGCATCCCAGAGTATAGTTGAGAGCAGTATTCCATTTTAGCTCACCTGGAACATAGTTCAGGTGAGGTATTAGCATTGAGTGGTGTTCCGAAAGTTGTCCACGGCAGTAAAAAATAAAAGATAGGAGCAATACATCTGGGTGCTCACCTGGTAGGAGCTGGATAAGGAAACCAGGGAACCACAAGAAAACGTGGATGACCGACAAAATATGTAACGAAGAAGAAAGTAAATACCTTTGGATTTTTTTATGCCGTGGACAAAGTTTGGCACATCACGGGTGATGAAGGTTGTGGTCAAGTTTAACCTAAACTCTGTCTGTGGTTTTAGCATAGAAAGCAAACATATTTTGCAGGGCAACACCCCACCTCCACCCGCCCCGCCCTCCCCTCCCCCGTAGACCCCGATGTTTTTAATATCGTGCACAAACTTTGGTCCATCACGGGTAATGAAGGTTGTGGTCAAGTTTCATCGGAATTGTGTGCGTAGTTTCTGAGAATAAAGCAAATACATATTTTGGGGGGCAACCCCCATAGATACCATTAATGCCCGATTTTTTTTTAATGCCATGAACAAACTTTAGTACGTACACGGTGATGAACGTTGTGGTAAAGTTTCACCAAATTTGCACGTGTAGTTTAAGAGAAGAAGTTGCAAATATTTGTGGATGGATGGACGGACAGACTGAGCACGATCCCGGAAGCTCCCTGAAACTACGTTCAAGGTTAAATAAAAATAGGGGCAATACCCCTGGACACTCACGTGGAAGAATAATTATATTGAGTAGGTCATCATGAGACAGAATCAGCAAAATGTAACAATGGACCAATGTAATAGCAAATAACTATTTCCGGGGCAACCAACCCCGGGAACTCCATTGGACCCCAATTTTTTGCTCACCTGGAATGTAATTCTGGGGAGCTAACGGGATGGCGTGTCCGTCTGTCTGTCCGTCCATCCATAAATACTTGCAACTTCTTCTCTGAAACTACACATACGATTTTGGTGAAACTTTACCGCAACGTTCATCAACCGTGATCGACCAAAATTTGTTCACCGCATTAAAAAAAAAAATCGGGGTCTATGGGGAATATGGTGGGAGGGGGGGTTGTCCCCCAAGATATGTATTTGCTTTCTTCTCAGAAACTACAGACAAAATTCCGATGAAACTTGACTACAACTTTCATTAGCCATGATCAATCAAAGTTTGTTCACGATATTAAACCATCGGGGTCTGAGGAGGTCTAAGGGGGGAGGGGGTGTTGACCCACAAAATGTGTTTGATTTCTATGCTGAAACCACAGACAGAGTTTAGATTAAACTTGACCACAACCTTCATCACCAGTGGTGGACCGAAGTTTTTCATGACATTAGAAAAAATTTGAGGTTTGAGGGGGCTTTAGGGGGGTTGCCCCCAAAATATGCATTTGCTTTCTTCTTCGAAACTACAACACAATTTCAATGAAACTTGAGCACAGCCTTCATCACCCGTGCTGTGCCAAAGATTGTTCACACCATTAAAAAAAAAAAATTGGCGTTTAAGGGTGTCGATTGGGTGGAGGGGTGGTTTCCCCCCAAGAGAGGTATTTGCTTTCTTCTCAGAAATGACACACACAATTCCGATGAAACTTGACCACCCCCTTTCATCACCCATGATGTACCAAAGTTTGTTCACACCATTAACAAAAAAAAAAAAAATCAGGGTCTCAGAGGGTCGATGGGGAGTTGCCCCCCAAAAATATGCATTTTCTTTCTTCTCAGAAACTACACACAAAATTCCAAAGAAACTTGACAACCACCTTCATCACCCGTGATGTACTAAAGTTTGTTCACGGCATTAAAAAAAATCCAAAGGTATTTATTTTCTTCTCCGTTCCAGATTTTGAGGGTAATCCATGGCAACCAGTGGTTTCCTGGTTATCTTATCCAGCTGCAACCAGGTGAGTGCCCAGGGGTATTGCCTCTATGTTTTAAATAGTGTGAACATACTTTGGTACATCATGGGTGATGAAAGTTGTAGTCAAGTTTCATCTAAATTGTCTGTGCAGTTTCAGAGAAGAAAGAAAATACATATTTTGGGGGGAAATCCCTCCATTAAAACTCCCTGAGACTCCGATTTAAAAAAAATAGTGTGAACGAACTTTGGTGCATCCCAGGTGTTGAAGGTTGTGGTCAAGTTTCATCGAAATCGTGTGTGTAGTTTCAGAGAAGAAGTTACAACTGTTTATGGACAGACAGACGGACGGACTAATGGACTGAGAGACGGATGACGCGCTCCCCAGAACTACCTTCCAGGTGAGCTAAAAATCAGGGTCGAAGAGAGCCTACAGGGGGTTTCCCCATCAAAGTAGGTATTTGCTTTCTTCTCCGATACTACAAAGTAGGTACCACAACCTTCAACGCCGAAGGCACAGAGGAAAGTGGAGCTGTAGGTATGAGAGAAAGGTGGATGAACTAAGTGTTTAGAAGAGAAAAAGTTTTGGAAAATAAGCCTTGTGAAACTGAAGAGGAAAACATTGTGATTAAGAAGAAGAACGCATGATTTGTTCCTGATGGAGTAGTAAAGAGAGTGTGGTTGGAGTGAAGAAGACTGAACAATGCATCTTGTATCATTAAATGAAGGCAATGTTTTGAAGAAACAAAATACATTTTGATTACAACTCATGCAAAGGAAATGCAAGGTAATGGATGTTTTGTTCACAGCGATCACAGCAGTGGTCTCGTATGGAATAGGCAAAGCCGAGAAGCGAACGTAGAATTCTTCTTACATTCGCTTCTTAAATATATTAACAAATTAAAGTCTTTTTGCTATGAAAAAATAAATATTACCTTAACATTACCTTCACAACAACTACACTGCCTAGAACAGGATCTCATCTGCAAAAAAAAAAAAAAATCCTCAACATTACCTTCACAACGACAACTACACCACCGAGAACAGGATCTCATCAAATAAAAAAATTAATATGACCTCAACATTATCTTCACAACAACAACTACACTGCCGAGAACAGGATCTCCACCACAATGGTTAAAGGGAATCCACAACGGAGCACCGAGGCCAAACACCAGTCTTGGTGAGGTTGAAATCAACTTTAATAACACACACGATACAACGTGCCCGACTTGGCCAAACCTTCCACGATACAGCACCCCTGCACGGTGACCCCGTGCACCACGCTCGCACGACGGATTAAACCAAGTACTCGACTGGCGTAACCACTTTTTTTTTTTTAACACGGTCATCTTTCTACAATCATGCTTGGTGTTATAAATGAAGAAAGTAGGTGACAGTACATGACTTCAAATACTGAGGCAGAGTACACAAAGTTAAACAAGGATAATGGTCACTTAACCTGGAGGAGGTCACATAAATCATGTACCAGTCAGTCAGATATACTGAGACCATCACCGGGTAGACTGCCCTCCGGTCTCGGGGATTATTCTGCCCCATGACAGTTTCTGCAAGCATTGTGACCACAATATGACTCTAAGCATCCAAAATCACGGTTGGAGCGTCTTGGTGTCCAGACGGTTGGGGACACCGTTGGATGTTCCTCACAGGTGTCGCCAATGGCTTTGGAGTAACCAGGACTACAGGTGTCAAGCCTCGGGGATGCATCAGAACCGAGATCTGGTACCTGGCTACTAGGGATTGGGAAGGATTCAGCACTGTCGGCAGGTGAAGACAGCTCATAGGGGATGAATGGGGGGGGGGGGGTGGGGTCTGGTGGTTTTGTTGCTGGTTGGAGGCATACGTCCTCGGTTTGTTGTGTAACACCATATCCATATCCCCGATTGCGAGGGAGTGGGGGCGTATCCTTCCAGTAGTCTGGGACTTTGTAGCATTCAGACTTTTTCACCCGATAAGCTGCACTCCTCAATTAGGACCCCACAAATTTACGTATGTTGCACCAGGGTCCATCCGTGGCAGAGACGAGGTATCGGTTTCTTGCGCATGACTTGTTATGATCAGAGTACAAATAGATCAAATCACCGACTTCCACTGACACATTGGGCTTGACGGACCCCATGGGTGCCTTCGACTTCTCACTATGGGGGTGGTTAATGGAACGAAGATGGTGTTGGGCTTGTATAATTTGTAAGTCCGAGAAAGGGATTTGTTGATTGGTGAACTGATCCCGCTGGCACCACATCTCTTGAGCCGAGAGTCCTCGTGCACGAACTCATGACTTCATACTGGTGGTAGCCAGTGCGAGGGTTAGTGGAGTTACTGGTCCTCCCATCGGCTCCTGTTGTAGAAGTTCGTGTTCACATTCACGAACTGCCTTCTCGGCGATGGGATTCTTGTTGGGATTTTTAATGCGACCAATCTCGATGCACATCCGGTGATGTTTAAGAAGCTCATCGTGGACCAGACGTGTGAAGCTGGGAGCCGGATCGGTGCGTATGACAGCAAGTGGTCCATCCAATGGTCGGAGCTCTATGCATAAGCGGATCAAGTTGTCGCGGAGAGTGATGTGTTGTTCATTCTCCACAATGCACAATGTAGTGTAGGAAGTGGACCATTCTCGCAATATAAGAACTAGCTGGTGATTGCGTTTGATGATATCCGCTGCGAAGGATCCCCCAACAGCACCAGGGGGTTCTCCAGTGGACTGCTTGGTAATGGTATAAGGAATGTTGAGCAATGCAGCACACTGCTGACACCTCGAGGTTACCTGATCGATTGCTCTGTCCAAGTCAAGAGCATAAAAATAGCGGTGAATCACAGAACAGAGTTAATGACGACTCGGGTGATCCAGTTGAATGTGTAATGCTGTTAGTAAGCCATTGACTACCTGACGTGGGACAATAATGCACTCACATGCCGAGGACAAGGGCTTGTCCCGACGGACTACAACGAGGCCATCTTTGGAAAGTGACGCAACCTGGAGGTAACGTTTGACATCCTTGATGTTGGTTGTTTTCTTCGATGGGTGGGTGCCCTGAATCAGGTGGGCATGAGTCCGCCTTAAGTCTGCGCACTCTGCCTGAACTGCTATCCAGGCAGTTCTGTTGGTGAAGGGCAGTTTGGTTCGGCTGGAAATAATGTCTTGGGCTGACATCTGCAGGACTACGGCCTCCTCCTCGCGTCTTATGAATGCACAAGTTTGACAGGAGGTGTCGGTACAGTCTGGTGCATTGCGGCTGGCAAAATCAGATGGGGCATTGGCGGATCCTGCGAGGTGTGGTACGGTCGCTTGATAACGGCTGACGGTGGACAGGGATGTAGATAGACGAGGGCTCGCTGAAAACTCGCCACGACAGAGCTTCTCATACACTTGTACGCACGGCTTGCTATCAGTGAGGATGGATGCATGATGTTTAGAGAGGATAATGAAGGGACTGAAGTGTTTTACTGATACAGCAATGGAAAGGGCCTCCACTTCACATGGCAACCAGGTAGGTTGGTGTCCGCGTAACTTTGCGCTAAAAAACCCGCAAGGTGAGGTCTTCCATTGCGCGTGATGTACAGAGTTGATCCAATGCTGTGTTTTTGACAGAACCATCCGTCACGATCCATAGCTGATCACTTGGACGAGGAAGAGTAATTGTACGAGCTGACGAAAGAGCAGCTTGGGCTCTGTGGAAGGCACAATGTAACTCATCAGTCCACACAACTCTGTCCAGTGATTGGCATCCAGCCACAACATCATCCAAGGGGGATAAGAGAGCGGAGCAGTTGGGGATAACACGAGCAAGAACCTTATATGCCCCGATAAAGGATCTCATTCCCCTGACCTTCTCAGGAGCCGAACAAGTAGAGAGTGTAGCCACACGGTATGGGCTGGCCTGGATAGTACCGCTAGACCAGATCCATCCTAAGATGGTGGTGCTCTTGGACACACAACTGTCTTTGTAGCAGAGAGGCGAAGTCGACATTTACACAGAGCCTGCAACACCATTCTCCAGTTCTGGAGAAGTTCGTCCAATGTGTCACCACCGCAATCGAGGTCGTCAGCGAGTTTGGTGACGGTCCCCTTCTCTAAGAGATCACCAAGGACGCGACACATGAGTTCTTCGAGTGCCGTCTCTGATCCAGGCATACCCATAGCGGATCTGGTATACACACGTATTCCCCGGAAGGGTGTGGCTACACCGCAGTACTTCATGGACTGGCGAGATAATGGGATTTGGTAGAAGGCACTCGTAAGGTTGGTTGTAATTCGATACTTCCACTGAGCAATTTTGCGGAGGATGGAATCTACGTTTGGCATGAGAGAGGGTTGGGGCTTGCTGTATCGACCCACATCAGCAAACGCTGTGACTGAGCGGAACCCGCCACTGGGCTTCTTGATCAAGAATGAAGGATTCAGGTATTCCACAGTAATCCCCATGTCCTCAGGGCGAGCAAAGACTCCAAGCTTTTCAAGTTCATCAAATTTGTGTTGTAGTTCACGCAGTTTATCTTGCGCATACTGTGGTGGACGACCTTTGCGTTGTGGAGGCTGAACGGGGCCCATGTTAACAACAGCCTCAAAGGGGCCTGCAGCACCATTGTAGCCTTGGAACACTGGGTCAAACACTTCATCATACTCTTCAACAAGGGCACAAAACTTTGATCGTGTGTCAGGAGCGAACATGTTGTCAGGGTCGAGGGTGACAGTCGAGTGTCCTGAGAGTGAAGTGAGTGTGCGTTTTAATTTGGGGGGGCTGGTCTCGGTATAGTCATCTGGGTGTTCTTCGGGTATGTACACAGGGCGGATTTGCAAAATTGCTCATGTCGTTTGAGAACTCGTGGTTCGTTTGTTAAATTGGGGATCCGAACCTTCCCGCTGATGCTACGCATGACACTCGGTGGGGGCCAGTACTCAATGGGTCGCAGCGACCTCGCACTGGGGGCATCCGTGCGAGGTTCGAGTGCGAACGCTGAGTCGATACTCGACATGTCACATGGAAGGACCATTTTGATGAACTCACCGGGCCACAGAGTAGTTGTGTGGGGTGGGGCACGTACGACATGTGCTCGGCGTACTGCATGGCGATTAAGGCTCCCTTCCTGAGAACCATAAACGTATGTGGTGCCGTCACCCAGGATAACTTGATGCTTCGCAGGGCGGATTGAGATGTCATTAGACTCCATGAAAGGTGTTCCTGCTGGTACTTCTACGTCAAGATTTTCAACAACCAGGCCCTCAAACTGAAATTCCCTTCCGTCGCGAGTCAATGTCAGTCTGGTCTCACCAACCACTTGAAGAGGGGAAGACCCATCAGCCTGACGAGCGGACTGTGCACTCTTCTGAATCTTGGCTCCAAACCTCCTTACAGTTGTCTCACGAATCAGGTTACCCGTGGCCCCACTTTCGATGGTAACTCGGGTTGTGTGGTGGCCGTGGAAGGTGTCTAGATATGGAGACTGGCGAGTCTGGACACGTGAGATAGTGGACGGTTCTGTATAGTTGATGTTATTAACTACCTTATCCATATGGGCATATGTTATGTCTCCAGACTCGTCGTCTGACTCTTCAGTTATGTCAGCCACATGGCGTGCTCTGGCGATGTACCGACGATCTCGTTCGGGGAGGAAAGGACACTCACTGAGGAAATGACTGTAATCAGTGTGGCGTACTTGTTTTCAGAGGGGACAGGACTTCGTAAGGTTGTTGGAACGAGTCCCCGAAAAGACTTGACGAGGTTTTGACGATGATGGGAATGATGCTGGGCAGGGGACCTGTGGTCGAGACGTTGAAGTGCGCAAGGACGTTGTATCTTCAGCAGCATGGAGCTCATCTAATAGCGAGTCAAGCGTCTGGGATATCTCCGGTTTGATGGAGGCTAAAGTGCGGGACCTGAGTTCAGTCCCGTAGCATTGTTTGACGAGTGACTGTGGACAAGGCGAAGCCATGTGAGCACAATAAAGTTCTCCAACGAGGGAGATAATTCCTCATCTTCCGTGATCGCCTGGTTATGGTGGAAGATGCCGCCATCTTGTCGAAGCAAGTTATCCTCCACAAACGCCATCAGGCATTGGTCTAAGTCTTCATGGCGCTCTTTGGGGTTATGGCGTATCGCTGCAAAGTCAATGAAGTGTGCGCCCGTCGACTGGAATCCAAAATGTTGTCGAATCGATTGCCATATGTTGACTACAGAGGTGGAGTTTCGGACTATGGTGTTGCGGGATATCACAGGACAGTAGTTTGCAATCTGACCCAGCACAAGTTCCAGTACGGTGACTTTCTGTTGGGCAGAGTGACGCCGCACAACGGGGACATCCTCACCATCATCCACAAGTCCACGAAGAGGGAACGCTCTGCTCTCCTTCTCCCAGGTGATGCCCTCAGTGAGGAAGGGCGCAAAGTTGGGATCAAGTGATAAAATATAAAGAAAATTGTCTCCAATTTTCAAGCGAGTTCACAGTTTCACTCTTGCTAAGTGACCACTGCTTTGGTGCACGGTGTGTGGTGACCATTTTGACGACGGGCACATTGTACGGACGATGTTTATGACACAGTTTACAGAGTGAGCTGGTTGGCCAACTCACCTTCTTGTGAGGTGCGATTGGGGATTGAAGATGGCTCTCGTAACAGGGACGTTCTGCCGATCGCCATCTCCGGGGTGAAGAGTGCGTGGAATCGTATCCCGACGCTGCCACCACGCCACAGGGGTTAGAGGGAATCCCCAACGGAGCACCGAGGCCAAACACCAGTCTTGGTGAGGTTGAAATCAACTTTAATACCACACACGATACAACGTGCCCGGCTAGGCCAAACCTTCCACGACACAGCACCCCAGCACGGTAACCCCGTGCACCACGCTCGCACGACGGATTAAACCACATACTCGACTGGCGCTCATCTGAAAAAAAAAAATTCCTCAACATTACCTTCACAACGACAACTACACCGCCGAGAACAGGATTTCATCTAAAAAAATAAATATTACCTCAACATTACCTTCACAACAACAACAACACCGCCGAGAACAGGATCTCATCTAAAAAAATTAATATATATTACCTCAACATTACCTTCACAACGACAACTACACCGCCAAGAACAGGATCTCATCTAAAAAAATAAATATTACCTCAACATTACCTTCACAACAAGAACAACACCGCCGAGAACAAGATCTCATCTAAAAAAATTAATATATATTACCTCAACATTACCTTCACAACGACAACTACACTGCCGAGAACAGGATTTCATCTAAAAAAATAAATATTACCTCAACATTACCTTCACAACAACAACAACACCACCGAGAACAGGATCTCATCTAAAAAAATTAATATATATTACCTCAACATTACCTTCACAACAACAACTACACCGCCGAGAACAGGATCTCATTAAAAAAAAAAAAAAATATATATATATATATGTATATATATATATATATATATATATATATATATATATATATATATATATATATATTACCTCAACATTACCTTCACAACGACAACTACACCGCCGAGAACAGGATCTCATCTAAAAAAATAAATATTACCTCAACATTACCTTCACAACAACAACTACACCGCCGAGAACAAGATCTCATCTGAAAAAATAAATACTACCTCAACATTACCTTCACAACAACAACTACACCGCCGAGAACAGGATCTCATCTAAAAAATAAATATATATTACCTCAACATTACCTTCACAACAACAACTACACCGCCGAGAACAGGATCTCATCTAAAAAAATAAATATATATTACCTTAACATTACCTTCACAACAACAACTACACCGCCGAGAACAGGATCTCATCTAAAAAAATAAATATATATTACCTCAACATTACCTTCACAACAACAACTACACCGCCGAGAACAGGATCTCATCTAAAAAAATAAATATATATTACCTTAACATTACCTTCACAACAACAACTACACCGCCGAGAACAGGATCTCATCTAAAAAAATTAATATATATTACCTCAACATTACCTTCACAACGACAACTACACCGCCGAGAACAGGATCTCATCTAAAAAAATAAACATATATTACCTCAACATTACCTTCACAACAACAACTACACCGCCGAGAACAGGATCTCATCTAAAAAAATTAATATATATTACCTCAACATTACCTTCACAACGACAACTACACCGCCGAGAACAGGATCTCATCTAAAAAAATTAATATATATTACCTCAACATTACCTTCACAACAACAACTACACCGCCGAGAACAGGATCTCATTAAAAAAAAAATATATATATATATTACCTCAACATTACCTTCACAACGACAACTACAACGCCGAGAACAGGATCTCATCTAAAAAAATAAATATTACCTCAACATTACCTTCACAACAACAACTACACCGCCGAGAACAGGATCTCATCTAAAAAAATTAATATATATTACCTCAACATTACCTTCACAACGACAACTACACCGCCTAGAACAGGATCTCATCTAAAAAAATAAACATATATTACCTCAACATTACCTTCACAACGACAACTACACCGCCTAGAACAGGATCTCATCTAAAAAAATAAACATATATTACCTCAACATTACCTTCACAACAACAACTACACCGCCGAGAACAGGATCTCATCTAAAAAAATAAATATATATTACCTCAACATTACCTTCACAACGACAACTACACCGCCGAGAACAGGATCTCATCTAAAAAATAAATATATATTACCTCAACATTACCTTCACAACGACAACTACACCGCCGAGAACAGGATCTCATCTAAAAAAAAAATATATATTACCTCAACATTACCTTCACAACGACAACTACACCGCCGAGAACAGGATCTCATCTAAAAAAATAAATATTACCTCAACATTACCTTCACAACAACAACAACACCGCCGAGAACAGGATCTCATCTAAAAAAATTAATATATATTACCTCAACATTACCTTCACAACAACAACTACACCGCCTAGAACAGGATCTCATTAAAAAAAAAAAAAAAAAATATATATATATATATATATATATATATATATATATATATATATATATATATATTACCTCAACATTACCTTCACAACAACAACTACACCGCCGAGAACAGGATCTCATCTAAAAAAATTAATATATATTACCTCAACATTACCTTCACAACGACAACTACACCGCCTAGAACAGGATCTCATCTAAAAAAATTAATATATATTACCTCAACATTACCTTCACAACAACAACTACACCACCTAGAACAGGATCTCATCGAAAAAAAAAAATATATATATTACCTCAACATTACCTTCACAACGACAACTACACCGCCGAGAACAGGATCTCATCTAAAAAAATTAATATATATTACCTCAACATTACCTTCACAACAACAACTACACCGCCGAGAACAGGATCTCATTAAAAAAAAATATATATATATATATATATATATATTACCTCAACATTACCTTCACAACGACAACTACAACGCCGAGAACAGGATCTCATCTAAAAAAATAAATATTACCTCAACATTACCTTCACAACAACAACTACACCGCCGAGAACAAGATCTCATCTGAAAAAATAAATATTACCTCAACATTACCTTCACAACAACAACTACGCCGGCAAGAACAGGATCTCATCTAAAAAAATAAATATATATTACCTCAACATTACCTTCACAATGACAACTACACCGCCTAGAACAGGATCTCATCTAAAAAAATAAATATATATTACCTCAACATTACCTTCACAACAACAACTACACCGCCGAGAACAGGATCTCATCTAAAAAAAAAAAAAATATTACCTCAACATTACCTTCACAACGACAACTACACCGCCTAGAACAGGATCTCATCTAAAAAAATAAACATATATTACCTCAACATTACCTTCACAACAACAACTACACCGCCGAGAACAGGATCTCATCTAAAAAAATAAACATATATTACCTCAACATTACCTTCACAACAACAACTACACCGCCGAGAACAGGATCTCATCTAAAAAAATAAATATATATTACCTCAACATTACCTTCACAACGACAACTACACCGCCGAGAACAGGATCTCATCTAAAAAAATAAATATATATTACCTCAACATTACCTTCACAACGACAACTACACTGCCGAGAACAGGATTTCATCTAAAAAAATAAATATTACCTCAACATTACCTTCACAACAACAACAACACCATCGAGAACAGGATCTCATCTAAAAAAATTAATATATATTACCTCAACATTACCTTCACAACAACAACTACACCGCCGAGAACAGGATCTCATTAAAAAAAAAAAAAAAAAATATATATATATATATATATATATATATATATGTATATATATATATATATATATATATATATATATATATATATATATATATATATATATATATATTACCTCAACATTACCTTCACAGCGACAACTACACCGCCGAGAACAGGATCTCATCTAAAAAAATAAATATTACCTCAACATTACCTTCACAACAACAACTACACCGCCGAGAACAAGATCTCATCTGAAAAAATAAATACTACCTCAACATTACCTTCACAACAACAACTACACCGCCGAGAACAGGATCTCATCTAAAAAAATAAATATATATTACCTCAACATTACCTTCACAACAACAACTACACCGCCGAGAACAGGATCTCATCTAAAAAAATAAATATATATTACCTTAACATTACCTTCACAACAACAACTACACCGCCGAGAACAGGATCTCATCTAAAAAAATAAATATATATTACCTCAACATTACCTTCACAACAACAACTACACCGCCGAGAACAGGATCTCATCTAAAAAAATAAATATATATTACCTTAACATTACCTTCACAACAACAACTACACCGCCGAGAACAGGATCTCATCTAAAAAAATTAATATATATTACCTCAACATTACCTTCACAACGACAACTACACCGCCGAGAACAGGATCTCATCTAAAAAAATAAACATATATTACCTCAA
Source organism: Eptatretus burgeri (assembly GCF_056783735.1). Lineage (NCBI taxonomy): Eukaryota > Metazoa > Chordata > Myxini > Myxiniformes > Myxinidae > Eptatretus > Eptatretus burgeri. Next base: position 97,624,645 of record NC_140961.1, read on the forward strand.
CATTACCTTCACAACAACAACTACACCGCCGAGAACAGGATCTCATCTAAAAAAATTAATATATATTACCTCAACATTACCTTCACAACGACAACTACACCGCCGAGAACAGGATCTCATCTAAAAAAATTAATATATATTACCTCAACATTACCTTCACAACAACAACTACACCGCCGAGAACAGGATCTCATTAAAAAAAATATATATATATATATATTACCTCAACATTACCTTCACAACGACAACTACAACGCCGAGAACAGGATCTCATCTAAAAAAATAAATATTACCTCAACATTACCTTCACAACAACAACTACACCGCCGAGAACAAGATCTCATCTGAAAAAATAAATATTACCTCAACATTACCTTCACAACAACAACTACACCGCCAAGAACAGGATCTCATCTAAAAAAATAAATATATATTACCTCAACATTACCTTCACAATGACAACTACACCGCCTAGAACAGGATCTCATCTAAAAAAATAAATATATATTACCTCAACATTACCTTCACAACAACAACTACACCGCCGAGAACAGGATCTCATCTAAAAAAATAAATATATATTACCTCAACATTACCTTCACAACGACAACTACACCGCCTAGAACAGGATCTCATCTAAAAAAATAAACATATATTACCTCAACATTACCTTCACAACAACAACTACACCGCCGAGAACAGGATCTCATCTAAAAAAATAAACATATATTACCTCAACATTACCTTCACAACAACAACTACACCGCCGAGAACAGGATCTCATCTAAAAAAATAAATATATATTACCTCAACATTACCTTCACAACGACAACTACACCGCCGAGAACAGGATCTCATCTAAAAAAATAAATATATATTACCTCAACATTACCTTCACAATGACAACTACACCGCCGAGAACAGGATCTCATCTAAAAAAATAAATATATATTACCTCAACATTACCTTCACAACGACAACTACACCGCCGAGAACAGGATCTCATCTAAAAAAATAAATATTACCTCAACATTACCTTCACAACAACAACAACACCGCCGAGAACAGGATCTCATCTAAAAAAATTAATATATATTACCTCAACATTACCTTCACAACAACAACTACACCGCCTAGAACAGGATCTCATTAAAAAAAAAAAAAAAAAAAAAAATATATACATATATAAATATATATATATATATATATATATATATATATATATATATATATTACCTCAACATTACCTTCACAACAACAACTACACCGCCGAGAACAGGATCTCATCTAAAAAAATTAATATATATTACCTCAACATTACCTTCACAACAACAACTACACCACCTAGAACAGGATCTCATCGAAAAAAAAATAAATATATATTACCTCAACATTACCTTCACAACGACAACTACACCGCCGAGAACAGGATCTCATCTAAAAAAATTAATATATATTACCTCAATATTACCTTCACAACAACAACTACACCGCCGAGAACAGGATCTCATTAAAAAAAAAAAAAAAAAAATATATATATATATATATATATATATATATATATATTACCTCAACATTACCTTCACAACGACAACTACAACGCCGAGAACAGGATCTCATCTAAAAAAATAAATATTACCTCAACATTACCTTCACAACAACAACTACACCGCCGAGAACAAGATCTCATCTGAAAAAATAAATATTACCTCAACATTACCTTCACAACAACAACTACACCGCCAAGAACAGGATCTCATCTAAAAAAATAAATATATATTACCTCAACATTACCTTCACAATGACAACTACACCGCCTAGAACAGGATCTCATCTAAAAAAATAAATATATATTACCTCAACATTACCTTCACAACAACAACTACACCGCCGAGAACAGGATCTCATCTAAAAAAATAAATATATATTACCTCAACATTACCTTCACAACGACAACTACACCGCCTAGAACAGGATCTCATCTAAAAAAATAAACATATATTACCTCAACATTACCTTCACAACAACAACTACACCGCCGAGAACAGGATCTCATCTAAAAAATAAACATATATTACCTCAACATTACCTTCACAACAACAACTACACCGCCGAGAACAGGATCTCATCTAAAAAAATAAATATATATTACCTCAACATTACCTTCACAACGACAACTACACCGCCGAGAACAGGATCTCATCTTAAAAAATAAATATATATTACCTCAACATTACCTTCACAACAACAACTACACCGCCGAGAACAGGATCTCATCTAAAAAAATAAATATATATTACCTCAACATTACCTTCACAACGACAACTACACCGCCGAGAACAGGATCTCATCTAAAAAAAAAATATATATTACCTCAACATTACCTTCACAACGACAACTACACCGCCGAGAACAGGATCTCATCTAAAAAAAAATAATATTACCTCAACATTACCTTCACAACGACAACTACACCGCCGAGAACAGGATCTCATCTAAAAAAATAAATATTACCTCAACATTACCTTCACAACAACAACAACACCGCCGAGAACAGGATCTCATCTAAAAAATTAATATATATTACCTCAACATTACCTTCACAACAACAACTACACCGCCTAGAACAGGATCTCATTAAAAAAAAAAAAAAAAAAAAAAAAATATATATATATATATATAAATATATATATTACCTCAACATTACCTTCACAACAACAACTACACCGCCGAGAACAGGATCTCATCTAAAAAAAAAAAAAAAAATATTACCTCAACATTACCTTCACAACGACAACTACACCGCCTAGAACAGGATCTCATCTAAAAAATTAATACTAGAAGTGAACGTAGTATTCTTACATTCGCTTCTGACTTTACCTACTACTTGTTCACAACTGTATACGCAATTTCCGGTTACTTCGGCCTGGATTCGGGATCAGCGATCAAATAATGTAAATCACAATTCAAAATTATTTTTTGATGATGCGGAGATATCTTTATTAAAATCAGTGGAAGAAATATACACCATGTCTGATATTTGGGTCTTTCATGTTTCCGACGATGCCTTTATCTCCCGGCATGCATCATTCCCCATGACAAAAACCGGAAGCAAAAAAAACCGGAAGCAAAAAGGTCATAGCCAACCACACGGATTCCAAATTGCCATGGTATTGTGTTGTTGTCGTTTCCTATTCTCTCATGTGCACGCGTTAAGTATGAAGCTCACTACGTTCGCTAATATATACTGCCCAATGAAGGTACGTTCTCATAATCCAGAGGAAAGAAAATTGAGGACTTTAATAATAATAAAAAACTTGTGGTTTTCACCCAACTTTTCAAGGCTTATAAGTAAACTGATGGACATGTAATTCACATTATGTGAAGTAAATAAACATTAGAGGTAACATCAGTCAGCTCGGTGGTGAAATTGGAAGGGGTGGGATGGGGGGTGGGGTGGAGTGGGATGGGATGGGATGAGTGGGGTGGGGTGGGATGAGTGGGGTGGGGTATGGTGGGGTGGGGTATGGTGGGGTGGGGTGGGATGAGTGGGGTGGGGTATGGTGGGGTGGGGTGGGGTATGGTGGGGTGGGGTATGGTGGGGTGGGGTGGGATGAGTGGGGTGGGGTATGGTGGGGTGGGGTATGGTGGGGTGCGGTATGGTGGGGTGGGAGTCTTGAGGGAGAGGCTGTGGTGGGAGGAGGTACCCGGTGTTGCTCGGCAATGCTGGGTATCTTTGCTAGTATTAAGTGAAATAGTAAAACACAACTGATCTGGTTCAGGAAACTTTGCTTTCATGACCTCAAGGGAGGAACTGCTCGAACCAGTGCACACATGAAATCCACCTGGAATCCGAAGGAAAAGTTATCAAGCGATAAAGGTTTTGTAGGCTGTGAGTAGTTCTGATTTTTCAAGTAAAGATTTGGAACAACGGAGGGTGCCACATTTGTGGATGGCTTTGGAGGCCAGCTTTGCTATCTGGTTGACCCAAGAGAGGTCATGGCTGATGATGAAACCTATAAGTTAAAGAGACAGAACCACTGACCCTTGAAATAGGTGGGTTCATTTTACAGTTCTTGCAGAGTGGCAGGGTGAGAATGCAAAATTTTCAAGGAATGAAGAACATGTTCCATTTATCAGACTAGCATCGAATCAATTGCAGATCAGCAGCGAGTGACTCAGTTGCTCTCTGTCAGTGGGATGTCATACTGTCTGATACAATGTGGAGTCATCTGAAAAGAAGAGAGACTTTTACAAAGCAGGACAGGTCTTTCTGCAGATGAGGACCAAGACTGCCATGAGGAATTCCATCCTCCACTGTGAGAGGAGAGAGGGTTCCATTGATGGCAACACATTGACTGCATGAGTGCAGTCAGGAATGAGAGATCAGGCTGTTTGAAAAAAAGATATGGTCAGAGATCAGGCTGTTTGAAAGCTCAAAAGGTGATTCCATGGCGTTGCTTTTATTTGAAGTGAGCTTACTGACCGCTAATCAACAGGATCTGTTTTTGGACCCTTCTTGTGGGTGGGAGTAATGCTAATTGACAGCCAAAAAGACGGGAGGTGGCCAAAGGATAAGGACAGGCTGAAGAGTGCAGACAGAGAGACGCAAGAGCAGCAGAGCAGAAATTGAGAGGCATGGGTACTGATGACATCAAGACCCATAGCTGAAGAAGTATCGAGGCTCGAAATAACTTTCTCAAGTGAGGATACAAGTTCCAATCCAGATTCAGAGGAAAACACTGGGTAAAGACATTCTGCCTTATCCTGGGCAATCTGAAGTGATGCTATTTGAGCTGAGGGGTGCAATGGAAGGGCAATATCCACCAGTGATGAACATGACAAGGCTCCACCATGACTTTGAGGAAGAAGACTGGTTGGGTAGCTCAGCCTTAAGAGCAGCAACATGATGCTTTCAGGCTTGCCTCTGGATATAGATGTTTGTTGCAAGCTTTACAGAGTGACCTAACATTACCCTCAGTTGGGGTAATTTTCCATACTGAGAAAACAAGCTGCTTGATTACAGCTGCCTCCCTACAGGAATCAGTGTAACAGTAATTAGAGGATATATAGGACAAACCAGTGCATGAGAGAGGGAGAGGGTTGAGGGGGGGGGTGGTGGAGGAGAATGAGTGCAGACTTAATGAAAGTGTTCCATGAATCAAATTTTGTCTTTATTCTACATGACCTCTGTTTTCTAAATTTCATCTTCTTGTTTAAGCTGTCAAAGTTGCTCTACATCTTTAATACTCATGGGCTAATTCTTATTTTGGAAGAGTGGTTAGAGGAGCTTGGGGCAATGAGAGCCTCGTGATTCTTGGACTCTTCCCATCTGATAACAGTTCCAACTGGTGCACTGACAAAAGGCCGTTCTTCTACTCATTTTCTTGGTTACTTCATCGGCTGCAGGTAAGTAAAAATAAAATATATTATTGCCTCGTAAATATTTCGTTTTTTTATTCATTAACAAAACCTCATAGTAAATATACCGTACAATGAGATTGGTTTTAAATTATTTTTTTCAAATAGCGAACAATATGTGAAATATATCGATTCATTTTCCCCCCAAAATTGCATTTGCATTCGAAAATTGAACAATTAAAAACAAATATGAATAAATTCGGTTAAAATTCCCCATTAAATCGTTGAACAATCATGAACACCTGCATACAAAGTGAAAAGCAGGGTAAAGCATTTGGTTCACTTCTGTCTGTCTGTCTGTCTGTCTGTCTGCAAGCGTCAGTTTATGATCGAGGAACAACTTAATTTAAATTGAATGCTATATTTTGAACACAAATCGGAAAAAGAACCAGTAGTTTAGTCGTACTTTGGTTCTGAATTCATCCAGATCGCGCATGCACAGAGAGGAGTGAGATAATATTTTTACTTTGCCTGTCTGGCAGTTAAACAAAATTTAAAATCATTCCAAACAGCAAACACACTGTTTTTAAGGATGTCGTAATGGACACAAACAACAGGCACAAAGAACTAATGTGATGTGTGTGGTGGGTGGTGTAAAAGATACTGCATCAACAGAGGTAAACCTTCAGAAATTTTTTTATTCAACCTTTAAAATCTTCATTTTATTTCAATACAATTATTTACTTGAACACTGTAGAACACAAATCGCCTTTTTAGCACTTTCACAACCCCTCCGGTCAGCACAACTTGGACAAAATTTACAGCATTTTACATCATCTTGACCAATCAAGTTTGTCGCTCATAGACGCCATCCATGTCATTGTTTCCAAGACAGCAGGAGGTAATGTTTTGTCATGTGGCATATTGGACTAGTACTCAGTATCAATAATGAACAAGGAAAAAAAAACCTTAAAATGTCATAGCCCCCCAGCCTCCCATTGTTTTTGTAATTTTGCTGTATCAACTAAAAGGGCAAGCCCATATTTATTTGCAACGAAAATGGCTGCCAGTCTACCAGTCGGCCATCTTTCATCAGGTCACAAAATAAAGTTAGGTGAAAGTGTATGTCATCATGTACTGTATTGTGCCAAGTTTGAACAAAATTGGACCATGCATGTCTGAGAAATGGTTGGGGACATGTTTAAGTTAGAAAATGGCTGCCAGTCGACCATATTGGATCTTATCTTGAAAGAAAATGACGGACATACGTAAGCTATCATTCATTATCTGTGCACCAAGTTTGATCAGCATCGGTAAATGAATGTCCGAGAAATAGTTGAGGATGTGTTCAACATCGGGTTTTTTTACAACTAAAATCACCGCCAGTCCGCCATCTTGGATCTAATCTTGAAACAACTTGACGTGTTTATGTAAGCCATCATTTGTTATCTGTCTGCCAAGTTTAAACAAGATTGGTAGATGTGTGTCCAAGAAATGGTTGAGGAAGTGTTCGATACTGGGTTGTTGTTTTTTTTACAACTGAAATGGCCGCCAGTCGGCCATCTTTGATCACATCATGAAAAAAAAAATGATGGGCTTATGCACACCATCATGTGTTGTCTTTGTGCCAAGTACGAATAAAATCAGTCCATGCATGGTAGAGATATGATTGCAGACGCACACACGCATGCACACGAAAATCGAGACCAAATCCATAAGCCCCCGTTTTGGACTAAATCCAACGAGGGGGGGGGAGGTGGGGGCTAATAATGTGTGTAAGTATAATACTGAAAGGTGGAAATTTAAAACCCACATTACAAGCCAGACAGCAAAGACTACATCTTTCCATAGGCTCACAATGCACAACAGGGTTTTGTAAGTGTGTGTGTGTGTGTGTGTGTGTGTGTGTGTGTGTGTGTGTGTGTGTGTGTGTGTGTGTGTGTGTGTGTGTGTGTGTGTGTGTATGTGTGTGCGCGCGCACACGTGCATGTGTTTCCAGGACTCCAGGCCATAACATTTTATGATTTGAGCTTTTGTCATGAAACTTTCTGCAAGCCCTTATTATGAGAATACGGAGAAGACTAATTAAGTAGAAATAGGCCTTATCAGCCCGTCCGCCGCTGCGCAACGCGAGGCAGCTGGATTTTGTAATGGCTTCTGTGTTTCTTAATTTTGTCTGCTTGCATTTCGAGATGCTTCCAAGTTTATCATTTGAGCTTTTGTCATTAATTTTTCAACAAACCTTTACGATGGGAATATAGAGAACATTTATTCATAAATATTAGTTTTTGTTTTTTTTAAACTGTTGTTATTGTCGGTTCGTTGGAGGACAAAGTGGACGTGGATGGGCTTTGCATTTTTAGATGCTTTCTGGTTACAATTAAAATGAGATTGTCTTTATAATATATTTACCTTTTTGAAGAGTTCCAGAAAACGAAATTAAGAAAGAAGAGCGTCATCCAAAAAGATGGTGGTTTGACCAGTTCGACCAAACTACGACTCTTCAAAGTATTCAGAACAAAGGAAGAACTTCTTTAATTGACTTCATGAATAAGTGGAAACCCAAGTTTGTACTTGGGCTGGATGACTGAATGTGATCCTGAAAAAAGTCATACTAACACACTTATGGGGGGGGGGGGGATTTTGAGTGAAAGTGTAGTGCTGAAACTGGAATACAAATCTCCTGACACAATAAAATACAGTGTTCCACAGAAAATATCTGGACATCAGAGGACAGCATGTTCATTTGTTGATAAAATGCATAATTATTAAATGTGGAAAATGTTGAGTCGAGGTTAGATTTAGGCCTTGGTGAAGTTGGTCTAATACTAGCATGGTTCGGTTTCACTTTAAAATAAGAATCTTGCATCATTTTTAATGCAAGATTCTTATTTGACATGTCGACCTAATAATCCCACTATTATAGAAATACAGCCGAGGCTGGGTAATATTACGCCTCAGGCCTGCACCGGCCAAAGCCTCGGCCTCTGCCAAACTGGTAACTTCATTTTAACGTTTGTTCAGTAACGATATCGACATAATAGTTAGATACATAATTTTTTTAGAAGCCTGACATTAGACTTCTTTTTATAGGTCAATTGCTTTTAGGCAATTCTATGCTTATCCAATAAATGTCACATTTAGTGAAATGATGACCAGCATCCAGCTTGCTGCACACTTCCACACTTAAATACAACACAAGTTGCAAAAGCAAGCATGCTCTGCTGCTTCAAAACAAAGGTTTCATTTGGGAGCCTAAACATGGCCGTCACTGTATGTTTTGTGACTTTAATTATCGAGCCACTCAGCTATCCAGGTATTACCCCCGTTCAAGTGAAGAGAAAAGTGGGGTTGATTTATTTACAGCAGTGGCTATAATACAAACAGCCCGTCAATGCCCGTACTGGTACTGTCTATAACAAGACCCGTTATCATTAGCTGATTCATTACAAGCTTCTTATTGCCTGAAGAACAATACCCTGGAAACCTCTCATATTTATGATCGTAGAACGAACAAACAGCAAGGACAGCTTGGTCCTCTTCCCATTGTTATGCCAAAAAGTGATGACAATGCATTTCTCAATGACACAAGAACAACATCACTTTGGCTATCCTGTTCCTCGTCGAAAACCAGCTGAAGTTTAAAAAAAATAGGCCAAACGTTTGAAAAGGAAAACTAACGAGCGAAACGACATGGAGGATGACGAACTTGCACTTTCCGCAAGCTGCAGTCATATTGCTATGCACGGCACGTTGGCTGACCCTTTCCTGCGACGAACATTTACAGACTTGTTAAAGGGCTTTGTGAGCAGTGACTCCAAAAGGTTTATCCAAAGCCTCTTTGAGGTCTACGTCTATGCTAGGTATTCTTTTTGACATTATATCCTGACCTTTATGACGTAGGCCTTTATGACATGCGAGAAACCTGAAATTATTGATGCGGAGGAAACGGCCAACGCTAGTAGATCATAAAAAGCTTTCAGGTTAGCAAAAATAATTATCCATGTCTTCACGGAATGGTCGTGGTACGTTTGAAAACGACACTTTTGGACTTACGCTGGAACAATACGGTCCATGAAAGGTTTCCACATCATTAAAAAAAAAACACAAGACCTCAGGTTCAGAAGGGCCTACCTTGATGCTATCGGTGTCCTCAATTACAGTCCCCTTGCACTATTTCTCCTTTTATATTCAACGTCCCTCTAGTTCTCTATTAACGCCTCCCTCTCAGGATTAATCCACAGCGAGATAATACGTATCCAGCAAGCAGCTATACTCCATTTCGAAACAAGAATTAACAGCAGTCAGGCTGTTTGCCTTCGTCGTCCATTAGCCTCAATTGACCTTCCACAGAGTGAGCCACGCAGTGCGAATGCAGAGTTTCCCATTTAAGCTTCCAGTGATAAACTGGAGAATACATTTACACACCACGTGCTTAATTCTCGCCAAAATTGCTTTCCAGAGACGTTAGCGAAATGATTACCTAACCTTGGAAATGGCTGCCTATCTGGGCCGGCCTTCCGGCAAGTGGGCACATCCTCCGTGCATCCTGAGAGAAAACGAACACGAACGGCCTCGGAACATCGTAACAACTCTGGGAAAACATGCACAGCTTTTGCTTGAAGCGTACAGCACGACGATACAGCCATGCCGTCTCACGCCTCACATTGCTGAATGAAAAACAGGCAGACTTTGCTTAGGCCTCAATCAAGGCCCACTTCTTGGCCTTTCATTTTGGGCTTATAATCAACTTCCCAATGAGGTATAAAATTCTCACATAATAACTAAGTTGAACCAATCAAGGCTTGAGCTTCGGCGGGTTTCCCCTTGGAGAGACTCTCAGGATGTTTGTCTCCCAGGCCAAGCACAGAGCGGGCCTTGCTCATGGATTCACAGCACTCATGATCGTGGCAGCTTGGAAGGCCCCAGGAGGCTCTGCAGTTAAACAGAATTGACGGCAATGAGAGCACGAAAAACTGCGCTTCGCTTCGCTTCGAGACTCACGAGACGTGAAAAATGCCTTTTATGTGTCCGGGCAAGCTGGTGCCCCTGAAAAAGCGGATAAACATTTCAGTGTACTTGAAGGAGAAAAATTCACGGGTTAAAAAAGTGAAAGTTCTATCTACATCGAAATATTCACTTTACACCTTTAAATGATAAACAAGTTCAAATGAGCTAAGATCCTCGTCCTCTTAATGATGACGTCATAAAAACGAATATGACGTCATTGCGATGTATCAGGTTTGCGAGAAATTAATTATCTGTGCTAATGCCCGGCTTGATTCCCGCAAACAAAATTCAAACAGCTTGTCTAGTTTCAGAGATAATGGTATCGGCGATTTCCATTAGCAGCGATATTATGACGTCAACTTTTTTTCTACGAAGAATTTCCAAAATCGGACATGGTTACTGCCTGCGCGTGGGCTTTCTGCATATACATGGCAAGTTTCACGAAGATCCGATGAAAACTCTGGGTTGTGAAACAAAAAACGTCAAAAAATAGGAATGACGTCATAAAAATTGATATGACGTCATAGTGATGTATTATATGTGCGGTAATTCATCTCTGCTCATGTCCTGTTCGATTCCCGCAAACAGAATTCAAAAAGCTTGCCTAGTTTCGGAGATAATTTTTTTTATGCGATTTCCATTAGCGGAGATATTTTGACGTCATAACTTTTTTTTCTTGGAGGAATTTTCAAACTCGGAGATGGTTACTGTCTGCGCGGGGTATTTTTACATATATATGCCAAGTTTCAGGAAGTTTCGATGAAAACTGTAGGCTGTGAAACAAAAAAGTCCACAAGAAGAAGATGAAGAACAACAACGTGAGTAAGAATTAGAGATCCTCCAGGAGGATCTAAAAAAAAAAACAAGGATTCTCGTTGAGGACACCCCACCCCACCCCCCCCTCCCTAACCACACCTGACTAATGTGACCTGTGCATTTTACATTTAAATAAATATATCAAGATACACAAGGCATTGTGGTGCAGGAAGACATTTGACCGTTCACACCTGTGCTACACCAACACCACATACTATCAGCCATCCACACACAAGCTACCTCCAATCCCTCCATGTCCTGCTTATTCTTTCTCCTTACCTGCTTTCTGCAGAGCTGCTGGGTAACATCATTGACTGGAGGATCAGCTGTGCCACTGATGCAACGCTAAGGAAGATTTCCACTGCATGTGGAATTTGGCCATGATGCCAGCGATAGCTCACCTATCTTCATGAAGGACACCGTGGCAAGACAGGACGTCTAATTTAATGCCCATCCAAGGAATGGCACACACATTGATGAATCACTCTGCTTGTGAAACATCAAGAAGACAGAAGACAGATTCAAACCCAAGCTCGATGGCTTCGAGGCAAGTGTGCATACCTCTAGAGTCTAGGCTATCCTGCCATCCCGATGTCCTGCCAATATCCATGTACTCCTCTATTTCAATGCATCTCGGTTCCAATGTATTCCCAATTTAAACTTATCTGCTCTTTCTTCTGAGACCACCTTTCGAGGGAGACCATTCCATACATTTAACTACTCTCGAAATGAAAACCCCTACCTTACTACAGTCTAACTCTCCTCTTCTTTACTCCCAGGCTCAAGCCTCTGGTCTGTGGTCCTATCTCTGTTTATTCTGCTGAAAACCCCTTCTACACTTATTTTATCTACACCCTTCATTATCTTAAAGCCTGGTATTGCCTTAACGGTTAAGGCAGTTGGCTTGAGATGTTTCCCATTTAAGCGAAGGGAGAAAATATAGGGAGATTTGGAGAAATAAGGGATGCAGGGAGGTATGAGAGCAAGGGGAGGACAAAGGAAGTGAACAAGATGGATACAGCCACAAGCTCTCAATTACAGAAGTGGAAAAAAACTGGAAACTCAGAAAGAGGAAAGGATGCAGGGTGGGGAGTGGGTTGGGGGGGGGTGGAATGGGGTTTGGGAAGACCATGATTGTGAATGGATGACCTGACATGGTGGTGAACAGCTGTCTTGAAGCCCTGGAGGGAAGAATGAGATTCAAGAGAATGTGAAAGTTGGTTCCGTAGGTGGGAAAAAAGAGGAACGAGTGAGTAGAGATGAGCAGCGAGTCTGGATTTTGGGAGTTTCATCAGAAGGGGTTGCTGGCAGACCATGTGCACCCTGTGGAAATCTAAGGGGACAGAGCAAGGAAAGGGCAAGGGGCAGGGGGTGCAAGACCAGAGAGGAGGTGGTGGAAGACAGAAAGATCACCGAACTGCCTGCGATGGGAAAGTGATAGGTCCATAGAATCAGCATTGTCGCGGGAGATGCCAATTAACTGGAAGACTTTGGTTTCCATGGCAACAAGCAGAGCAAGGTGTGAGGCAGGAGCACCAGCCCAGAGGAGCAATACTCCCTCGAGCTGCAGATTAAGGGCTAGTACTCACAGGTAGATAAAAGTTCACTTGTGCCAACGAAGGACTTCGCACGATGGTGGCTTACCAGTCGGTGATTGGCTTTGAAGGCCAATTTGATATTCCACACAATGCTGTACCCTCTCAATGACAGTTATATCCTTCCTCTGATGTAGTGACCAGACCTGACCACAATATTCCAGATGAGGTCTCACTAAATAAAGACATAGGGGGTGGGATCCTAACTATAACACATACTTATCGACATAACTGAACTGCGGGGACTGCTGTCTGTTTGTGTGCAAATGGCTTCCAGATTCGTAACAGTATAACTCTTGACAATAAATTTATTTGACAGCACCGACGCTCTGCAACACAGTATCGTACATCATAATCAGGATCAGAAACTCCTAATCAACTCCCAGCACAACATACTACATGAACAAACGTGTGTTTTAATTGCCGTTGGCCACGTATGAGATGTCACGTGGCACAACTTTCTTCATAAAAAAAAATAATTCTGTCCGTGCAATAAAATAGCGAGCACCCCCTCTTGGATGCAGGGTTTTCAAATGACCGAATCTGCCCCAGAATTATCGGTGTGCATGTTCAGGAACCCTAACTAAACTATATCGTGTGTGCGAGATAAGGATTTTTTTTTGAAACTAAAATGGCTCACAGGGATTCCAAAAGAAGCCAAAAATACCTGGAAACGTACCTTTGAGAAAGGGGTTTCCACTGCACAACTTAATAGAGAACTTTCTGAACTCGGCCAAAAAGCTGATAATTTGCAGCGACCCGCACCGCAACCTGCCGAGGACGTGGTCCGATGCAAGGCCTGTGGACAGGCTGTGGATGGCATGCTCCACCAAACCTCCAAGATAATCTCCGTCAGTGAGGAAAGGTCATATCTGGGTCTTGCCAATGCACAGGGTAAGTTTAAAAGGATTATATTTACTAATAATCGTGGGAGCTCTATGGCTTGTAAAGGCCGTTATCTATCTATCTATCTATCTATCTATCTATATATTACTAAAACTCTCATCTTGTATATATGTATGTATGTATGTATGTATGTATATATGTATGTATATATGTATGTATGTATGTATGTATGTATGTATGTATGTATGTATGTATGTTCCCGAAATACAGCCAAAACAGTACACGATAGCGCAAAAATTTTAGGGCCACCTTACTCACCATTCGCCTGCGGTGTGCAGTATCAAGTTTTATTCAAATCGGGCAACAAAAAAATTATAAAAAAATCAATTCCCGATTCAGTCAAGCACTCTTCGGGAGTATTTGATCAAGGCAAACAACCTCAGCGGTAGAGTTCAATGGAGCTATCTTTTTTTTTTTCTTGAAATGATTTTTTTCATCAACCGCTGTCACAACGGGAACCCAACAGTTTCACGGGTCGTCTAGTATATGAATAAAAGGCAATGTGTGTGTGTGTGTGTGTGTGTGTATATGTGTGTGTGTGTGTGTGTGTGTGTGTGTGTGTGTGTGTGTATGTGTGTGTGTGTGTGTGTGTGTGTGTGTGTGTGTGTGTGTGTGTGTGTGTGTATGTGTGTGTATGTGTGTGTGTGTCTCTACATATGGGGTTTCAGAATGTGGAATGGAGTCCTCCCAAGGTGGGCTCAAAGTATCCACCTTCATTTTGGTAAGGGGTCATGATCCACAGACCAAGCTGTGAAGTGTTTTTGTATTTGTGAGTTTCAAAATGTGGAACGGATCCCTCTCAGGTCTCGAAGTATCCACCAGTGTGTGTGTGTGTGTGTGTGTGTGTGTGTGTGTGTGTGTGTGTGTGTGTGTGTGTGTGTGTGTGTGTGTGTGTGTGTGTGTGTTGTTGGTTTTTATCTCCATGTGCGGGTTTCAGAAGGTGGAACGGATCCCTTCTAGGGATTAAAGAACTGGGACTACCAACCACCATTGCACACAGGATTTTGCATAAAATGACTGAAGCTTTCTTCCGATAAGGTGCAGATTCTGCAGGAACTCAAATCAAATGACGGACCCAAACCCATGTTCACAGCCGAAGCTTGCTTTTATGTATCTGAGAAGGTCAACCTGCACAATGTGATGATCTGGGGCTCTGAAAACCCCACGTGGTCATTGAACACATATGCGATAGTCCAAAGGTCAATGTGTGGTGTGGCCTTCTCCATGACCGCTTGGTGGGTCAGTTTTTCTTCAAGGAGGAAACAGCGACCTCAACAATTTACATGGACATGCTGGAAGGATTCGTCTTCCTCCAGATTGAAGACCTGCAACCCGATATCATTTTTCACCAGGATGGTGCTCTCCCTCATTGGGTCTTAGTTGTTCAAGCCATCCTGAATTAAAATTTTCCAGATCAGTGGATTGGCTGAGACAGACCAACCATCTCCCCCACGATCACTAGACATAACCCCCCTTGATTTTTTTTCTGTGGGAGTTTGTCAAAGATGTCGACAACACCAAGGCAAACTTGCAGGATCTTCGTTCTCAGATCACAGCTGCATGCACACTGGTGGACGCAAGCATGCTGAGCTGAACATGGCGAGAACTCATGTACCGCCTTGATGTCATGTGCACAACAAACGGAGCTCACATTGAAGTGTATTGATGTTGTGCACTAAACTTTTATGAATTTCTGTATCATATAAACCAAAGGGTATCGTTGTATCATTTGTGGTTCTACATGTCCAAAAGTACGTGGACACCTGCTCGTCCAACATCTCATTCCAAAATCATGGGCATTAATATGGAGTTGGTCCCACCTTTGCTGCAATAACAGCCTCCACTCTTCTGGGAAGGCTTTCCACGAGATGGAACATTGCTGCGGGGATTTGCTTCCATTCAGCCAAAAGAGTATTAGTGAGGTCAGGCACTAATGTTGGGCGATTCGGTCTGGCTTGTAGTCGGTGTTCCAATTCATATCAAAGGTGTTCGATGGGGTTGAGGTCAGGGCTCTGTGCAGGCCAGTCAAGTTCTTCCACACCAATCTCGACAGACGATTTCTGTATGGACCTTGCTTTGTGCACGGGGGCATTGTCATGCTGAAACAGGAAAGGGCCTTCCCTAAACAGTTGCCACAAAATTGGAAGTACAGAATCATCTAGAAGGTCATTGTATGCTGTAGTGTTAAGATTTCCCTTCACTGGAACTAAGGGGCCTAGCCTGAACATTGAAAAGCAGCCCCAGAACATTATTCCTCCTCCACCAAACTTTACAGTTGGTACTATGCATTCCGGCAGGTAGCGTTCTCCTGGCAACCGCCAAACCCAGATTCCTCCGTCGGACTGCCAGATGGTGAAACGTGATTCATCACTCCAGAGAACGCGTTTCCACTTCTCCAGAGTCCAATGGCGGTTAGCTTTACACCACTCAAGCTGACGCAATTGGAATTGCACATGGTGATCTTCGGCTTGTGCGCGGCTGCTCGGCCAAGGAAACCCATTTCATGAAGTTCTCGACGAACAGTGTTTGTGCTGATGTTGCTTCCAGAGTCAATTTGGAACTCGGTAGTGAGTGTTGCAACTGACAACAAACTATTTTCCTGTGCTTCGTGCTTCAGCACTCGGCAGTCCCATTCTGTGAGCTTGTGTGGCCTACCACTTCGTGGCTGAGCTGTTGTTGCTCCTAGACATTTCCACTTCACAATAACAGCACTTCCAGTTGACCGGAGCAGCTCTCGCAGAGCAGAAATTTGATGAACTCACTTGTTGGAAAGGTGGCATCCTATGACAGTGCCACATTGAAAATCACTGTGCTCTTCAGTACGGCCCATTCTCCTGCCAATGTTTGTCTTTGGAGATTGCATGGCTGTGTACTTGATGTTATACACTTCTCAGTAGTGGGAGTGGCTGAAATAGCTGCATCCATTCATTGGAAGGGGTGTCCACATACTTTTGGCCAGGTAGTGTATATTAACAACCAAAGTTGTCTGGGTCTTTTTGGAACATCCTGTACAGTCTGAGGCCATTTTCTGGGTGAAGTGTTGAATAATATGTTTTTGTTTTCAGAGCACTCAGTGATGAGAACCAACTTTTGTATGTTCTTGCAACGGTTTCGTCAGGCATTATTTTGTTTTCAGGCCTTTGTTTCTTTCAGGCGAAAGCTCGATGTCGCCTTGGTGATATGGCTTTGTGTCTATCAGTAGGATCGCTCCATCTGTCGTGTTGATAATCATTCCCCAGCGACCTTTGTGACGGCATCATGCTATTTCCGTGAGTTGCGTCTATGTAGGTCGATGTGTTCGACATCATTGTCTTTCCGCTGGGCATGCCGATGACAGACAATGTGGAAGCGTTGCTCTTCTTATTACCTCTGTCACCAAAGGTGGACGGCGGTTATGCTTTCACCCCTGTCTGTCTGTTTGTGAGCACGGTTGTGGACGGATTTGGACGTAATTTGGTGGACGGATTTGGACGTAATTTGGTGGACAGGTTGTGTGTATGACAAGGACTAATTGATTCGATTTTGATGAAGATCCAGAAATGAATACTGTAATTTTTTTAAAATTTAAAGTGATTCTTCACCGTTGAGAGATGGGGCCAAAAACTATGTGTAACATGATATTTCAAAAGGTTGTGGACGAGTTATGACAAAACTCGGTGGATGAGTTGGTTAGGTGACAAGAACAAGCCGATTCGATTTTGTTTCAGGTCCGGATCCGCATCCAGCCTGTCAGTGGAATACAAAACGTAAACTGTTCAGCCTGGCAGAGGTATGTGCTCCACCGAGTGCTGTTCTAGTTGTTGATTCATATGTATTTGTAGAGGACTGTCAAGTTTGAACTGCGTCTTCTTGAAGCTAGTGACTCCTTTTGTTGCACAATAAGGAGTCCAAACAACTTAGGGGCCATTTGTTTGACAAATCAAAGAAGACAATGACTTTGCAAGCCAGCCACAGCCATGGGCTCCATTGTTACGCAGGACAATGGATTTTGATAAGGAGATGTCATTTCCCCCATGAAAACATTCATGTAATCATATTTCAGCACCAGAGGTATGCACCTGGCATGAGCTTTCACTGTAAATAGATCTGCATTCACTAACTTCTCAAGTGATTGTAGTGCAATGCCAAACACCATATCATCAACCCTCCTTGCAAATAGTATTATCCGACAAAGGAATTGCTTTCAATTTTAAACCGCATTCCTCTCAAACCATAGTTTTTCAGCCGTCAATTGCTGCTGGCGAAACAAGATTTTTGTGCACTTTGAAATGCGAAGAGCAGCTTCAAATTAAACTCTCAAAGTCTCAAGAGCAACTCGTGATGAAGCTCTCGGAGCATTGGAACGAACAGTCGAACACTTTTTCATTAACACGTTCACTGCCTCTGTAAACCTTTCACACCGAAGTTTAAAAACAAAATACTCCAGTGGTTTTTCTTTAAAAGTGGATTGTTTTGTTTCCGAATGTCCACCCAATCTTCATGGCTTCATTGAATAATGTGCTCTTGAACAAACAACATTCACACCGTTGTTTTGGGAGAAGTGAAATAGTTTTGAATCACGTTTTTCATTAAGACTCCCTCCGATAGGGGGAGGCTGATACCTGTTGTAGGGTTTGTTTCTCCAATTAGTGTTCCCAATTTTTAAAGGTACCCCAGAGTTTTTTAGACTCAGGAGTACTAAACCACCATTTAGGGTTGTTTATTTTTTGTCGTACACCGCTCATTCCCAATTCCATATCCAGGAGATGCATGACATCATCGCCGGATGCCGAAGGAAAGGAGTACTCAGTTTTTACTGTTTTCTTGTTTGTTTGTTCTTTGCAAAATCGAAGATTTCTCAAGTATATATTGGTTAGTCGATTTTGTTATTCTGTCTTGTCTGTCTGTTTGTCGCCTACAGGTCACAATTTTAAACCGATTTTCACAAAACTTCAACACATGATAGAGTTTGTCATAAGGATGAAGCCTATTGCTTTGAGATCAAAAGGTCAAACAGTCAACATTGGCCAAAGGTCAACAACTTAGGTGAGATTTCTAGATTCCTCAATTTTCATCCGATTGGCTTGAAATTTGAAGAGAATTTATATTTCAGGTCAATGAATTTAACCAACAATTGTTTTTGAGGTCCACTTTGGCCAAAAGGTCAACACAGGCCAGATTTCTAAAATTGTCAATGTTCATCCGATTGACTTTAAATTTGAAGAGAATTTATATTTCAGGTCAATTAATTCAACCAACAATTATTTTTGAGGTCCACTTTGGCCAAAACGTCAACATAGGCCAGATTTCTAAAATTGTCAATTTTCATCCGATTGACTTGAAATTTGAAGAGGATTTATATTTCAGATCACTGAATTCAACTTGTCAATTATTTTTTTAGGTCAACAACCTTTCCTTCCTGAAAGTCCCTGTAAATGTCCATCTTCTATTCCCCATGTTCTCTGCCCCATCCCTCTCCCTTCCACAGATCTCCTAATATCTCTGCTCTCCACTATTTTGTCCTTCCCTCTCTCGCCCCTCTTGTCTCATGCCCCCCCCTTGCTGTGCATTGTGCGTTCGCTCTCATACGAATCTTGACAAGGTGTACAAAAAAAAAAAAAAAACTTTGGTGAGATATATCAATTCCTCAATTTTCATCCGATTGACTTGAAATTTGAAGAGGATATATATTTCAGGTCACTGAATTCAACCAACCGATTATTTTGGAGGTCCACATAGGCCAAAAGGTCAACGTAGGCCAAGATTCTAAAATTGTCAATTTTCTTCCGATTCACTTGAAATTTGAAGAGGAGTTGCATGTTTGGTCATTTAATTAAACCAGCAATTATTTTTGAGGTCAAATTTGTTTTATGGATTTTACAAGTATCATGCTCGACTGCTCTGCACGACGTCTTGTTGCTTGTTTGTCCGGGTGATATCTCAGCCATCCTTTGAGCTAGGAAGATGACTTTTAGAGACAAAAGTAAAGATGTGCTTTGGCAAAACAGTACATTTTTTATTTTTGAATAATCAATTAATTGATTAATTACTTAATTATTGTCGATTGCATGACACCATCGCTGGGCGACGAAGGAAGGGAGTACTCAGTTTTCACTCCGTTTTCGTGTTTTCTTGTTTTTGTACGCCGCTCCTTCCCAATTCCATATCTCGGCGATGCATGATGTCATTGCCAGGTGCCGAAGGGAGTACTCAGTTTTTACTCCATTTGTTTTCTTGTTACTTGGCAAAAAAAGAAATTATTTTGACAAATATGTTGATTGCCTCCGTTTGTTTGTGTGTGTTTGTGTGTGTGTGTGTTTGTCTGTCCACTAGCCTCCAGCCCAAACCGCTCAACCAACCGTTTTGACATTTTTAGAGTTTAATGGCACCGACCCTACGATGGTCGTGCATTGAACTTCCGTAAAATTCGGTCGATCAAAAAGGTTGAGATAGGCCAAAAGGCAAATTTGGGCCAAATTTTCTAAAGTCCTCAATTTTCATCTGATTGACTTGACCATTTGCATATGAGGTCGCTGAACTCAACCACCTATTAATTTTGAGGACAACATAGACCAAAAGGTCAACATAGGCAAAGTTTCTAAAATCCTCAATTATAATCCAATTTACTTGTAATTTGAAGCGCATTTGCATATCAGGTCACTGAATTCAACCACCTATTAATTTTGAGGGAAACATAGGCGAAAAGGTCTACATAGGCCAATAGGCCAAATTTCCTAAAATCTTCAATTTTCTTCCGATTTATTTGAAATTTGAGGAGCATTTTCATTTCAGGTCGCTGAATTCAAACACCTATTAATTTTGAGGTAAGCATAGTCCAAAAGGTCAAAATAGGCCAAAAGGCCAATTTGGGCCAAATTTTCTATATCCTCAATTTTCATCTGATTGACTTGAAATTTGAAGAGCATTTTCATGTCAGGTCGCTGAATCCAACGACCAATTAATTTTAAGGTCAAAAGGTCAGCACAGGCCTAATTTCTAAAATGGATAGATAAGGCCAAAAACTAAATATATCACTGTATCTTAAAAAGTTGTGGAGGAGTTATGACAAAACAACGTGGATGAATTGAATAGGTGACAAGAACAAGCGGATTGGATTTTGGTTTGGATATAACCCATCAGTGGGATACAAAACGTGAACTGTTCTACCTGGCAGAGGTGTGCGATTTACCGAATGCCATTGTATTTGGTGCTGTTTTGCCAAGTTGTCACTCTATGAGTGATTTTTCATTTTCGTTTTTGTTTGACTGGGCGATATCTCAGCTATCCTTTGAGCTAGGAAGCTGAAATTTGTGGTGCATGAAATGCTCTGGTGCATGCTCCCATACCTGACCTGACAAGGAGTCATCTGCCAAAGGGAAGACAGGGTTTTCCAGAGCATCAAAGAGGTCATTAATATACAGGGTGGCCCAAAAGTCTGGAGCCAATTTGGATTTGGGTGGTTGAACTCCATTATATAGTTTTTATCCCCCGCCGCATGGCGGAAGGGGGATATTGTTGTCACCCAGGTCGTCCGGCTGTCCGTCCGTCCGTCCGGGCGTCAACATTTATAACTGTGAGTGCGATAACTCATAAACTGTTCGCCATATCGATTTGAAATTTGGGTCACACATGTACCACCTGAAAAGGAAGAACCCTCTTGATTTTGGGTGTGGCGGGATCCGAGATGGCCAACTGGGGCAGCCATCTTGAAAAAAATGTTTTTTCGCCATATCGATTTGAAATTTGAGTCACACATGTACCACCTGAAAAGGAAGAACGCTATTGATTTTGGGCGTGGCCGGATCCAAGATGGCCGACTGTGGCGGCCATCTTGAAAAAAATGTTTTTTGTAATAAATGGAAAACCGCTTGTCTGATTTCAATTATTTTTCAATGGTGGGGGAGTCCCCATCTCTGATGGTATATTTTTAACCTTATGTTTTATTTTAAAAAGGTATACTGTATTTCATAAAATTAATTTACAGTTCTTTCTTTCCAGATAAATGATGACAGCAAAATTAACAAATGATGAGAGTGGAGCTTGTTTTTATGAGTTACGTAGAATCAAACAGTGCCTGCAAAGTTAATGGCCAACAAATGATAAGTGGTAATCTTGCATGGTAATCAATCAATAAATAAATAAATAAATAATCTTTACTATCAGAAAGCATTTTTTGAAGTCCTTACATATATTTTTTTATACAATATTAACACTATAGATCCTGAATTTTGAGCCACCCTGTAGATGAGTACCAATACTGCTGGGCCCAAAACACTGCAATGGGGAACTCTAACCTCTACGGGGAGAGGGTACCGTTGACAGCAACACATTGTTTGTGTGAGTGGAGAAAGTAAAAAATCGAGGAATTAAGGTGGCCTTATATGCCACAGTCAGAAAGTTTGGGAAGCAAAGAGCTTGACCGACTGTGGTCGATGCAAAAGATATGTTCAAGGAGATGGTCCTAACCTCTTGTTTGAGATTGAGGGCCTCCAACCATTGTTGAGAGAGGAGCAGAAGCATGTCCAGAGTTGAGATGACTGGTATGGAAACCAGACTGATGGTCGTAGATCTATCTGCTTGTTTGAAAACAGGAAAGATGATTTCAGAAGCAATGATGGATTCCATGACTCTGCTTGTAATTGGAAGCAAACTCACAGGCCTATGATTGATAGGGTCTGTTTTTGCACCCGTCTTGTTGACGGGAGTGATGTTTTCTCATTTCCACGCAGAAGGGAGGTGGCCATTGGAGAAGGATAGACTGAATAAGATAGATACAGGGCTATGTTTAAAGGTTATGTTTATTATATAGACATAGTTAAAGGTTATGTTTATTGAGCAAGAGATAGGATCAAGAGCAACAGCAAGTTTATAGGGTGAGAGTCTGGTATTGGAGAGTAAGCACCATGGTTCAGAGCTAGAGCTAGGTTTAAGAAAGAGAAAGTGAGAATTTGTGTTCATAGAGCAAGATCGACACAGTTTAACAGTTTGAGCTCGGTTGAAGAAAACAATCTCGTGTCCAGATAGTGAGAGCTAGTGTCCAGATAGTGAGAGCTAGGGTTCTGAGAGTCAGAACTATGGTTCTGAGACTGAGAGCTAGGGTTCTGAGAGTCAGAGCTAGGGTTCTGAGAGTCAGAGCTAGGGTTCTGAGAGTGAGAGCTATGGTTCTGAGAGTCAGAGCTAGGGTTCTGAGAGTGGGAACTGGGGTTCTGAGAGTCAGAGCTAGGGTTCTGAGAGTGGGAACTGGGGTTCTGAGATCAAGAGTTTGGGTTCTGAAACCAAGAGCTAGGGTTCTGAGACCTTGAGCTAGGGTGCTGAGAGGGAGCACTAGGTCTCTGTTGGTGAGAGCAAGGATTCAGAGTGTGACAGCTAGGGTTGGGAGACTGATAGCTATCAATCGTAGAGTGAAACTAGCGTTTGGAGACTGAGATTTAGGGTTCAGAGAGCAAGAGCTGGGGTTCATAGAGTGAGAAATTTGGTTGGGAGTGCGAGACCAATGGTTCTGAGACTGACAAATAGGCTTCCGTGTGTAAGAGCTAGGTTTGGAGAGCAAGTGCTAGGCTTAGACAGCATTAGGTGGGGTTCGTACTGGGAGAGATTGGGTTAATAGAGAGCTAGGGTTCAGAAGGTGAGCAACGGGGTTCATATAGCGAGAGCTAAGGTTTGGAGAGTGAGTGCTATCATGAGACAGTGAAAGCTAGAGGTGGGGTAAGAGAATGATAGCTAGTTCATGGAGAGCAACAGCTAAGGTTCAGATCGTGAAAGCTAGGGTTCATACATTAATAGTTATGGGCCATCGAGTGAAAGTTTGTGTTTACCAAGGGAAAGCTACAATTCATAAAAATTGAGTGATAGGGTGCAGAGAATAAGAATTAGGATTCTTCATAATACAGAGCATTCAGAGATGGGGATCTAGGGTTCATAGAGTGAGAGCTGGGGTTTGCAGAAAAAGAGATATGATTCGTGGACTGAGAGCTTGGGTTTGAAGATTGAGAGCTATTATTTGAAGAGTGAGAATTGTTGCTTGAAGAGTGAGAGCTGTTGCTTGAAGAGTGAGAGCTGTTGTTTTAAGAGTAAGAGCTGTTGTTTTAGGAGTGAAAGCTGTTGTCTTCAGAGTGAGAGTTGTTTTAAGAGTGAGAGCTGTTGTTTTAAGAGTGAGAGCTGTTCTTTTAAGAGTGAGAGCTGTTGTTTTAAGAGTGAGAGCTGTTGTTTTAAGAGTGAGAGCTGTTGTTTTAAGAGTGAGAGCTGTTGTTTTAAGAGTGAGAGCTGTTGTCTTCAGAGTAAGAGCTATTGTTTTAAGAGTGAGAGCTCAAGTTTTGAGAGTGAGAGCTGTTGTTTTAAGAGTGAGAGCTGTTGTTTTAAGAGTGAGAGCTCAAGTTTTGAGAGTGAGAGCTGTTGTTTTAAGAGTGAGAGCTGTTGTTTTAAGAGTGAGAGCTGTTGTTTTAAGAGTGAGAGCTCAAGTTTTGAGAGTGAGAGCTGTTGTTTTAAGAGTGAGAGCTCAAGTTTTAAGAGTGAGAGCTCAAGTTTTAAGAGTGAGAGCTCAAGTTTTAAGAGTGAGAGCATGGGCTCTGAGACCAAGAGCTGGGGTTCCAAAAATGATTGCTATGGTTTGGACAGTGAGAGCTAGGGTTCACTGAGCGAGAGCTTATGTTCGATGGGCAAAAGTAAAGATGAGTATAGTGAATCTGAGGGTTTGGAAAATTATTGCTGGGGTTCAACTAGAGAGAGCTGTGTTTTTGAGAGTGAGAGCTAGGATTCATGGAGCAATAGCTAGAGTTTGGTGAATTTGAGTTAGAGTTCCGAGAGCGAGAGCTAGTGTTTGGAGAGTGTGGAAGTTAGGGTGTAGAGAGTGAGAGATAGGGTTGGGAGAGCAAGAGCTATGGTTGGAAGAGTGAGAGCTCGTGTTTGGAGAAGGAGAGCTCGGGTTTGAAAAGTGAGAGCTCAGGTTTATAGAGTGAGAGTTACAGTATGCCTTATAGAGTGATAGCTATGGTTTATCAGACAAAATATCTATAGTTCAAAGACTGAGCGCAAGGGTTCGGAGAGTGAGAACTATGGTATGAATAATCTTCTTCTTTCATTTGCACCAAATGGCTGTGGGTTGTAGCATTGTTTTCTGGGGGCACAGCTGTGTCACTAATGCAGTGCCGCTTGTATGTTGGAGCAGGAATTTGTAATTTGGCCAGGGTGTTGGCAACAGCTCACCAACTCATCGTAAAGGACATCCACCACCAACTTATGGTGGCAGACGGATGCCCAGTCAATTGTCCTTCAAAGGAATGGCACACAAACTCGTGAATTTCCCCACCTGAAAAACATCAGGATGGCATTTTTTTAGCTGGGTTAAGATTCAAACCTAGGCGAGACCACTCAGAGGCCAGTGTGCATAAGTCTTGGCTATAGTACCAACCCCAGCAACAATAATGAGAGCTAGAGTTCATAAAGTGAAATGTTGGGGTTGGTGGGCAAGAGCTGGGGTTTGTTGAGTGAGAGCTACAATTCAACTCGGTAGAACTGCGGTTTAGAGAGTGAGAGTTAGTGTTCAGAGGGCAAGAGTTCGATTTTGCAGAGCGAGAGCAAGAGTTTGCAGAGCAAAAGTTAGAGTTCGGAGAGTGAGAGCTAGGTTTCAGAAATCGAGAGCTAGAGTTCGTAGAACAATATCTAGGGGTCAGAGAGGAAGCAAATGGGTTAGATTGCAAGACAGAGGGTTTCAAGAGTGAGACTAATGGTTCAGAGAGGGAGAGCGAGGGATTGTAGAATGAGAACTAGGGTTCAGAGGAACAAGAGGTACCGTTTACACAGCAAGAGCTCGGGTTTAAACAACAAGAGCCGAGGTTCATAGAGGAGAGATCGGTTTTGGAGAGTGAAAGCTGGGATTGGGAGAGGATTAGCATTCAGAGAGTGAGAGCTCGAGTCATACAGCAATATCTTAGGTTCGAAAGCAAGAGCATGACCATATACAGAAAACGTGCGTACGTTGTCGTTTGTGTATGTTCTGTGTATGGCCGTGCCCATTCATGTGATACACTTAAGGGAATTAATTGTTTTGCAAACCGATGTTAAAATAATGTGAATTATAAAATATTCGTTGGAACCTTTCTTTTTATGCCTCTGCCGAAGAAGTCGCCGGAAGTGCATTATGTTTTTGGGTTGTCCAGCCGACTGTCCGTCCATGATAGGTTTTTCTTACCGCGATAACTTAAGTACGGCTGAAGGGATCTTCGTCAAACTTCGTTCAAGTATGTATAGTGATGCAAAGATCAACTGATTCGATTTTGGAGGAAAGAGGTCAAATGTCAAAGTTTAGAGGTCATGTTCGGTAAAAAATGCTGTTACTGTGCTAACTCGTAAACCAGTGATTGCACTTTGACCAAACTTGATACAAGTATGTATAATGATATAAAGATGAAGTGATTCGATTTTGGGGTCAAGGGGTCAAAGATCATTGGTCATGTCAGGTAAAAATGTCATACTTCAGAACAGCTGAAGGGATTTAAATCAAACTTGGTACAAGTATGTATGTATAATGATGTAATAATGTGGGCAGAGGCATATCCGTCGACGTCGTGATGTCGAAGAGTGCCGTTCTCGCTTTTAAATGCCAACTTGTTGTATGTATATGTTTTCATAAACCATATTCATATTCCTAAACGTATTCATAAACCCCAGATATGACCTTCCTATCACTATTAAGAAACACCCAACCCAGATATGGTGTCTCTCTCAGGGAAGTCTGCTTGGTATATCTGGCTCTCACATACATATAGCTGGTACAAGCTTTGTGTATACTCACATCATGAAGCTGTCCTTTGTCGAAGAGTTGTTAACCATTACTTTGTTGGTTCCCACCATGTACAGCCTTTTTGGTCGCTGGTTGCATCATTCGTTAGGGGCATGGCTATGCCGCTGATGCAGTGCCCCTATTGCCAGTACACACTGGTGCTCATTTCGCCGACCTCGGAAGGATGACAGGTTGTCAACCCCACCTGGTATTAATTCAACAGCCAAGCAGGATTTGAACTGAGGACCCTAGGATCCCAAGCCCACTAGCATAACCATTAAGCCAACACCATTACAGAAGTCATTACATTGCAGAAGAAAGCAATTACAGAAGTCCTTACAGCTTGTGGAAAATCCTCAAAAAGGTCAGTATGGTGTCATCTTTACAGCTGGACGTGTGAAAGACCTCATTTTGCAGGATTTTGAAAGAAACAAAACTGTATCATCACAAGCTTCACAATATCCATGAGATCACTGAAGAGGAATGAGTTACTCGCATGTCATTTGTTCAGGACATGTTGGAGATAATCGAACAAGATGACACTTTTCTTGATCATGTCTTGTTCAGTGAAGGGGCAAGTTCTCACTTGGATGGTAGCATGAACCAGCATTTCAGTTCATTTCTCATGAAATGGGATGGAATACAATTCCTGCCTTTCAAAGACGGGCGAGAAAGTCAGCCAACAATACAGTGGACACATTGAATGAAGTTACAATCTTTCAGATCAATTCATAGAATATAAATAAATGCTAAACTCCTGTATTGAATTCCTGTTTACTTACAATGAAATCATTTTAGATTTGCTTGTGTTATTTAATAAATAAATGGCTCAGTCTTACGTCGGGAAAGATATGGAACAACTTGTATATTGTGATGGTTTATCTTTAGGTGGAACAATTCTCATTCAAATAAACTGCGAGCCAGTATTCCATTGGAGCATTCCAATGATGTAGGGTAAATAACCACACACCCACCCCCATTGTCTCCCCACTGCATCGTCGTTGGACACACAACGCAGTTCCTAATTTGCTTCATTTGCATAATTGAGTCCACTGGGAACACAGTGCTTTATTTGCATATCTAATTTAGCACACCTTATTTGCATAACTAATTTAGCACACACACACCTTAATTATTCCTTATGTGCACGCACTGACTGTTCAACAGGCGGGGCAGGCTTCGTTTG
The DNA here is from genome assembly GCF_056783735.1 of Eptatretus burgeri. Taxonomy (NCBI): domain Eukaryota; kingdom Metazoa; phylum Chordata; class Myxini; order Myxiniformes; family Myxinidae; genus Eptatretus; species Eptatretus burgeri. Next base: position 97,652,276 of record NC_140961.1, read on the forward strand.
CAGCCAACTTAATCTGTGGCCAGAATGGCAATAATGAAAGGTTGATGATGATCCTGTTGGCAAAAAGACAGTTCATCATCTATCAGTTGATGGTTCTTAACTTGCCAGACCCAATGCCTCAATGTCCAGGAAGTACCGTATCTCATGGGAATCAGGTGAGGCGCGGAATGCATCTGCACTGCTGTGGAATCCATCATGGCAATCTGTTCACCTGCAGATGTTCAAGGCTGCAAGAATATTGATAAAGCATTATTCTCCTTTAACGTGCAAGTGCGTAAGAATGTAATATAAGGGGTGGGGGTTAAAGATAATCATGATCAAATCCCTAAAATAGTCAATAATAAGAAAAAAATCTTTAAATTTATGTGCATTATTGAGGCTCGTGGAAGAGATAGAGCATAATGAAAGGGAACAAAATTGCAAGGGGGAAACTTCCAAGAACAGAATAGAATTGAGAGTGAGATCAAGGGGAGGGGAGAAGGAAACATGGAAGTGAACAATCTGCACATATGCTGCAACGAAGCAAGAAGGGTAAGGCAGGAATGAAACAGAAAACAAACAAACCAACTGATAACTAACAAACAAAAAGAGATGAAGGAGAGAAAAATCACAATAAACTGGAAAAAGGGAGTGTTTGGGAATGGTGGTAATTTGGCATCCAGGAGATCATGAGTATGGATGAGGGATGAACAGCTGTTTTGAAGCCAAAATCAGAGTTGAGGGATGCCAGAATATTCTCCACCTTCTCAGGTGAGAAAGACAGAGTCCAAGAGCAGTTGGGTGTGACTGCGCCAGGTGGGTGCAGAGAGAGAGGGAGAGAGAGAGAGGGGGAGAGGGGGAGAGGGGGAGAGGGGGAGAGGGGAGAGGGGGAGAGGGGAGAGGGGGAGAGGGGGAGAGGGGGAGGGAGGGGAGAGGGGGAGAGGGGAGAGGGGGAGAGGGGAGAGGGGGAGAGGGGGAGAGGGGGAGAGAGAGAGGGAGAGAGAGAGAGAGAGAGAGAGAGAGAGAGAGAGAGAGAGAGAGAGAGAGAGAGAGAGAGAGAGAGAGAGTGAGGGGGGTTGGATACACAACATTTGAAAGCAAACACAGAATTGAGGCATTATGCATTCTCAAGAGCAATCAGCTGTGGTGCCATTTGAAGTGAGGGAAGGGAGGAAGGGGGAGCAGAATCCAGACAGACTTAACAAGGCACCACCAGGTCTTTGAGAAAGGAGACAGTTTGAAAGCTCAGCCTTGCAGTTGGCCAGATGTTGTTTGCTGGCTCTTCTGAGAGTGGACACAACTCAGTTCTGGAGTTCACTATCTAATCACCTTCTTGTGTACTGAGGTTTCGAGCCATCCATTTGGAAAAAAAACCTTTGACATTCCGAGATGTTCATACATAATGGTTTCAAGGTTTCCATCATGAAATGCCAAACTTCTACAAGCTTTGTTTGGTGATTATATATCATTCTTTTTCACAGTAGCGATTATTTCTAGACTGGTTGCACCTGAAGATCATCTAGACCTTGAGTCACACTTGATTGATTCTCCCCCACATATTAACTACGCCTATCATGTCACATATAATGAGGAGTGTCCTCCCATAAAACAGCAACATGTGTCCATCAATTTATTTGCAATACATCTTTCCTCAAATGAAAAGATGATGACCCTGAAGATGTCTATTGTTCAATCTTTGAAACCATTTAAAACTTGAGCGAGCATCAGAGAAGTTAGCTCAAGCTTTGAAAGGTCCACAATTTCATGACTGAAAAGAAGATAGCAGCATTAATCATCAACAGCATATCACCTATAGGTCACAATTTCAAACAGATCTTCACGAAACTTCACCACATGGTAGAGTTTGGCATAAGGAAGAAGCCTGTTGTGTTTGAGGTCAAAAGGTCAACACAAGCCAAAGATCAACAACTAAGGTGGTCGTTCTAAAATCTTCAATTTTCATTGGATTGACTTGAAATTTGAAGAGGATTTATATTTCAGGTCACTCGATTCAAACAGGCAATTACTTTTGAGGTCAACATCAACCAAAAGGTCAACATAGGCCCACGGTCAACAACAAAGGTTGTTTCTAAAATCCTCAATTTTCATCCGATTGACTTGAAATTTGAAAAGGATTTTCAGTTCAGGTCACTGAATTCAATCAGCCAATTATTTTTGAGGTCCACATCGGCCAAGAGGTCAACATAGGCCTAATTTCTAAAATTGTCAATTTTCATCTGATTAACTTGATATTTGAAGAGGATTTATAATTCAGGTCACTAAATTCAACGAGCCAATTATTTTTGAGGTCAATACAGACCAAAAGGTCAACATAGGCCAAAGGTCAACAAAGACCAAAGGTCAACAACTAAGGTGGTATTTCTAAAATCCTCAATTTTCATCTGATTAACTTGAAATTTGAAGAGGATTTGCATATCATGTCACTGAATTCAACCACCCAATATTTTTGAGGTCAAATATGTTTTTATGGATTTTGCAAGTATTGTGCTCTGCACGACATCTTCTTCTTGTTTGGTTATTTGTCTGCATTTCATTATGTATGTTCGTATTGGAGATAGTATTACCGACAAACCACTTTGACACGCGAAGCGATGTCATTTATTCCTGGTACGTGAAACACCCTGCAACCCACGCCTACAGAAAAGACTGTTTGGAACACCAACCACATTCTCCATCCAATCATCCAGGAACTTTGATTGAAAAAAAATTATTCATGGGTAGACGCTCCTATGTTGAAAGTGTCGTGTGAATCCTTCAAACGGTTGCGGAGAAAACGAATTTCAAAGCGAATAAAAGTGAAAAGTGAGGGCGGAGAAAAAATAAAGTGAGGACCTTGGCTGACGTTCCACAACATGGTCAAGGATGGTTGTGGATGCCTATTACTAGTTTAAGAACAAATTGCACAAACAATCGAAGTTATGGTTAGGGTTTGAGCATCACTACTTTTTAGAGCTCATTACTGATGTTTCTTTCCAGATTTTGTGTCATATATGTGTACACTTGTGAGCCGCTCATAATGGTATGTGTAATAAACATTTATAAACGGATCTGATATTTTCTACCAAGTCAGGTGTACAAGGGCGCTTGTGCCTGATTGTGTTGACAAACAGCTAAATAAAACATCTATATTCAGGCCAGAGAACGAGGCAAATCGAGAGAGGAAGGTCGACATGATTTTTCCACCAGCAGAAAATAAGCTTTTTGAGAAATGGATTAATAAAATGTGCTCCACTAGTCATTCCTGCACATCACTATTTATTAGCTTTACAGAACTACCAACAATTGCATCATCTAAGGCAAGGTTCTACATAATGCCACATATGAAACAGCATTCTGCATCGAAATACATTCTTTCCCCATCATCCACTTCTCTAATGACATTAGTCATTTGCTGTCTCGATACGAAACATTTTCTCGTGATGGGAATACAATTTGCAAATTTTTCTGCTTCAAAGAACTTCCAATCTGACTGCACTGTTGGCAATCTATGAAGGAATGGACAATACACAGTGCCTTCAGAAAGTATTCACACCTCTTACCTTTTTCACATTTTGTGTTAGAGCCTGAATTTAAAATGGATTAAAGTTAAATAATTCTTTGTCACCGATCTACACAAAATACCCCAAATTGACAAAGTCAAATCAAGTTTTTAGACTTTTTCACAAATTTATGAATAATGAAAAGCTGAAATTTCTCACATCAAGAAGTGTTGAACTCCCTGAGTTAATACTTTGTATGAGTGCCGATGGCAGTGATTACAGCTTCGAGTCTTTTTAGGTATGTCTGTATCAGCTTTGCACATCTGAATATCAGCTTTGCACATCTTTGCACATCTGGATTTTCTCCCATTCTTCCTTGCAAATTTGCTCAAGCTCTGTCAAGTTAGATGGGGAGCGTCGGTGAACAGCAATCTTGAAGTGTTTCCACAAATTTTCAATGGAATTCAAGTCCGGGCTTTGGCTGGGTCACTCAAGGACTTTCACATTCTTGTTCTGAAGTAATATCAGTGTTGCCTTGGCTGTATGCTTGGGGTCATTGTCCTGTTGGAACGTAAATCTTCACCACAATCTAAGGTCTTTTGCACTCTGAAGCAGGTTCTCCAAGGATTTGCCTGTAGTTGGCTCCATTCATTATTCCCTCTATGCTTACAAGTCTCCCAGTCACTGCCGCTGAAAAGCATCCCCATAGCATGATGCTGCCACCACCATGCTACCTTGCTGGTAGGGGTGGTGTTCGATAGGTGGTGAGCTGTGCTCGGTTTACACCAGACGGAACATTTTGCATTCAGGCCAGAGTTCAATTTTCATCTCATAGGACCACAGAATCTTTTGCCTCGCTCTCAGAGTCTTTCGCATACCTTTATGCAAACTCCAGGTGTGTTATCATATGCCTTTTTCTCAGGAGTGGCTTCCGTCTGGCCACTCTCCGATAAAGCCAAGATTTGTGAAGTGCTACAGAGATTCGTTGTCCATCTGGCAGGTTCTCCCATCTCAGCCAAGGTTTTTGTAGTTCTGTCAGAGTGGTCATTGGGTTCTTCGTCACCTCCCTGACCAGGGTCCTTCTTGCCCAGTTGCCCCGTTTGGTCAGACGGCCAGCTCAAGTAAGAGTCTGGGTTGTTCCATATTCCTTCTATTTCCTAATGATGGAGCTCACTGTGCTCTTGGGGACTTTCAACACTCTAGAAATTGCTTTATACCCTTCCAGAGATCTATGCCTCCTCACAATTCTATCTCAGAGTTCTATGGACAGTTCCTTGGACTTCATGGTGGAGTTTTTGCTCTGACATGCACTGTCAACTGTGGGACCCTCATATAGGAAGATGTGTTTCTTTCAAAATCATGTCCAATCAATTGAATTGGTCACAGGTGGACTCCAATCAAGTTGTAGAGACATTTCCACGATGATCAAAGGCAAATGGATGCACCTGAGATGTTGTTGGTTGTTGGTGGACCACAGATGGATACCACCCCATTTATCAGCGGAAGATTCGCTATGCAAAACTATTAATGCGATACAATGGATATATATCTTCTTTTGGCACTGCTTCTGGGACACTCATTGCCAACCAGAGGAGCAGCAACGGCCCATCCACAAGAGGGTCTTCCCCCCCCCCCCCCCGCCCCATGGTGGTACAATTCCATAACCGCTATTATTCACCACAGGGGGCGTAGTCATACAATTATAA
>NC_140961.1:97662460-97692460 GCF_056783735.1 Eptatretus burgeri
CGGTACAATTACAGTGCACCTAATGTGTCATATGGCAGGGGGATGGCATTTCACCATGAGCTGGCATGCCAGTCCAGAAAAGACAGGATATATTAAATTAAATGAACCTAAAATTCGAGCTCATGTTGTTTCGTTTGCCTCTTTTCTTTGTGCAAACCTTTAAAAACAAACTGTCATCCTTTGCAGAAAGCATTCCTTGTCACTTCAAATGTGCCAATTGAAGGCTACTTTACATCATTGCTTGCAATTTCCTGTGCCACAACAAAAGAAATGGAATAAAACAGAAGCAAATATAATGGCAAAAGAAAATGGAAAACGACAGCAATGATTATCATAGTGAGAACCCATTCCAAAGGGAAAACTGGAAGGAGAGGAAACTATATTCACTCAGCATGGGGCTCATCCAGAAACAGTCCACTCATTGAGATTCAGGCGGTGTGGATGTTACCGCTGCATCAGGACAGTTCAGGATGCGCCGATGTGCTTGTCGCAGATATTGCTGTTGCCTGAAGTACACCTTGAAAGCACCCTTGATGGCAACAAAAGCAATGCCTCCCTGTAAGGAGAGACAGGCATTCATGCAAAACTGTTAATGCGATACAATGGATAAAAGAATAAAAATGCAACCCTCATTTCAAAAGAGCACACACAGTTTGATTGCATTGCCCTCTGTTGCTCTTCTTCGTGGAATCAAGTTTAAATCTATTAATCTATGGAAGCACACGATGGAGCTTTGACAGCACACTACGTCCTGGTGCCAACGGTGTCTCACTGTGCAGCTGCGTAATTTCATTGTACATTGGTATGCGCCTCGCAGAACGCTCTCGGAAATGTACTTTCGACATTGTGTGGTGAATGCTTTGGGGGTGCAAATAGAATTTAAAAAGAATAAGTGATCTTCAATGTTCAAACTGGTCTTGCAGCTCTATCAAGCAAAAATAAGCATGGCACATTGTGTGCCTTTCCAGAAGTAAGGTTTGAGAGAATACCATTTAGTCGAACATCATCTGTTAAGGTCAATTTTTTTTGTATGCACCCGAGGCTCGTATGAGAGCAAACACACAGAACATACAGCAAGGAGAGCAGGAAACGAGAGGGGCGGGAGAGGGAAGGGCAAAACAGTGGGGAACAGAGACATGAGGAGATCTGTGGAAGGGAGAGGGATGGGACGGGGCACACAGGGTGAACAAGATGGACCCCACAGGGACTTTCAGGTCCTTACACGACAGGGACTTTCAGGAAGGAAAGCAGGGAATTTGAAGGAGGTGGGTTTGGGGTGGATTAGTGGGGGTAGAAAAGATTGTGGATTTGGATGGGGGATTTTGGATTGAAGAGTGTTTTTAATTCGAGGTAGTTTTACCAGAAGGGGGTGCTGGAGGACCTTGAGTGCTCTGCGGAAATATGGGGGGGGACTTATCTCAGACAGAGCAGGTGGGGGGGGGCACGGCTGGAGAGGAGATGGTAGAAGACAGAAAGACCACCGACTTGCTTGCAGTGAGAGAGTGAGAGGCCCAAAGACTCAGCCTCATCGCGGGAGATACCATTGATCCTAAATGCCAGTTTCCATAGCATGAAGCCAAGAAAGGTGAGAGGTGGGAGCACCAGCCCAGAGGGGAGAGCAGTACTCTATCAGGCTGCGGACGAAACCTTTGTAAGTGGTCAGGAGCTCAGGTGTGCAAAGGAAAGACTTTGCATGACGGAGGATTCCCAGTCGGCGACTGGCTTTGGAGGCCAGGTTCGAAATGTGGCTTTCTCAGGAAAGATCATGGCAGATTGTGAGACCCAGAATCTTGAAAGAAAAGACTTCTTCAAGAGGATTGTTGAGAAAGGAGATTGGGGGGGGGTGTGGAAGGTTTCAGACGGTCCTTTCGGAGAGAGACATAGTGAGAGTGTGGAATACACAAATTGAACAAATACAAAAACAAAATTGTGATATAAATGATAAAAAGTCAAAAAATATAACTTGGAATGTAAGGTAAGTTAATACATTTACAGAAAACATAATGTAATGAACATAGTATTGGGCATTCCTGATTTTTCTTTTTGCATACAGAATCAGGTCAGGTCAGGTATGGGAGCATGTGCCAGAACAGCGCGTCGCTGCGTCCAGATACAGAATATACAGATATTTTTTTTGAATATCTTTTTTGAAGATACAGTTTCAAAATACAGAATCAGGGCTCATGGAAGAGCTCGAACACAGAATGGATCAAGCACAACATAATGAAAGGAACAGCAGAAAGAGAGGAGGGAAACACCAACAGCAGGGCCGAGCAGTGGCGTACTGAGGGGTGCAGAGGAGGGCATTTGCCCCCCGGATGTCGGGTTCTGGGGTTGGGGGGGCGGGGGGGTGAGGGCGCCAAATTCACAACCGGTTTAACAGGTTCGCCCAGAATTTAGTTATTCTCATCAAATTATGGATCATTAAGATGTTAGTGTTATGAGTGATAATGGTGCCGTATGACATCAAATATTATTAACCTCCGCCATCGAAGATCGGAGGTTACTGTTTTCACCTCTTTCTGTTTGTTTGTTTGTTTGTGAACAGTATTACGGAAAAACTCCTCGACGGATTTCGACGAAACTTGGTGGGGGGGGGGGGGTTAGGTATGGTCCAAGGATCATGCCATTAGATTTTGGACTTGGTCCCCCCCCCAAAAAAAACTGTTAGTGAAAAAAAGTTTTTTTTTGCATTTCTACATGTTTTAAGTGATTTCCAACCCCCCCCCCCCAAAAAAAAATGTTGGTGAAAAGAACTATAACTCTGTCAGCACTGTTGACATCATATTTAATGAATAAGATATAAGGTTCACTTGAGTGACCCAGCAGTATTGGCGGCGGAGATTTTTCACTCTCCGAGTGCTCCCCCTCTAGTTGTATATGCAGAAATAGTATGGCTCGGGAAATCCGTTTTTCAGTGTTAGATTTATTCAAATAAAATACCAGCACAAGTGACATGCACGTGATCAGGAACCCTCTGCGGTCACGGTGTCCCGGTAAAAGCGAACCACATGATCACGAACCTTCTCAAGCCACGGCTTATCAGCGGAAGATTCGCTACGTCGGCGCATCACGTGGGCTTCTACCACCGTACAGAACAGGGGTCGTTGCGCCATGTCACGATGATGTGATAGACTTGAGAGCCAACCGCCAAGGAAAGGCAGAGAGGAAAGAGGAAGAAAGGATCGTGTGGGAGAAAGAGACAGTTTGGTGAGCGTTGTGCTGTGATGAAGATGAGTTGCTGAGTGGGCCGAAATGATTAATGGTTACTTTAGCCAAGAATGAATATTATTTGAGGCATTTTTTATTTTTTTTTACCATTTGCTCTGAATGATGCATGCATAAAGATGAATTTGTATACAGCTCATAATCTCTCGATTTACGAACACCATGTGTTCCTGAAAAGTAGTTTGTAAATCGGGAGTGATTTTAACACAGATATCATGATTTCCCCTAAAAGGTTTCCCCCATCAAAGAGCTTCGTGTTTTTTGGACTTGCACAACACTGGAAGGTGCCACAAATCGAGCAAGTAACATGCATACTTTTCTTTGTTATTGTGTATCCTGATTATCATGACCCTTGCCAGAGGAGAGGACATTACATTTGGGTTCGTTTGTTTGTCTGTCGGTCTGTTTGTCCACCCAGAACTTGTGTTTTTATCAGAAACCCCTTGACGGATTGAGAGGAAATTTCCACCATTTGAGCAACTACTCATGTAGAATGTTTCAATGATAATTATGATGTTATTGGTCACGTGGTGTGGCAGCCATGTTGGAAAAACTGCAAAAACTTTGGACCTCCATCTCTGAAAGCAGACCAAGGGAAAAAATTGAATCTTGGCACATTGCAAGTACTCCCCATAGGGGAATATGTGATTTTTTTTTTCATGATGTCATGGGTGCCCTCGTTATGAAGTCAGAATTGCAAATGTAGAACGCAACATCTGAACAGAATGAACATTTTTGAGGGTTATCTTGGGATAAAATGGTCCACAGAAAAAAAAAACAAAATTGGTGACGTCACGGGTCACGCGATTCGGCAACCACATTGTTTAAACAACAAAAAAAAAATTCAAAAATCTTCTCTGAAATGGCTGAAGAGATCAAGGTGAAGCTTTACACGTATGACCGCCTATCCAAGAGGAACAAAAGGTTCTCAAATATTATGTCATCGGTCACATGGTTTGGCAGCTCTATTGGATTGAAGAAAAATATTAAATAATGTTTTCTCTGGAACTGCTTAATCAATCGACGTGAAACTTCACAATTATAATCAAGTAGTGATGGGGAATACATGTTTTAAATTTCAACTTGATCGGATACATGGTCTGGCAGCCAGAATTATTAGATTTTTTTGATGTGGGTTATTTTTGATTGTTTCTTTTGTCATAAGGTTCACTTTGCTGTGCCTGGGTGGGTTTGAGGGAAGAGTAGTAGCAGCTGAAATGCGAATCCTATCCAGGTTCCTCCTGATGACTTCATCTTTGCTTTTTGTTTATTTGGGTTCCTTCTGATTACTCCAATGCAGGACTGTACCTATTTGGTCTTCCATTTGATTCGAATTAAATTTATGTTAATCCAATTCTCAATTTAATTGAATAATAATAAACGTCATAGGTCAGGGTCAGTTGTCCTCTCAAAGCGGGGTTGCATCAGAGCGGGACGTCTTGGTACCCGGTCATCACTGCCAGCAGTTATAAAGTGGCAGTTCTAATTATGTCTGTTATTAATTACATAGCACACCAGTACACAAACGCCACACAAAATACACCACACAACTTCAAAAAAAACAAGTCCTGGTGAGTGTCTGCATTCTCAGATTGCTTTTTTTCTTGTTGTATTTGCGAAGACTTGTTGTATTCTCTTGTTGTATCTCCTGCGATGAGGCTGAGTCTTTGGGCCTCTCTCTCTAACCTCAGGCAGGTCGGTGGTCTTTCTGTCTTCTACCATCTACTCTCTGGTCTCGCCCACCCCATTGCCCCCCTGCTCTGTCTGCGATATGTCCCCACCATATTTCCGCAGAGCGCTCAAGGTCCGCCAGCACCCCTTCCTGGTGAAACTACCAAAAATCACGAATCACTGCTCACCTTCACTTTTTCATTTCTCTTTTTTCACGCCTTTCGAATAAACTTCCACTCTCTCAATCCCATTCCTCCCTCCAGGCCTTCAAAACAGCTGTTCACCACTACCTCTTATCTTCCCCCATCCAAATCCCCGATCTTTTCTACCCTCGTTAATCCACCCCAAACCCACCTCCTTCAAATTCCCTGCTTTCCTTCCCGAAAGACCCTGTAATGTCCACCTTGTGTGCCCCATGTTCCCTGCCCCATCCCTCTCCCTTCCACAGATCTCCTTATGTCTCTGTTCCCCACTGTTTTATCCTTCACTCTCCCACCCCTCTTGTCTCATGCCCTCCTTGCTGGGCGTTGTGTGTTAGCTCTCATACAAGCCTCGACAATGTATACAACAACAACGACAACAACAAAAGACAAAATAACGTGCAATATTCATAAGGTGGGAAAACATCCACAAACCTCTTTAGAATTTCTTATTCCTCTCTCACAATATACCACTTTCCTATTTTTCTTTCCACAAGTATCACTTCTTTAAGCACTTAGGTGGGGGAGGGGTGCCATATTATGTTTTGCCCCCCGGGCACAGGACACAACTAGAGGGGGAGCACTCGGGAGAGTGCAAAACCTCCGCCGCCAATACTGCTGGGTCACTCAAGTGAACCTTGTATCTTATTCATTAAATATGATGTCAACAGTGCTGACAGAGTTATAGTTCTTTTCTCCAACATTTTGGGGGGGGGGTTGGAAATCACTTAAAACATGTATAAATACAAAAAAAAGAAATCGAAATTTTGTTGAAAAAAAAGTTGCAAAAAATTTTTTCTCTATTTTTTCGGGGGGGGGGGGGGGGTTGGAAATCACTTAAAACATGTAGAAATGCAAAAAAAAAATTTTTGGGGGGGAACAAGTCCAAAATCTAATGTCATGATCCTTGGACCATACCTAACCCCCCCACCAAGTTTCGTCGAAATCCGTCAAGGAGTTTTTCCGTAATACTGTTCACAAACAGACCCGTATCTTGCCAAAAGGTGACCACGTGTGACTTCTTTAAGGTCACACTGAGGTGAACAGAGCTGCTATCCACCAGGAGCGACTCCTTGTGGAATATCTGCCTACGAGAGATTCCGATGAGAATCGTTCTACAGAGTAACCATGAAAAATATGCGTTTGCCTCATAACGTCACCAAATGACATCATAATGTCACAAGCTTGACATATCTAGAAAGCACTCATCGAGGTGTTCAATTTGAGGTACGACACGATATGGTTCCTAAAACTTGAAAATTTGACCTTGGGGTCAAATATGTTTGACCTGAGGCGCTAACCATGAAGGTCAAGGCCAATCGCCACCAAAAATTAATCAGCTGAGCGCCAGACCATGAACTATATTCCCATGAAGTTTGAAGACGATCCAATCAAAATTACTCAAAAAATAAGGGTTTCGTCGACTCCCCTGATTTGCGACAAAGTGACCTTGACCTTTGATCTTGACCTTCAAAATTTTGTGTGCTGAAAGGGACCTCTATAGGCCTCTGATATGCGAAGTTACAAAAATTTCCAATGATAACTGTGCTCTGCAGAATTTTTTATACGTGATTACAGACAAAAAAAAAAAACATACAAGCTGACTAACATATCTTGCAAAAACTTCGTTTTGGCAAGATAACAAACAAACAAACAAACAGAAAGGGGTGAAAACAGTAACCTCTGAACTTCGATGGAGGAGGTTAATAAGTACGCCACTGGGGCCGAGGGAGAAAATAAACAAAGAAGGGGGAAATACCAACAGAAGGGCCAAGGGAGAAAAAGAGACAGAAAAGAAGAGTTGTGGGCAACAACGCGGGGTAGGGGAGAATGCAGCGGGTGGATGAGATGGATACAGGAGCAAATTCTCAAGAAGGAAAAACTGGAAATTTGTGGGGTTGGGGGGAGGGTGGTTTAACAGGGGTAGAAAAGATCATGGTTTTGGATGGAGGATGAACTCAGATGGTGATGAACAACTGTCTTGATGACCGAGAGGGAAGAATGAGATTGAAGAGAATGTGGAAGTTGGTTCCATAGGGCAGAAAAAAAAAAGAGGAACAAATAAGTGGAAGTGAGAAGTGATTCTTAATTTTGGTAGTTTCACCAAAAGGTGGTTGTTGGTGGACTGCATGCGTCCTGCAGAAACTCGGGGGTGATAAAGCATGGAGAGGGCAGAGGGTGCAAGACCAGAAAGGAGGCAGAAGATGACAGAGATCTCCGACCTGTCCGCGATGGCAAAGCGATAGGTCCATAGACTCAGCTTCATCATGGGAGATTCCAATAATATTGAGGCCTTGGTTTCCACGGGGTAAAGCTGAGCAACGTGTGAGGCAGGGGAGTCAGCCCAGATGGGAGAGCAGCATTCCATAAGGTTGTGGATAAAGGCCTCGTAGGTGGATAAGAGTTCAGGTGTGCCAAGGAAGGACTTTGTATGATGGAGGATGCCCAGTCAGCCACTGGCTTTGAAGGCCACCTTTGAAATGTGGTTTGCCCAAGAATGATCATGGCCGATAGGGCCCAAAAGGTTTTGCAGTATGGTCCTTTTGGAGAAAGAGAGAGTGAGTGTGTGAGATTTGTCAGGAATGAAAGACATATTCCAAGTGTTTGACCAGATTGTGATTTTGTGAAGGTTTGAAGAGAGGGAAGAGGCTGCTGCCTGCATATCTGTAAGATAAGGGATGTCACGGCAGAGGCTGGAGTCATCAGAAAATAGACAATAGAGTCATCAGAAAATAGAGATTGTTGATGAAGATTAGGAATAGGATTGGGCCGAGAACGCTGCCTTGTGGTACTCTGGCCCTGACAGGTAGAGGAGATGAAAATATTAAGGTGAGAGCCACACGATTGCTATGAGAGTGGAGGAAGTTGGTAACCCAAGAGTGGAGTTGGCATTGGATGCCATAGGCAGAGAGTTTTGTGAGCAAGGTGAGATTCCAGACTGCATCAAAAGCTTGAGATATGTCTAGAGAGATGGCCCTGATCTCATGTCTGACACTGAGGATCTCTATCCATTGTTGGGAGAGTAGAAGTAGCATGTTCAAGATGGGTTGACCTCATCTGAATCTGAATTGATGAAATCCATTTGAGAGAGACCAAACAATGAAATAAAACTTGAGACATTCAACACCTGCAAGTATCTTGGTTCCTGGGTTGCCAATGGCTCAAGATATCAAACAGAGGAAAGCTGCCGCATGGAGATCTTGCAACAAGCTTTCAAGAATATGCAAGTCGACACTCTCTCAGCGTATCAAGGAATGACTGTTCATAGCGACATTTAAATAGTCTCTCCTACTTTATAGGAGTGAATGATGGACCCTCACTGCGACCCATGATAAGGGACATGATGGCTGCTATGTTTGACTTCTTCATTCAGCTTTCAATGTCCATTGGTCTGAACATAGGACAAATAAAGAGCTGTCAAATTATCTACTGCAAGCCTGTTGGTGAAAACTAGAAGAAAGTGGCTCAGAATTGCTGGGCACTGCTACTGCTGAAAAAACAAACTCGCTTCCAACCTTGTACTCTGGACACCTAAACACAGAAGGCCAAAGCAGAGCAGACCAGCTCTCAAAGATATCAATATGCTGAAGGATACAGGCCTGGAGACAGAGGAACTGCACCAGGAAAATGCTTGATTGAGAGGACTGAAAACTGATGATTAAGGTCATCTGAGTTCAGCCGATGAGCCAACTTTAGAAGATGATTATTTTATGGAAGAACCCAAAATGCAACATTTTACACTAAATATTATGCATGAGGAGATGGTAACAATTTTGCCTGATCAATATTAGGGGCAGTTCAGAGGGATGAACGTGAAAAGAGGCAACACTCAATTTATCAATATAAGATCCTGCATTCATCTGCAACATTCATTTTCACAACTTTCACTCAACATCTAATGTGGAAGGATAAAGTTGATTAGAAGAGTACTTTCCTCGGAGCTGGAAAGTCCTGGATTTGATTTGAGTCGTAATGCAGTCAGCAGGGAGCACAGAATTTCAGAGTTAGCAATTCTTTGGAGTGAACGATAATTCTTTGAGAGTGAACGATAATTATTTGGAGTGAACGATAATTCTTTGGAGCGAGCGATGATTTATTTGGAGTGAATGATAATTCTTTCGAGTGAACGATAATACTTTGTAGTGAACGACAAACTGAATATCCTGTCTATTCGGAGAGATAAGAAAGATTCCATTTTGGAGGGGCAAAAAGGGTCTTTTGGCTGCTTTCTTGACCAAATATTAAAAAGTTATGAAAAGGTCAATTAGGAACATTACAAATATACAACTGTATAACCTGAAATAATGCGACTCTCAAATGGGGGATCAGACCAAATATTTACATACGTGCTGAAAAACAAGTTGATGGTGCAGTACTGTATATGCAAGGAGTTAGAGGTAACAATGCAGGATAGACATCAAAGTGATTGCATTGCTTAAAAAAAGAAAGATGAAAACAAAATCAATGTTGTGTTAAGGTGGGAGGAGAGGGGTCGAAGAGAATGCAGGATGCTGACAGCACCAGGATTGTCATTGCAATCAATCGAGAGACCCAGCCAAGCTGGTCTGGCAAATGAAGTTTAAGCCAGCGTGGCAACAAAAGCAATTCATTATGGATACCACCCCCAACCCGGTCTGCATGTTAACTTCATTTTGCACGATGTCCTGCATGATACTGTATGAGTTTTGTGCAATGATTATAAGAAAAATGATTGTGTTGCTTCACTTAGGAAATTGCCTTATCCAAGTTGTTTAATTAAAAATGTGGTTCAATAACAGTGTTAAAGCCAACAAACAAGTAACTCTCAATGACATATGAGGAGGTGGGGGGAAAGGGTTAAATGTTTGTTGTCATTTTGGAACATTGAAGCACCATTGAATGGTTAATGTTATTTTTCTAACTTGCATGATATTTATGGTAAAAATCAGTGCATTCCAAAAGACACTATTTGCAAGAGATAGACCAATCACAAGTTTATTAATGTCATTGTGCAAGTCAAGTATAAACAGTTCAGGCTTTATATCTGCTTTGGACAGCTTACACTCAAGGCTGCATGACCCCTGAATAAAAAAAAATTTGAAAATAAAGTAGAGCTGTAAACACAACAAATACAATTGGTCCATGGACTACCATAGCAAAAATGTTACACCAGGTCTCGCACACACCTCAAATAAATAAATAAATAAATAAATAAATAAATAAACATGCCCCAGCATTGAAGGCATGTGAGAGCAAGAGTCCTGTAGTTGCTCCTTCCCTCCCCCCACTCAGGTCAGGTCAGGTATGGAAGCATGTGCCAGAGCAGCGCGTCGCTGCGTCTACTTTCCGCCGGTTCTCCAGGGGCCTCCATCAAGCCAACCCCCCAGGCAGATGCCTGGCCCATCCCCATCTCCTTGAGATGCTGATCAACCTGCTGCAACGGCAAAGCACGTGGTCGGCCCATTGGACTCCTCCACTCATGAGACTCCCTCGCTGAGAGAATATGGTGAGTAGGATCAGCATCAGGAAAAAGAGCCACATGTCCATACAGCCACAGCTGACGCTCACAGACTATGCAGGTAATAAATCTCATTTGGGTCTCTCTCAGCAAACGCTCGTTGGACACAAAGTCCGACCAGCGATAGCCAAGGATTCTCCAAAGAGACCTGGTACCAAAGGAATTAAGTCTCCGTCTTAGATCCCTGGTCAGAGTCCAAGTCTCACATCCATACAGCAAGACTGGAAGCACCAAGGACCTGAAGACTCAGACTTTCGTCCTCCCACACAGGAACCGGCAACACCACACCCCATGATCCAGTGAATCCATGACTCCCCAGGCCCGACCCAGATGTCTGTTGACTTCTGGCTCACAGCCAGCAGAGACATGAATATCACTGCCAAGGTAAGTTAATCTCTCCACGACCTCAACATCCTCACCACAGATACAGACAGGACAGCAGCATCAAAGATGTCAATAAAAGCCTGGATCTTAGTTTTGATCCAGGAAACCCGAAATCCCAGTGGCTCAGACTACTCATTCAGCACCTCGAGGGACCCAAAATGATATCTAGTCTCCGCAAAGATGACCGCATCATTTGCGAAATCAAGGTCAGAGATCTTCACATTCCCAAACGATGCACCGGAGCTTGATCTCTCCGACATCCTCCCGAGAATCCAGTTCATACAAGTGCTGAAAAGTGTGGGGGGCAGTGCACACTCCTGATGAACTCCAGTAACAATGGGAAATAAGGCAGAGATGGTACTACCACATCTCACACCACTCTCAGTACCAGAGTAGAGTTCAGACATCAGATCGATCAGTTTTGGTGGCACCCCACGAAGACCAAGAATCCTCCAGAGGGTATCCCAATTCACTGAATCAAATGCTTTACAGAGATCAACATAGGCTGCAAGCAGCCCCTGCCGAAACTCTTGTCTGCGTTCGGTGAGGACCTGAAGGGCAAGGACACGGTCAATCGTTGACCTCTTTGGTGTAAAGCTTGACTGCTTTGGACACTGGTGCTCAAGCAGATGGTGGCGAACCCTATCAAGAGTTATCCGAGCAAAGACCTTGCCTGGCACTGAAAGCAGCATCACCCGTCAGTAGTTGTTGCAGTGTTGGCGATCACCCTTCCCTTTCTCGAGAGGGACAACAAGGCCCCTCTTCCAGTGAGCACAGAACTGCATGCAACGACACGAGCCCCCCTCCTCACCCCCGATCTACATCTAAACATATACAGTTTGACCTGCAGGACACATTTGGCCATTATCATGCTTAAAGCTTCCCTCTCTGCTTCCCATCCATCCATCCACTGGGACCATACTTTGTGCAGAGCGTTGGTGCTGCCTAAGCAGTCTCCTTGGCTATTGGGCACAATCCTGGACAGGTCTCCACTCTGACACAGTATACCAGCAAGCTGGCACTAATTTTGCCGACCTCGGAAGGATGACAGGCAGAGTCAACCCCACCTGGTATTAATTCAACAGCCGGGTGGGATTTGAACTCTGGATCCGACGATCCCCAGCCCTCCACCCTAACCATTAAGCCAACACCAGGCATTTCTGCTTCCTCAGCATGCTTAAACCTTCACGTTTTAACGTAGCACTTAAAAGTTTCCCCTTCTCCACTTCACCAGCACCCCATCCCCTTCCTGCTTCCAAAGGGAACCACCACTGGCCTGCTTCCCCAGCGTCCAGCCTCCTCTCCACTTCCGCAGCGTCCTGCCCTTTCTCCGCCTCCAAAGGCGTCCAACCCCCTCTCCGCCTCCCCAGCATCCCACCCCTTCTCCGCCTCCAAAGGCATCCCGTCCCCTCTCTGCTTCCCCAGCATCCTGCTCCCTCTACACTTCCCCAGCCTCCCGCTCCCTCTCTGCTTCTCCAGCGCCCTTCCCCCTCTCTGCTTCTCCAGCATCCCACCCCCTCTGCTTCCCCAGCGCCCCGCTCCCTCTCCACCTCTCTAGCATCCCACCCCCTCTCTGCCTCCCCAGCATCCTGCTTCCGCTCCACTTCCCTAGCCTCTGACTCCTTCTTCGCTTCCCCGACATACCGCCCCGTCTCCGCTTCCCCAGCGTACCACCTCCTCTCCACTACCCCAGCGTCCTGCCTCCTCTCTGCTTTGCCAGCATTCTGTCCCCTCTCTACTTCCCCAGCGTCATGCCCCCTTTCTGCTTCCAAAGCGGCCCACACCCTCTCCGCTTCCCCAGCGTACCACCCGCTCTCCACTATCCCAGCGTCCTGCCCCCTCTCTGCTTCACCAGCATCCTGCCCCCACTCAGCTTCCTCAGCGCCCCACCCCCTTTCCGCTTCACCAGTGTCCTGCCCCCTCTCTGCTTCCGCAGCATCCCAACCCCTTTCCGCTTCACCAGTGCCCTGCCCCCTCTCTGCTTCCCCAGCATCCCACCCCCTCTCCGCTTCCCCAGCTTCACGCCCCTCTGCTTCCCCAGCGTCCCACTCCCCCTCCGCTTCCCCAGCATCCCACTCCCCCTCCGCTTCCCCAGCATCCCCCCTCTCTACTTCCCCAGCATCCCGCCACCCTCTCCACTTCCCCAGAATCGCACACCCTCTTCGCTTCACCAGTGTCCTGCCCCATTTCTGCTTCCGCAACGTCCTGCCAACTGCCTGCCACCTTAACGTCCCGCTCCCTTTCTGCTTCGCCAGCGCCCTGCCCCTTCCTGCTTCCCCAGCGCCCCACCACAGTCCTGCTTCCCCAATGCCCCACCACTTGCTGCTTCCCCAGCAGCCTGCCTCCTGTCTGCTTCCCAAGCATCCTACCCCTCTCTGCTTCTCAAACATCCCACCACCACTTCTGCTTTCCCAGCATCATGCCCCTCTCTGCTTTTCCAGCACCCTGCCCCCTCCTCCTTCCTCAGCGTCCCACCACTGTCCTGCTTCCGCAATGCCCCACCACTTCCTGCTTCCCAGCGGCACAGCATCATCCTGCTTCCCCAGCATCTTGCCTTCTCTCTGCTTCCCAAGCTTCTTGCCACTCTCTGCTTCTCAAACATCCCGTCACCACTTCTGCTTTCCCAGCATAATGCCCCTCTCTTCTTCTCCTGCGTTCTGCACCCCCTCTGCTTCTCCAGCGTCCCGCCCCCTCTCTGCTTCTCCAGCATCCTGCCCTCTCTCTGCTTCTCCAGTGTCCCGCCCCCTCTGTTTCTCCAGCGTCCTGCCCCCTCTCTGCTTCTCCAGCGTCCCGCCCCCTCTCTGCTTCTCCAGCATCTTGCCCTCTCTCTGCTTCTCCAGTGTCCCGCCCCCTCTCTTTCTCCCCCGTCCTCCCCCCCCCCTGCTTCTCCTCCGTCCCCCCCCCCCTCTCCCTCTCCAGCGTCCTGTCCCCCTCTGTTTCTCCAGCATCCTGCCCTCTCTCTGCTTCTCCAGTGTCCCGCCCCCTCTGTTTCTCCAGCATCCTGCCCTCTGCTTCTCCAGCGTCCTGCCACCTCTCTGCATTGCAAGCGTTCGACCCCCTCTCTGCTTCCCCAGCGCCCCGCCCCCTCTTTGCTTCCCAAGCGTCCTCCCCCTCTCTGCTTCACCCAATGTCCCACCCCCTTTCCACTTCCCCAACATCCCGCCCCTCTTTGCTTCACAAGCATCCCGCCACCTCCTTGCTTTGCCAGCGACCCACCCCCCCCTGCTTCCCCATCGTTCTGCCCCCTCTCTCCTTCTACAGCATCCCACTGCCCACTCTCTCCTTCTACAGCATCCCGCGGCCCCCTCTCTCATTTCACAGTATCCCGATCCCTCTCTGCTTTCCCCAAGTCCCACCCCCCTTTCCACTTCCCCAACATCCCGCCCCTCTTTGCTTCACAAGAGTCCTGCCCCAAATTTGCTTCCTCAGCGTCCTGCCACCTCTCTGCTTCCCAAGCGTCCCGCCCCACCTCTGCTTCCCCAGGTCCCACCCCTCTTTGCTTCCCAATCGTCATTCCCCCTCTTTGCTTCCCAAGTGTCCTGCTGCCTCTCTGCCTCCCCAGCACCACACCTCCTTTCTGCTTCCCCAGTGTCCTGCCAACTTTCTGCCTCCCCAGCATCTCGCCTCCTCTCTACTACACCAGCATCCCACTGCCTCTCTGCTTCCCCATCATCCACCCCCCTCCATGCTCACCACACGTCCTAGTCCACATTCTACCACCTCTCCCTCTCCACGCCCCCCCCAACCCCTCCCATTTTTCCCACTCCCTGCCAACAGCAATTCCTCCCCAATCCCTAACTCTATGGAATTCCAACATCCAAGGTCTTTGCTACATGTTGAGAGATCTCTCAATGCAAGCTGCCACTGGTAAACCTGACATTATCTGCCTAACAGAATCCTTCCCCCCAAAGGATGTCCCAGATTCCTGTGCCTCTCCCACAGTATTGTCTTTTCTGGTTCGACAGGCCAGACACTCGTTCCAGCGGTGGACTTGCAGTTTGTCAAGAACTCCATTTCCTACTGTCTGTGTAAAACCTTTCCCCCTCCTAACCCTCAAGAATACATTTGGCTGCACTTTCCCCTCTGCAACCACCTCCCTCCTGCTTGTCTGTGCTCTATATCATCCTCATCCTAACAGAGGTGACTTTGTTTATATCTGCCTGTTTGCCAACATGGACAAAATTAAAAATGATAACTTTTCACCACCCATCCCAACTCTTGCTTCCTCATATGCGGTGATTAAAACTGTCACCATGCCAATTCAATTTGTGTAGGTATCTCTCCAACCAGCCATGATGAGTGAACTTTCCAACTCAAATTTCTCCCAAGGCACGTTCTCCACTACTAGACTTGGGGATGACGAATTTTCCAACCAATGTCTCCAATTCCTCCTCTGCTCCAACAGGTTAATCTGATTATGTGCTTGTGAGAGTTAGCATTTCTCTGGCTGTTGTCAGAGAGCTGTCTCAGCACTGTAAAATCTGGCAGTTCACTCAAGCTGACTGGCAGGCTCTGCAAACTGCCATTTCATGTCATCATAACTACCATTTATCATACCTATCCTCTTGCCCCTGATACAAAGAACCATGTTGCCTTCAAACAACTTGCCTTCTCTTCTTGGAAGGAAAATCTGACCAAAGGCAACTTTAGATCATTCCACAAAGCCCAGAACAAGTATGTGCCCACTCTCAGGAAAAACAGAAACCTTTTGGCTAACCTCAAACTTGTCTCCTTCGCAGACCTGGTGGCACCTTATCAATCTGTCTCTGATGTATACTACCCCTCTATCCCCTTCCCTCATTTCAAATGGCACCACAGAGTTTACTCTGCTCATGAGAAGACCGAATACCGCAATTTTGTGTTTGCTTCCAAATCTTGTGTACCCAACCCCCAACTCCAAACACCTACACTAATCAGTCGTACCC
The DNA here is from genome assembly GCF_056783735.1 of Eptatretus burgeri. Lineage (NCBI taxonomy): Eukaryota > Metazoa > Chordata > Myxini > Myxiniformes > Myxinidae > Eptatretus > Eptatretus burgeri. Next base: position 97,678,366 of record NC_140961.1, read on the forward strand.
AACTGCTTCTGGAGAGTGTCTTTCCGACCTAAGAAGGTGTAGCGGTTTCTGGTAAACCTCGACTCCGATTCTGCAACAGGATTAGATGGCACGAGTGCAAGTGTCTTAAAAACCTGCTCTGCTGCTCTTCCTCATCCTCTGTCTGCACTGTTCATTTGAGCATTCTCTCTGGGTCAGTTAACGTCTGCTGGAAGTTAGCCAAAATCACTGCAATACACAAATATGGTGCAACAACAGATCCTCTTAACTACAGGCCTATGAGCTTGCTTCCAATTATAAGCAAGGTTATGTAATCTATTATTGCAGTTGACATTAAAACCTTGCTTTTAGCCAATGGACTGGTATCAGATCATCAGTTCAGTTTTAGACCCTGTCATTCTACCTTGCACATGCTGCTTCGACTCTCCCAACAATGGGAGGAAGCCCTCAATACCAAACATGAGATCAGGACCATCTTTCTGGACAAACACTACATGGCCAAAAGTATGTGGACACCTGCTTGTCCACCATTTCATTCCAAAATCAAGGGGCATTAATATGGAGTTTGTCCCCCCTTTGCTGCAAAAATAGCCTCCACTCTTCTGGGAAGGCTTTCCACTAGATGTTGGAACATTGCTGCGGGGATTTGCTTCCATTCAGCCACAAGAGCATACGTGAGGCTGGGCACTAATGTTGGGTGATTTTAGGTCTGGCTCGCAGTCGGTGTTCCAATTCATATCAAAGGTGTTCGATAGGGGTTGACGTTACGACTTTGTGCAGGCCATTCAAGTTCTTCCACACCAATCTCGACAAACGATTTCTGTGTGGACCTCGCTTTGTGCACAGGAAAGGGTGTGGACCTCACATTGTCATGCCGAAACAGGAAAGGGCCTTCCCCAAACTGTTTCCACAAAATTGGAAGCACAGAATCATCGAGAATGTCAGTGTATGCTGTAGCATTAAGATTTCCCTTCACTGGAATGAAGGGGCCCAGCCCGAACCATAAAAAACAGCCTCAGACCAGTATTACCACTCCACCAAACTTTCAAACTTTACAGTTGGTACTATGCATTTGGGCAGGTAGTGTTCTTCTGGCATCCACTAAACCCAGATTCGTCCATCGGACTGCCAGATGGTGAAGCGTGATTCATCATTCGAGAGAACGCGTTTCTACTGCTCCAGAGTCCAATAGCGGTGAGCTTTACACCATTCCAGCCGGCGCTTGGCATTGCACATGGTGATCCTAGACGTGTGTGCAGCTGCTCGGCCATGGAAACCTATTTCATGAAGCTCTCAACGAACAGTGCTTGTGCTGACGTTGCTTCCAGAGTCAGTTTGGAACTCGGTACTGAGTGTTGCAACCGATGACAGATTATTTTTCCGCGCTATGCGCTTCATCACTCGGCGTTCCCGTTTTGTGAGCTTGTGTGGCCTACCACTTTGTGGTTGAGCTGTTGTTGCTCCTAGACGTTTCCACTTCACAATAACAGCACTTAGAATTGACCGGGGCAGCTCTAGCAGGGCAGAAATTTGATGAACTGACTTGTTGGAAAGGTGGCATCCTATGACGGTGCCACGTTGAAAGTCACATCTCCCCAGTACGGCCCATTCTACTGCCAATGTTTGTCTATGGAGATTGCATGGCTGTGTGCATGATTTTATACACCTGTTAGCAATGGGTAAAAAAAAAAATGACCGTTTTTACAGCCATTTTTCCCTGCTGTGCAGGGGTTAGGCTTTTTCTTGAGGCAATGTTTTATGGCCGGATGCCCTTCCTGACGCCAACCCTGGTCGCCTCTTACGACACACAGGGATATGGTACACCTATTCTAACTGGGGCATACACCGGGACCAGTACACTGGCACTCATTTCGCCGACCTCGGAAGGATGACAGGCTGAGTCAACCCCCTGGTGTTAATTCAGCAGCCAACGGGGCTTGAACTCAGGACACTGGGATCCCAAGCCGCTGCCCTAACCACTGCGCCAACACCAGGCTACTGTTAGCAATGGGTGTGGCTGAAATATCAGAATCAACAAATTAGAAGGGGTATCCACATACTTTTAGCCATGTTGTGTATCTCGAGAATTTGCTGTATTCTGTCACCTCACCTTTATCTCCAAACTCTTTGCTTATGGAATTCAAGGCCACCTCCTCTCAGGGATCACTGACTTCCTACACTCCTGTCTTCAGCATTTAGCTTTTAACTGGATCCTTTCATTTCCTCTCCCTGTGAAGGCGAGAGCGCACCAAGGCACTATCTTGGGCCCAGTCTTGTTCCTCATCTTCATCAATGACTTTTCTGATTCCCTGGAAAATCCTGCCTATATCATTGCGGATGATTCTACATCTGTCATATCATTACTCATCCTTCAGACAGGTAGGCCGCAGCCTCTTACCTCTCTGCAGACCTGGATAGAATCAGGAGCTGGCAAAAATCGGATGGACGTTTAACGGGCATCCCATCTGCCAGCATTCGTTGGTGAATGTTGAAGATCCCATTGTGTCCTTCGTGAAGAGTCGGCAAGCTATCGCTCCAAATTCCATGAACAAATTCCAAATTCCTGCCCTAACCAGCAGAGGGAATTGCATCAGCACAGCCATGCCCCCAGCCAATGATGCTACCCTACAGCCTTGTGCTACATACAAATGAAAAAGAACCTTGGAAGATCATATATTCAAGATGGCCTCCAAAGCCAGCCATCGACTGGGCATCCTTAATCGTGCAAGGTCTTTCCTTGGCCAATCTGAACTTTTGACAACTTACAAGGTCCTAATTCGCAGCTTGAAGGAGCACTGTTCTCCCCTATAGGCTGGCACACGTTCCTTACCCCCCTGCCCTTCTGGATGCCGTGGAAAGCAAGGCCCTCAAAATCATTGGGATCTCCCATGATGAAGCTGAGTATCTAGGCCTGTTACTTTCACATCACAGGCAGAATGTTGACCTCACTGTATTATACTGCCTCCTTTTTGGTCTTGCACTCTCTATCCTCTCTTGGCTCTCTCCCTCCACGGTTTCTGCAGGGTACACAGAGTCTGTCGAACACCCTCTTCTTATTAAACTCACAAAATCCAGGCTAACTGCACACCTCCATTCATTTGTTCCTCGTTTCTCTCACCTGCAGAACCAACTTCCCCAGTCTGTTCAGTCACATTCTTCCCTCCAGGACATCAAGACATGTTCCACACTACCTCAGGTCATCTGAAATCCATACTCATGATCTCTTCCATCCCAAATGACCCCATTCCCAAACACTCCCTATTTCCAGGTTATTGTTCTTCTCTTCTCTTCTCTTCTCTTCTCTTCTCTTCTCTTCTCTTCTCTTCTCTTCTCTTCTCTTCTCTTCTTTCTCTCTCTCTCTCTCTCTCTCTCTCTCTCTCTCTCTCTCTCTCTCTCTCTCTCTCTCTCTCTCTCTCTCTCTCTCTCTCTCTCTCTCTCTCTCTCTCTCACCTCTTTTCATTTGCTCGATGTCATTTGGTTCGTTCTTTTACTGTTTCGTCCCCGCTTTCCCCTTCCTGCTGTGTTTCAGCTTGTGTACAGCATGTTCACCCCAATGTGTCCTTCTTCCCTTCCCCTTGACCTCACTCTCACTTCTACTCCACTGTTGTTGTTTCCCTCTTTCCATTTTGTTCATCCTTCCATTCTGCACAAGCTCTTCCATGAGCCTCGATCATGTGTCGACAAAAATAACAAAGAAGAAAAATAGTGGCCATAATAAAGTTTTACTTGATTTCTCCGCAATAGGTGATGGCTTTTGATTGTAAAAAAACAATGATTTTTTTTTTGCTACATTTCTTTGTTATATCAATTCATTTATTGGATTGTCCAAAAAAAAAAGTTTAAATGGAATTATTCAAAAGTGCCATTCATTCTTACAAAATCATTATAACTAGTATTTCTCCGAACGGGATACTCTTGTATTACTGTTTCCATACAATCATTAGACCGTTGGACCAAAATAAAGCATATCAAGAGAAATACAATGGCAATGTCATGTCGCAATACCACGTGGTGAGTCACCACAAATTTTGATTTGGCAAAAAGATGAAAAGTAAATACACACGTGTAATGGCTGAAAGTGGCCATATTTTTCCCACCCATGTTCAAGATTACCATAATTCCTTTAGCTTAAAGGAACATTGCTGGACAAGCAGCCTTGGTTTTGCCTTTGTGGTGTCATCGCTATTCCCAGAAGTATATGGTTTGGCATCGAAGAAAACCTTCATTTCACACCAGCCTCCCACGCCCTCACTCCCACAGGGCCTGATATCATGCAGTCACCAAAGCAGGGTTATTCTCCAGCTAACCCACTCAGGTTGGCAGCTGATGTGTGAGAGTGAGAGCTATTGTACAGGAACCCTCGTGGCTAATGAGGCAACAGGTGACTTTACCACACCTCACAAACAGATCAAGTAGTAAAAAAACAATGCTCCTGTAAGCACACATGTTGAGGCAAAGTTTCCAGCGAGGTTGAAAAAGAGTCAGACCGAGGAAAAAAAAAAAGACAATCAAAATTTCTGTCACAATGTGACTCATGTAGCAAGAATACTGATGCACAAGAAACAACCTACTTTCAAAAGCATCAGTAATGCAATGCACGAGCCAAGATGCTTCTTCGGAGCAAAGACGGAAAAGAACCAACGTATCCTTGAAGTGTCTGAGCAAACACCAAGGACATCATTAGGTCAACAACAATCACAAAATAATAATTGCAAAAGATCTACACTCCCAGAAACAGTGCTATTGCATTGTGAGACTGAGCTCTACAAATCCTCATCCAGTGCATTCGAGGTCAGTAACTTGACAAACTTCACCTCGTCATTTACATGAGGAAAAACAAACAAACAGTATGTGCCTTAAAACTACTTTGGTCAAGTTAATGAAAAAAAATCCCAGTATATTGTATTATACAAACAAGTTTCCAGTGGATATTGTTTGTTTTATCCCATTATAAAGGAAGAAACAAAGTGCTGCCAAAATATTTGAAGAATTCCACATTTCAAGGAGTTAACCAGCAAAGGGAGTGATCGGACAGTGTATTAAGGAAGCTCGAATGCAGAACGGGATAATTGTGGATATTTTGTTGCTTTGAGCACCCGCAATCATTACTTTGTTTAAGGTGTGCTGTATTCATTATTGCTTGGCATCATTACAGTAGTTTTTGTAAGCAGTCAAATTGGCATCATTACAGTAGTTTTTGTCAGTCATTACATTGGAATCATTACAGTAGTTTTTGTCAGTAGTCATATTGGAATCATTCCAGTTGTTTTTGTCAAGAGTCATATTGAAATAATTACAGTAGTTTTTGTCAGGAGTCATATTGAAATAATTACAGTAGTTTTTGTCAGTAGTCATATTGAAATCATTACAGTAGTTTTTGTCAGTAGTCATATTGGAATCATTACAGTAGTTTTTGTCAGTGGTCATATTGGAATCATTCCAGTAATTTTTCTCAGTAGTCATATTGAAATCATTACAGTAGTTTTTGTCAGTAGTCATATTGGAATAATTACAGTAGTTTTTGTCAGTAGTCATATTGGAATGATTCCTGTAGTTTTTGTCAGTAGTCATATTGGAATTATTACAGTAGTTTTTGTCAGTGGTCATATTGGAATCATTCCAGTAATTTTTGTCAGTCGTCATATTGGAATCATTGCAGTAGTTTTTGTCAGTAGTCATATTGGAATCATTCCAGTTGTTTTTGTCAGGAGTCATATTGAAATAATTACAGGAGTTTTTGTCTGGAGTCATATTGAAATAATTACAGTAGTTTTTGTCAGTAGTCATATTGGAATGATTCCAGTAGTTTTTGTCAGTAGTCATATTGGAATTATTACAGTAGTTTTTGTCAGTGGTCATATTGGAATCATTCCAGTAATTTTTGTCAGTCGTCATATTGGAATCATTACAGTAGTTTTTGGCAGTGGTCATATTGGAATCATTCCAGTAATTTTTGTCAGTAGTCATATTGGAATCATTCCAGTTGTTTTTGTCAGGAGTCATATTGAAATAATTACAGGAGTTTTTGTCTGGAGTCATATTGAAATAATTACAGTAGTTTTTGTCAGTAGTCATATTGGAATGATTCCAGTAGTTTTTGTCAGTAGTCATATTGGAATTATTACAGTAGTTTTTGTCAGTGGTCATATTGGAATCATTCCAGTAATTTTTGTCAGTCGTCATATTGAAATCATTACAGTAGTTTTTGTCAGTGGTCATATTGGAATCATTCCAGTAATTTTTGTCAGTTGTCAAACTGGAATCATTACAGTAGTTTTTGTCAGTAGTTATTTTGGAATCATTACAGTAGTTTTTGTCAGTCATCATATTGGAATAATTACAGGAGTTTTTGGCAGTAGTCATATTGGAATCATTGCAGTAGTGCTGGTAGCAGATTAGCAGGCAATTGTATTGATTTAGAAGCGTGTGGTCTAAGGCCTAGTAAAGCGGAGTAACGGATATTGAAGGAAGGTTAAAAGTCATTGTGTCATTCCATGGGAAGAAGATGTTGGCTGTGCTGCATGTCGGAGCAAGGTAAGGTTTATTCAGAATATTTGAGAAACAGGTACAAGCTGCCATGTAACGGACTTAAAGCAAAGTGTTGTGAGGGAAAGTTTTCTGGTATTCTTTCAAGAAAAGGAAAGGGAACATAATTAATGAATGAAGTAAGAGAGGTCAACCTGTGGTTCAAAGAATGGTGCTGGCAGCAAGATTTTATACTTAAGCAGGAGAAATCACTTTGGGGGCAAAGGGGGTGTTTCCAGAATGATGGCCATATGCTAAAGAGAAAGGGGGCAGCAAGGTTTGCAGTGGGAATTGAGGAGGGAATTCAACATTTTTTTTTAGGTCAGGGGAGGGGGTTGAGTTGGCCAAAGTTGAGAGGCTATAAATGAAGGAACTGCTACTGAGAACATGATTGGTAGGGGCAGGCAGCAAAAAAAATTACAAGAAGGAAAAAGTCAAAAAAAAAAAATTAAACACCAAAGCTAGCAGTTACAATAACAAGATGGAAGAGATTGAAGCTAAAGTAGATAACGAGGAATATGATAAAGTTGTAGTGTGCAGAGGGAGTGCAGTGTCAGACCTGTTTGTAAGTAATGATCCAAATATTGTGGAGGTGGGAGAGCGTTTAGGCGCAAGTGACCGTAACACGAGAGAGAGAAGGCAAGGATTGGAGAGTCGCAAATATAACACTAATTTCAAAAAGACAGCCAGAGCGGAATTAGAGAACTATAGACTTGTTAGTTTGGTTTCAGTTGTAGGAGAGATGTTTGAAGTTAATTAGCCGTCAGATGGGGAATCATGAAGGTACATTTTAATGAGCTGAAGGCAATCAGCATGGATTTACTTAGGGGAAGTCAGGTTAAAAAATTTATTGGAATTCCATGAGGCAGTTTCTGATTGGGAAGATGAGGGAAGTGCAAAAGAACACTTCTCAAATAATTATTTACTTTTATTTTCGTTCCAAGTGTCTCTTGTGAAAAGTGACATCACATTAACTGCAAATGGCATCCCCACAAGGAAAAAGGCAGTGTGTTGCCTGGTTTATCGAGACCAAATGAGCCACAGGTTCAACAAAAGCTTCAGGATGATCTTAGGAAGGCAGCCACCATCGAGGAAAAAAAATTGTGGCACAAAATATTTATGGAGAATTCCTGGAGTGGAAGGGGGCAAGCCGGTGGTGTGGTGAGAATGCTGATCACATTTGCGAATCCATTCAAATTTGTATGATGATCTTGATAAATCCTGACAATAAAACTTTGAGAAATGAGGAATTTATCAGAACTAGTACACCCGTTGCTGACGGGAGTGGCAGGAAGGGTCATGTTATTATCTCTCTGGGGTATACAAGTTACAGGCTCGGGCCTCAAGCATGTCAGGGATGTGCTCAATTAACAAGTGTCTTGTAGAGTACTCACAAAGTAGCTTAAGCCATCAAGCAAGCACTCCGTTCAAAACCACTGATAAGGAACAGCTGACTTGGCAAGCGCTAGTTAGCTGCTTGGTAATTGAATACACCCCAAGTTTCCTCCAGTTAAGTTTTGTGTTAAACAACAGTAATGATTGTTTAAAAATGTAATCATATGTGTTTGTGGTTTATAATATTTTTTACTTCTGGTAATGGTTTTCCACGAAATGCTACAATAAGCAAATTATACACTTTAACACGGCATTTGTCCAAGGAGGAAAAACCCCTTTGGAAGGCGGGTATTATTAGCATTAAAACTGTTTTGTAATCACATTAATATTATGCTATTATCATTAATCTGTTGCAAGAGGTACAGTTTAGTATATGGTTGTCACAGGTTGTAGTCAATGAAAGTTGATATGAACCTCAATCAATGCACTTGCATTGTGTAATAATGTCTCAACTAGCATAACCCGCGCTCTGCACGACATGTTGGGGTGGGTGTGTTTGAGAAAGGAACTGATGCAGAGTATCAGTAGTAATTTTACTTTAATGCAGTAAGTGGAATACGATTTCAATGTTTCAGAACCATTTTATTTACTTTTTTTGTACCATGCACCTCATATGGTCTTTGAGATCATGTAAGCCGAATATCACGTTACTCGAGCGCAGAACAAAGTCAAAGATAGCGCGACACGAAACCACAAACTCGGAAATAATATATAAGATGACAATAAAATACATCTCAATGTCACATAAAGATTGAAAATAGATTTACACGCAAATGCGTCGATGGATATTTCACCGCCCGCAATAGATGTCAACCCACTGTTAGGGCCCTGTCACACCTTGACGTTTTAGCCAGCGTATGGCAAGGTATCAAAATGTATGTAAAACGCTGGCGTACGCTGAACTATTGATGTTTTTTTCCAGTTTTGGACGTACTCATAACGAGTTGGACGTACGAGTAACGTATTAGTAACGTATACAGAACGTTTCAATAACATATAGATAACTTATATGAACGAATGCTGAGCGTGTTGTCGGCGTTCACAACCTATGCCCAACGATAGTCTAACTTATGCATAGCGCGGCAGCGTATCACCGACGATCACGTGGCGTAGGCTATTAATAGGCTGCGGCTCGATGATTCAAATCATAACCGCACTAGACATCGAAGTGTCAAGCCGCTGTCACACCTTGACGTTTTAGCCAGCGTATGCTGACGTATGAAAAATTTGCCGAATACGCTGGCACACGTCGAATACGTTATGGGTAAGTTTTGTATATGTTAAGAGCACGCTGAAGTATGCTGGCATACGTCGTAGTATGCAGAGTACGTCGACAAATTTTCAGCATGTTGAAAATTTTTCGACATATGCTAGCGTATGACACACGTTCCGCATACGCTGGCCATAAGTTGTAGGCACGTTATGCAATCGTTGACACACGTTACTTGTAAATTACTCATAAGTCGAAACACGTCGAGGTAATGGTTAGCGTCAGTGTTCCAGACTCCTGGTTTTTTATTTTTATTTTTTGCTTCGGTATGAGCGTGATGTTGACACTTTGATTTCTCGTGCGGTTATGATTTAAATTGTTGAGCGGCAGCCTATTAATTATATTATATTATTACCGCACTAGAAATTGAAGTGTCAACATCACCGTCTACTGAAGAAAAAAAACCAAAAAAAAAAACCAGGGAGTCTGGAAAACTGATGCTAACCATTACCTCGACGTGTTTCGACTTATGAGTAACTTACAAGTAACGTGTGTCGACGTGTGTCAACGATCGCGTAACGTGCCTACAACACGTTACTCATAGGTTAGAAATAAGTTTCGGGTATGCTAAACATTACCTCGATGTGTTTCGACTTATGAGTAACTTACAAGTAACGTGTTGTGCTTCAAACTCGAGTTATGGTCTGCTAAATTATTTTCAAAGGGCACATGACCTTTGACTCATTGAACCCCAAATTGAAGCAGTCATACTTTTGACAAGTTTGGTTGAAATATGTTACAGTGGCTCACAATTTATTGCAGTAACAAAAATTATTTTCAATCAAATAGTACATGCCCTTTGACCTTTAATCTTTTGACCCCAAAATTTAATCGCTTCATCTTTGTAGTCGAGTATACTCTTGCCACGTTTGGCTGACATCTCTCAAGTGCTTCACAAGTTATTGTGACAACAAAGGTTTTCAATCAAGGGGAACATAACATTTGACCATTGACCTTTGAAACAGAAAATTGAATCAATTAGGCTTTGTAAGACATTCTATACTTCCACAAAAGATTGGCTGAAATCCCTTCTGTGGTTCACAAGCTATCACAGCGACAAAAACAACAACAATGGACAGCCTGGTGGTCAACCCCAAAACATAATGCCTCCGGCATTACTCCCCCCATTTACTCCCCCAAAATAAAAACAACAGAATGAGGTTTCCCAAAAAGTTATAAAATGATGGAATTCCAATGAAATGACATGTCAATTCTTGTAACCTGGTGACAAAGGTGTTGCAATGGGTGATGGGTTATGAGCAGTGTATCAGTGCCTACCTTTGGGCGTTCATACATCATGGATCACATCATACATTTAAATAAACATCAATAGATTACATGATCTTTGGCAGATGATGAATGGAACACCAACTTTTAATGAGTATTTTGAAGTCGACATTTACAAATGCAGCAAAGCTATCACTTGGCAGGAGCTTCGAGTTTCTCTACTGTCAGATCCTGTATTGCTATCCTCCCCACTACCTCCCTCCCCTGCTCCTGCAATCCTTCACTGCTCACAATACTTGTTGCCTTCTCAAAGTCTAACCTTGAAACAACTCCACTATCATTCCCATTTTATATTTCATATATTAAACCAACTCCTTGTGCCTGTCCTCGCACTCTTTTCTCTCCAGCCCTTCAAAAGAGATAATCTCCCATTGTCCCTGATACCTACAATCTATTTGAATTTTTATCCCCAACTGGGTGTCAGCTTTTTCTTACAAGCTTCGAGACAAAATGACTGGTCCATGGAATTTCTTTCATATCCAGCATGTGTGCTTTGGGTGCTTGGGTTTGAACCGAAGCTTGAAATGAGTATTTAAACATTTTGAAAATTTCGAATTATTCTCACTCAGATCTCAGCATCACTGTAATGCATAACGTTGTTTAAACTTTATTTATTTAAGATGATGATGATATGTAATACCGGCTACCATCAGGCGGCACTATACGATACACATTTATATTGCGAGAAATGGGATCGTCTCCCTACCCTGAACCCCCTTCCCCAGATACGCTAACCAGACAGAAACCATACTCGGGGTATCCTTAGGCAACATGCAAAATTTGGTTGGATTTGGTTCAGTAGTTTCTTTTTTAGTTTTTGAAGCATATAAACAAGCCAAAAAACATCATGAAGGCAAAAACAAACAAATATATATAAAAAAAACATACTCATGATGTTTAGCTCCATTACAATATTTTTATATGTGCATTAAAAAAAGTCAGAATGCGAAGTTTCATGCTACTTATCTGCACATGCATTGTTTAAATTACGAACACATCATTAAAGGCCCACATACATTCAGCCTACAACAAGTTTAGCAATACCTTTTAAGGCCCTCGAACAATAAAAGGTCTTCCTCCTTCCCCAACACCTGATCTACCTGTCCCATTTTTTAGGAGCGGTTGAGGGATGTGTTCTTGATGAGGACTTGCATCCTTGCTTTAATATTGTCACTCATCCTACTCCAACTCTTCTCTTTTTAACAATTATTAACTATTAGTCTGTCTGCACTTAGTCTGCCTGTTCACCTGCATCTTGTTGTTTTCCACTCTTCCTCCAAAAACATTTGTTGCTTTGATTTACTTTGTTATCCTCCTCTACAATGAGTGGCCTTTATCTTCTTGGAAAAAAAACAACTGTAAACTACGATACAAAATGTTCAACATACTCCACACATATCTTCAATAATAGCATATGTACATTCAAAGCACTGCTGCCACATAATGTTTCTGGATGGGAACGGCTTTAAACTTTAACAACAAATGTCCTTTATGCACTCAAGGCTATCTTGATTGCATTCAGTAATATATCAATCATCAGCTGCTTACAGAAGTCCCAATCTGCCTCCCTTCTTGAGTCTCCTAAGTGAAGCAAACGTAAAACAATTTTTTTTCTACCTGACTGACTCGAATATGTTATGGCAAATAAATGTCTTTGTCTCCTGATTTTACACTTTTCATATTTCCCCTTCGCATGCACAGCCACTCAGCCTCACCAATATCGTTCTTTGCAGGTTAGAGTTTACACGGCTGAAAAGCAGTTTTCCCACAACAGTGGCAATGGTGGGGAAGACGAGTGCACCACAGAGGACACGTGTTGCTGATACATGGTCTGCTAATGAGCTGGGCTCTGCTGGAATACGTGGCACAGGGCGGCACACTCCTATATGGTGGGGAAGGAAAAAAAAATAGTAGATGAATGAGTTAGTGAGAAAGTGCAAATAGATATCGGCAGTTAACTTCAAAAGTCATCATGTTTCACTGAAATGAATAACATGTATGTGTACTGGAGACAACCCAGACACCTTGAGGAGCTTTCAACAAAAAACGACGTTACATTCACATATACATTTCAGGGAGATGTTCACAAACATTAATCTTTATAAACAGTTGCGTGTGGTAGGTGGAAAAAAAAACATGTGGCTCGGTAATTTAGAAAATACGTTCATATGGCAAACGGCTCAGAAATTGGGCATTATCAAATATATTTTGCTTTGAAACTTACAAAGAGAAACATATAACCTTTGTCAAGCAACTACAATAACCACATGCTTTAGAAACAGAAGAGAGGACAAAGGAAAACCTGATAGAACCTCCAAAAGATACAGGAGAAACCTTGCCACCACGGTACCCATAACAGGCATGGCATGTCCACACACCAGCAGAGAGTCCGTACAGATCCAAATCTACCCATATGTACCACGCTGGTGTGTGCTGCATACGTTCATCTACCTTGAACTGTCAACTGCACATCCCGATCGGGACACGAACTGTATCGCTATCAACTGACACAAATTGTACTGTAGAGCTCGGTAAGTGGCTTAAGCACTCAAGCAAGCACTCCAACGGAACGCCTGGCTTGGCAAATGATTACCAATTGCTGAAGATACAACTATGCACCCGGAAACGCCCATGCAATGTCCGAATTTGACAAATCAACACTTTTTGGTTGTCGGAACTGCTGATAAATAATCAAATCTGGAACACACATTTTGTAATTCTGCTTAGTTTAAGAGATACTCTTGATTATTCATATGTGCAAATGATATAAAGCCATGAACGCTGGCATCTCGAGGCGTTTATAAGCATTGCAATATACCCAGCGATTCGGAGCGATAATGAAGAGGCATTCGATAATTATATGAGTGAGGAAAGTGAAAAAACCACTTTATCAGTAAGAAGTTGTTGCTGTCTATTCCAAGTCATGGTCTGGTTGAGCAGGCCAAAAAAACATGGCGGCTTCAGACCAGAACGAGGATACCCAGGAAATGCCTGAAGACCCCAGCCAGTGAGGTAGCTGAGGATATAATGAATAAGTATATAAAATAATGATGAAGGATATAATTAAATAAGGGCGTTAATTATCTTCAAAAGGTGTGTTTTAATAAACCCAAACACCCAATTTTCACTCTTGCATTTCCTTGGAGTTTTTCCGAGTATGCATGCAAAGTTTTAAGCTGCTGAGTTTTTCAGTTTTGGTGTTATGGAAGAGACACACACACTGACACACACATTGCCTTTCATTAGTGTACATATATATATATATATATATATATATCTATATATATCTATATATATATATATATATATATATATATATATATATATATATATATATATATACTGATATATGTGTATATATATGGATATATACTGTATATGTAGATATATGTATGTATATATATATATATATATATATATATATATATATATATATATATATATATATATATATATATACTGATATATGTGTATATATATATGGATATATACTGTATATGTACATATATATCTATTAATATATATATATATATATATATATATATATATATATATATATATATCTATTAATATATATATATATTAATATATATATATATATATATATATATATATATATAATATATATATATATATATA
>NC_140961.1:97697460-97709960 GCF_056783735.1 Eptatretus burgeri
GCACACACACACACACACACACACACACACACACACACACACACACACACACGTACCTCATTATGTCCTTGCCTGACATACAATAAATGTGCAGGCTTATCTAAGAACCTTGAATCACTGTAAAAAAAGTCGTTCTTTCTGCAATGACAGCTGATGCCAAAACAAAATAAAACATTCGCTGTAGTTTACAACCCAATAAAATCCCTTTGAAAAATGAGTCGCAGTATACTCCTGGTGTGCAGCAGTGGAAGATGAAATGTTTCAAAAATGGAAAACTGCATCAGAGTAGAAAGGTTTCCACGTCAAAATTAATAAAACCACGGTTATGGAGAGTGGCAAAGAAGGAGAAAGGAATGGATGCAAACAATGGCCTGGAAAAGGAGATGTGCAGAATTCAATTCAATATAGAAAGTGTTATATAGGGTGTAACAAAAGGTGCAGTGGTATCACTGGAAATTTCTTAAGAAAATAATTTGGGAAAAGTGAAAAGTATATTTTACCTTGGAGACACGATAGAGGCATCAGGATGTGTAGAATTATCCATTAGATCAAGAATAAAGTCAGCTTGGAATAAGTGGAAACAACTCGGTGGCATCACGAGGCACATAAACATTCCATTAGCTGTAAAAGTTTGAGTTTATAAAGCCTTCATCAGACATGTATTGAGGAAGCGAAATGTGGGCACTATGGATCGAATATGTATAACTAACGGAAAGAACAGAGATGACAATGATACGATGGATGAATGGATTGCCTCTGAAAGAATGCCTAGCTCAAAAATCAGGAAGAGATTTTGAAAAACCAATGGAAGAGAAGAACTAAGGAAGAGAAGACTTGGTTGGTATGGTCATGTACAACGAAGGTCAGGAGATGAAGCTTTAAATAAAGCAATAAAGCTTGTGGTAGAAGGAAGAAAGCCAAGAAGACATCCTATAAAGTCATGGATTGAAAATGTGAAGACACGAAACTGGAATATCTGGGTTTGCACGAAACTGACAGAGTAGATAAATGTGCGTGGAGGAATGGTGGTTGTGGTTGGGGTGTTGGCATTTCAGTGGAAGGTGCTGACGCAATAAAACTGTTGAGCGTATTATTTTGAAAGAATGACAGGCTTAATCACAAGCCATTGAACATATTTTTGCAGAAATAAAATTGAAAATACTTCTTCATTTTTTTCACCAAGGCATTGATTTTTCTCAACGTTTGTCTTCGCTCACAAATATGGAGAAACCAACAGCATTGTCAAAAATGTTTGTCGAAAGTTCAAAATGATAGGATAGAGGCAATAAAGTGGATCAAACACTGCCGACAGTTGGGTCATCGACAAATTGATTTTGGAGAAATTGCTTTGGTACATTTTTGTGAAGATCTTACTTTCAACAATTTCAAGGGGCAAATGATATAAAGGAGTACAATTAGAAGTCAAAAAGCAAATACCAAATCAAAAATTCAAAGATGTGAAATGAGTGAAGAGGAACAATTTAAAAAAAAAACTTTCTATCAGATACTCTGTATTCTTATTAGCATGGTCTGACAGGATAAAGCAGAGATAGCTCACTTCCCTTTGAACTGTCTAGTCTAGGTTTGTTTGTCAAACGGAAGATGATCTTTTTAATCATGGTGCTTTGCAGGCAAGGCATCAATGAGTGCACCGTCCCTCATATGGATGTGAAGCGGTGGGGGGGAGAGAGAGAGGGAGAGGGGGAGAGAGAGAGAGAGAGAGAGAGAGAGAGAGAGAGAGAGAGAGAGAGAGAGAGAGAGAGAGAGAGAGAGAGAGAGAGAGAGAGAGAGAGAGAGAGAGAGAGAGAGAGAGAGAGAGAGAGAGAGAGAGAGAGAGAGAGAGAGAGAGAGAGAGAGAGAGAGAGAGAGAGAGAGAGAGAGAGAGAGAGAGAGAGAGAGAGAGAGAGAGAGAGAGAGAGAGAGAGAGAGAGAGAGAGAGAGAGAGAGAGAGAGAGAGAGAGAGAGAGAGAGAGAGAGAGAGAGAGAGAGAGAGAGAGAGAGAGAGAGAGAGAGAGAGAGAGAGAGAGAGAGAGAGAGAGAGAGAGAGAGAGAGAGAGAGAGAGAGAGAGAGAGAGAGAGAGAGAGAGAGAGAGAGAGAGAGAGAGAGAGAGAGAGAGAGAGAGAGAGAGAGAGAGAGAGAGAGAGAGAGAGAGAGAGAGAGAGAGAGAGAGAGAGAGAGAGAGAGAGAGAGAGAGAGAGAGAGAGAGAGAGAGAGAGAGAGAGAGAGAGAGAGAGAGAGAGAGAGAGAGAGAGAGAGAGAGAGAGAGAGAGAGAGAGAGAGAGAGAGAGAGAGAGAGAGAGAGAGAGAGAGAGAGAGAGAGAGAGAGAGAGAGAGAGAGAGGGAGAGAGAGAGAGAGAGAGAGAGAGAGAGAGAGAGAGAGAGAGAGAGAGAGAGAGAGAGAGAGAGAGAGAGAGAGAGAGAGAGAGAGAGAGAGAGAGAGAGAGAGAGAGAGAGAGAGAGAGAGAGAGAGAGAGAGAGAGAGAGAGAGAGAGAGAGAGAGAGAGAGAGAGAGAGAGAGAGAGAGAGAGAGAGAGAGAGAGAGAGAGAGAGAGAGAGAGAGAGAGAGAGAGAGAGAGAGAGAGAGAGAGAGAGAGAGAGAGAGAGAGAGAGAGAGAGAGAGAGAGAGAGAGAATATGTAGAGAGAGAGAATATATGTAGAGAGAGAGAGAGAGTAAGAGAGAGTAAGAGAGAGTAAGAGAGAGTAAGAGAGAGTAAGAGAGAGTGAGAGAGAGTAAGAGAGAGTGAGATAGAGAGAGACAGTAAGAGAGTGAGTGAGTGACTGAGTGAGTGAGTGAGTGACTGAGTGAGTGAGTGACTGAGTGACTGAGTGACTGAGTGAGTGAGAGAGAGAGAGAGAGAGAGAGAGAGAGAGAGAGAGAGAGAGAGAGAGAGAGAGAGAGAGAGAGAGAGAGAGAGAGAGAGAGAGAGAGAGAGAGAGAGAGAGAGAGAGAGGACGACCCATCTTCTTCAGCATTGGTTGGTGGACATTGAAGATCCCAGTGCCTTTTTGCGAGGAATAAGCGAGTTATCGGCATTGATCTGGCCAAATTCTAAATCCCTGCCCTAAACTGTGGGTATCAAGCGGTCTGAACTTCTCAGATACCCCGTCACACCAAGTTACACTGTTTGCTATTTATCGGGCAGCAGCTTTTACAGTTTACACCATAAATAAATTCATGTGCACAGATGTTTGCATGTCACAAGTGAATAGCCGTATTCAGCTATGAAGGGCAATTATTGCTACCCTCATTAACTGTAACTTTCTCAATTATCAATAGATTAATCAACAGGAAGAATCATCTTTAAGCAGGATCACAATGCACTTATCATGAAATCATGGTAGTTTTCTTATGCACATTACCCCAGGCCGAAGTTGGGTTAAAGAGTATGTGAACTAAGCTTCGTAAACCAGGGAATATCCTGTCCCTGATAAACTTGTATGGAAAGGTAATCACGAGCAGGGAAAGCTTGAGTGCAAATGAGGTTTCCTGTACCAATGATGACTGAAAGATTAAAAGCAAAATCAAGCAGGAAAGGGTGTCAAAAACAAGCAGGGGACAAAAGGAGGAACAGTACAGGAGAAAAGACAGCATGATAAGCATAATTCAAAGCAACAGCATATCGGCACAAAAGGCAGAGAAAGTTCCGAGTAAGGGAAGGTGAAATGGACCCAGGAGAGTGAAAATCACTCAGGACATGAAACCAACATGAAAGATGGACTGACTGGAAGGCAGAATAATTCAAGCTGCCAATCCCCGTATCATATCCTTCAGAAGGACACCCCTGATGTCCCACATATGAAAGACAGTCATGCAGTTAAGCAGCACTTCCACAGAAAATGCAGCAACCCAAGTTACAAAGGAGAAGTAAATGGCAGGTTAACAGCGGAGAATGTTTTCACCTACGTACACAATGGTGTATATTTAGGGTGAACCAAAATTGTTTGCAATCTTGAATGACAACTTCACAAAGGCCAGGTTGAGTGCAGATGGAAGCATGAAATAAATGACATCTAACACGAAGAAAAAGGATTCAAATGGTCAAGATGATAAATGTTGCCAATAGAATGATGAAGAGTGATTGTGCAAGAAAGAAGACCATGTCAGATGATGCAAATCCTATTCATATGCGCTGATCATCAACATGATGAACAGAAGAACTAGCTTTACAAAGAAACAACAACAAACACAAACCAACTGATGACCACAGAGTGTTCACGGTGGTAGTTCAATGCTGCAAGATCCTTTTTGCTATCCTTCAATGCTCACTCATAGTCATTGCTTTTGTAACTTCAAAAATTGTGGCACCGATGTGAATATCAGTGAGCGTCAGAGTCTCTTGCCGTCAAAGAGGATGACTGCTGAAGAGCACTGAAAATTTTCCCACCAGTCAGGACCTTCTGGCTGAAAGCTAAATCATTTTTCACTGCAAAATGTCTGGATCAAAATTAATAATTATATGGTGAGCTGAAAACACGAGCAGGTGTTAAAAAATACAGGGCATTTCAAAAGAAACAGTGTAGTAATAGAAATTTCACACCTCTCATGCAAAACGACAAGTCTTTCAGAGAAAAGTAGTTATTGTCAAATATAACAGACATATCCGAGGTAACAGAAGAGTTCTTGAACAGTTGCAGAAGAGTTAATTTTGAGTTCACAAACTCGTGAAGTAGTATTTCGTTCAGTGCACTGCTAGTTTTGAAGTGACCTCCACACAGTGTATGTATGTATGTATGTATGTATGTATGTATGTATGTATATATATATATGTATATATATATATATATATATATATATATATATATATATATATATATATATATATATATATATATATATGTCTACATTATAAAGAATAAGAAGACACTTCCAACCAAAAGTAAAAAACGATCGACTCCGCTAATTTGAGCAAAAAAGCGACCGTTTCCTTCTCTCTTGTTGTTTCCTTCTCGGTGGCTCCAAACTCCTTTATCGCCCTTGTGTTCTTCTCCATGTGTTCCTTCAACTCATTCTGTCCTATCGTCAGTCCTTCTACCTCCTTCTTTATGTTCCCAATCTGTCCCATCAGCCTGGCCTCGCTCTCCCTCATCTCTTCCCGGACACCGATCCTACACTCCCTTACCTCCTCTTGTACCGCCGCTATTTCTCTGCCCATCGCTTGACCCATCTCCCTTTTTATTTCATCGCCCATCACGTCCATTTTTCTGCTCATCGCTTCCATTCTGCTGCCGTTGTTTTGGGCCATCATTTTTATTTGTGCCCTATTTTCTTCGCTCATCTTGTCCATTCTTCTGTTGTTTTTGTCCATTTTCTGTTCATCGCTTCCATTCTGCTGTTGTTTTCTTCCCTTGTCATTTTCATTTGTGCCATTAATTGCCAAGCTGTTAGGGTTATTTTCCATCTCTCCCATTGCTTCCTCTTCACCCTCCATTGTGACTTAATGCGGGTCCTGGGTCAATTCCCTATCCATATTTACATCATCTACATGGCCCACCAGAACCTGCCCGTGTTGGTCCGCCATTGTCCGTACCAAAAAATTTAACTAAAATCTTGTTGAACCGCTCTGAATTTCAAGGTGCATGAAGCGCACCACAGGTCAACGACCTGACACCAATTTATTGATCAAGAGGGTTCGAAAAATCTCCCACTCCCGGACACCAGTTGTTACGGCAACGTTTACCGAGACTCCAGCTTGTCACTCAGGGGGATTGATCCCCGGTTGTCCTCGGAAGAGCTGGACCTGGGGCCACCGCTCACAATTAACGTTGTGGTACGGTGGGTTGTTTTAGAACCACAAACGCCACCCAGTTAACCACGAGTTCCAGTGTCCACCGTCTAATTATGCCATTTAACTAGAGGTAACATGGTTAGCAGGAGGGGAGCAGCCCTTGGCAAAGCACCAATCTTATCTTGATTAGATTTTAATCAGGGCGGCCGAGTGTTTTAACCGCTGGTGCGTGCCGACTATTTTTGGTCAAATCTGTGGTAATTACCTCCCAATCTATCTAGGTTCGGACAATGCGAGACCAATGGAAGAAAAGGACAAGCACAGACAGGTTGAAGTCAACAAATGATTTATTAATAATAAAGTAAATAAATAAAAAGAACTTTTTATTTCCTGAGGTAAATAAGTGAATAAATTCCAAAGCAATCGAAATGAATAATTAATCAGGCAAAATCAATAAAAATGACAGGAAAGAGACAGAGAGAAGATGCTTATCGGGGGTTGACTTACAAGTAAACACCGACAAGGGTACCCAGCAGATCATTCAGGTGGGGAAGGAAAGAGTCGTCTCGCTCACCAGAGAGGAGTCGTCCGTTAAGTGGAAACGTCCTGAAATGTGTGTGTGCGTGTCTTGTCCATCGCCAGCAACCAGTCTTGCCGTGAACCCACTTGCCAACAGACTTGAACGCCAGTCAACGTCTGGGGGGCATGGAGATCGTCTGTCGTGGGTTTAGACGCTGGTGCTGCGACACGGGCAGCTCCTCACACCTCACGAAACTGGTGACGTCCAGTGACCCACATGGTCCGTTGGTGACTGACCCGCGCCTCACTCGTTGTGACCGACCTGTGCCTCACTCATTGGTGGCGCTGCCCCCACACCCACACGTGCACCACACGCTCGCCTGCTCAAGCACTGGAAAGGATGAACTGACTGACAAATTGTCTCGCCGTTGGCGCTGGTCAGACACCCACATGCTCACTCGCTCGCTTCTTCCCTCGCCCACTTGCCCGCTTCTTGTTCACTCGTGCTTGCTCGTTCGCGCTTGCTCTCTGGCTAGCTTGCCCGCTTCTTGCTCGCGCGCTTCCTCTCTGGCTCGCATGTCCGCTTCTTGCTCGCTTTCTCTCCTTTGCTCGCTTCTCTCCCTTGCTCGCTTCTCTCTCTGGCTCGTTTGCCCGCTTCTTCCTTCACACTTCCCCTCTGGCTCACTTGCCTGCTTCTTGCTCGCTTTTTCTCCTTTGTTCGCTTCTCTCCCTGGCTCGCTTCATATATATATATATATATATATATATATATATATATATATATATATATATATATATATATATATATATGTATATATATATATATATATATATATATATATATATATATATATATATATATATATATATATATATATATATATATATATATATATATATATATATATATATATATATATATATATATATATATATATATATATATATATATATATATATATATATATATATATATATATATATATATATATATATATATATATATATATATATATATATATATATATATATATATATATATATATATATATATATATATATATATATATATATATATATATATATATATATATATATATGTATATATATATATATATATATATATATATATATATATATATATATATATATATATGTATATATATATATATATATGTATATATATATATATATATATATATATATATATATATATATATATGTATATATGTATATGTATATATATGTATATGTATATATATATATATATATATATATGTATATATATATATGTATATGTATATATATGTATATATATATATATATATATATGTATATATATATATATGTATATATATATATATATATATATATATATATATATATATATATATATATATATATATATATATATATATATATATATATATATATATATATATATATATATATTCCCAAAATACAGCTAAAATGGAACATGATAGTGCAAATATTTTCGGTCCACCTTACTCAGCATTCATCAGCGGTGTGCATTATCAAGTTTCGTTCAAATCGAGTTAAATTATATACATATATATAGTTATGGTTCTCGGAACCGTATGCATACAAGACATACAGTTGTCCCAAAGTTAGTTATGCCATGAAGTATATGTGCAGATAGAACGGCTCCTTGTGTGTTGTGGGAGCAAAAGGGGGTGCGTTGCGATGTTTTTTTTTAGTGAGATTAATAAATCTTAATATCCCCTCCATCACAATCCACTGTCCACCTGCGTCTCCGGAGCCTCGTTTTTCCGAGGCAGAATATTCACATCCGCAGTTCCTTTTCGGCTTCCCCAAACGTTCCAATTCAATCTAGGCTGTACCACCGTCCACCTTCCTCAAACACGCGTGAAGTGGGCTGGCTTACCCGGCCTGGCCGAAATCCCTCCCAGAAAGAGCGGACCCCATGAAGGCCCTGTCCAATCAGGGTGGACGGTGACGTCAGCTTCGCTAAGGCCCCTCCCCGCCCAGCGGGATCTATAAATTGCGACACCATCCTCAGAGTTGAGTGAGAGAGTCGGAGAGTTCGTTGTTGGTTGAAGGAGGAAGAGGTTCGCTGGTTGGATTTGAAAGTTCATTCGTTCGTTGGTTGTGAGAGAGATGAAAAGACTTCGACCAGGCCTCAGTCGGGTCCTGCTCCTGTCTGCAGCCCCGGTCATACCTTGGACTCCACGCTCTCCACCTGGGCTCCTTCGCAGACACACTCGCCACACGTGCGGCTGTGGGCCGAACTGCACGACCTCTGTCGGGTGCCACACTACGGTGCATCCCTTCCCTCGGAACGTTCAGGTACCAAAAGAACTGTGACCTCAGCTTCCCCCCTCTGTGGCTGCAAAAGTCCTTTGCAACTCAACTGGGTTTATTTTGTCCGAGTGTGTGTCTGAGTGTGTGGCGCCTGTCCATTAAGTAAAAACTGTTTAAGTTTTTGATTACTGTAATTCTTGCCTGTATTATTCTCGCGACAAGTCTGCTCTGTGTCCTCTTTTGTAAGTTGCTGTAAAATTGTCGCACCACATCTCTCTTCTGTCCCCTGCATAACACACTAATAAAACTGTTCCTGTACCACATGTTTTTCCTCCCCTAGTGTAAATAAATAATTGTAGAAATGTTCCCAGCTCGTTTTTGTCTTTTCCTCTATTGGTCCAGCATGGTTCGGATCTGAGTTTTAGCCGGGTCTTTGCTCCCGTTAATCTGCTCATCCAAGCCGGCAAGGCTTTGGCAGTTCCGCTCGACTGCACCCGAACCGGAGTTGGTAGTCGGTAGTTGGTACTCTACCGCAGTTGGTAGAGTGATCCAGTTCGGCCAAGGCGTACCGAGGGCGTGATTCCCCGGTAGTCGAAACCGCGTGGTTAATTAGGTAAACTGATGACACCTGGCAGGAAGACCCTACGCTACGCGGTTAAGGTATTGGCGTCCACGGTCGGTTAAGTGATCCGCTGCATCACGGAATTATCCGTGAGCGACGGCCTACAATTCCGAGAGTCTGGTGGGAGACGACGTAACTTCCCCCACCTAGTGGTCGTTCTCGGACCTCTGGCCCGCAACAATATATACATATTCATACATATATACATATACATATATAAATATGTAAACATATACATATACATATTGTTGTGGAAATGGGCCCTTAGTGGGTTATTAAATATAGGATTAGCCCAGATCCTCCCTTAAATGCATGTTTAGCAAGGTTGTTCGGTAATTGGACGTCACATGTGTGTCGGGAGGTGTAGCAGGCTGTCCAGTGTTCATACTGTGGTGGTGTCCCGAGAGGGGCTTCTTTTTCCTCCCCCCCCCTTCTGGCCAGCCCCCGCCCAGCGTCCTGGTAGTCAGTCGACAAGGCGTGCTGGCGACCCATTGGCGGAGGGCTGCTGCAATCCTGAGCGAA
Source organism: Eptatretus burgeri (assembly GCF_056783735.1). Classification (NCBI taxonomy): domain Eukaryota; kingdom Metazoa; phylum Chordata; class Myxini; order Myxiniformes; family Myxinidae; genus Eptatretus; species Eptatretus burgeri. The sequence goes on from NC_140961.1 coordinate 97,707,135, forward strand.
GGCCCAATCACGGGTCCCCGGAGGCGGTCCGAAAGAGGCCCCGAAAAGCAAAGGAAGGGATGGCTGTGTGAGTGTGGGATCTGCTTCGTGAGAAAGGCCCGCCCCGAAAGGCAAGGGGAGGAACTGCCTGAGGTCTGTCTGGATCTGCTTCGTGAGAAAGGCCCGCCCCGAGAGGTAAGGGGAGGAACTGCCTGAGGTCTGTCTGCGATCTGCTTCGAGAGGAACTGCCCAGTGTCGGTCTGCGATCTGCTTCAAGAGGAACTGCCCAGTGTCGGTCTGCGATCTGCTTCGAGAGGAACTGCTGTGCGAGTCTGGGATCTACTTTATGAGGAGTGACTTGACGAGCTGTTCCTCCTCGGCCATGGATCCAGCCTGCGAGTGATCCACAGGTTCATCCTGAGTCCAGTCACGGAGCCTCTGACTGTCCTGACTCCCTGCACGGCTCGACACGTCTTGTGATCCCATCGATCCATCTGCAGAGTCCAACACCCAGATTTGGCCTAGTCTGGTGTACAGGCCGGGCCTGGATTCGCATACTGGACGTTGTGAGAAACCAGCTGGAACACACCATAGATCTTTCTCTCCTGTGCCGTCGACCTTACGGGGCTAGACGCGCCGAGGCTGGTGCGTGAGGGGTGCCGACAAAAAGGAGGCTGTCGCCGCCATCTTCCCATGCTGCATGCTCGAGCTTGGGCACTGAAATCCGACGTCATCGGCCTGTCACGAGCCACATTCGTGCCTTCGATACTTTTCCTCTCGTCCATGAGGCACCACCAAGTACTCCGTGTGTTGTCTGCATGTGGCCAGGCCTAAGGTTTATTTTGCTAGGGCCCCCTTCGAAACCCGTATCCGTAGCTCCCGAGGTAAGAGCGGGATATAGATGAATGATATGGTTCGTGAATGCTTTGCTTGTGTCGTGTTTTCCCGATGTGTCCCCATTAAATCTGGCTGTTTCATATGAAAGTTGCCGCTTTGAATTTAATCGTGCCATGCTGAGGAACAATTTGCTTGATTGGTATTTAAAACCAAATGGGCTACGGACTGGCAGACTTCACTCGGTCTCTGACAAACCCAGTCTGAAGCCGGGATCTATATCCCTAACTGGTAAGGCCCAGGTGTACTTTGGTATCATCATCTGAGGCACATGACCCGAGACCTCTGCCGAACTAGCCGGCGTTGTAACCCCTGAGACGGCGGTGCTGTAAAGTGATGCCGAATCTTCAACATTTGGTGTCTGGAGTGGGGTGAGAATCCCTCCACCGCCGGATTCCTCAACAATATATACATATACACACATATATATATATATATATATATATATATATATATATATATATATATATATATATATATATATACATAAATATATACATCTATACATATACAATCATATACACATATACATATACACATATACATATATATATATATATATATATATATATATATATATATATATATATATATATTCACCCTCTTCACCCACTACATTTTCGATGAACCCATTCAGCACACATTGTACACTGAATGGAGTTCACTCCGACACCCTTCCTGCACACAGCACACGGCCACTTCCCAGTCCTTTCCACCTCACCACATGCTTTACCACTTGCCATCACCTTCGTCTTTCCGATATTCACCTTCAAACCTTTTGCCTCCATACATTCCTTCCACTTGTTCATCTTCTCCTTCAGTCCATCCATACTCCCTGCAATCAACACCAGATCATCTGCATACAGCAGCTCCCACGGTAAACCCTCCTTTACCCACCGAGCCAGCACCTCCATCACAACTACAAATAGAAGTGGACTTAGTGCCGACCCCTGGTGCACTCCTACCCTCACCTCAAACTCACCACTGTTCCCGTCCTTCGTCCTTACAGCTGTGCGTGCTCTCTCGTACATGGCCATCACTACTCTGATCAACCATTCCTCCACTCCTAACTTCCTCAATGCCCATGTCATAACTTCACGTGGAACCCCATCAAATGCTTTCTCCAGATCAACAAACCCAAAAAACAACTTCTTCCTCTTCTCCATGTACTTCTCCTGCAACTGCCTTACAATAAAAATTGCATCTGTCGTTCCTCTTCCTGGCATAAATCCAAACTGCATTTCGTCAATCTTTACCTTCTTCCTTATCCTCTTCTCCAACACCCTTTCGAATACCTTCATTCCATGCTCCAATAACTTTATTGCTCTATAGGAGCCACAGTCCAGAGGGTCACCTTTCCCCTTGTACAGAGGGACGAGGGTACTCAGTTCCCAATCCACTGGAATGCGGCCTTCTTTCACCACCAGATTACAGATCTCTGTCATTCTCTTCACACCCCAACTTCCCGCTGCCTTCAACATATCTCCCACAACTCCCGTCGGCCCTCCTGCTTTTCTACTCTTCATTGCTCTTATAGCTTCCTCAACTTCCTTCTCAGTTATCTTCTCTGCTGGTCCTAAAACTGGGTTACTCTCGATGTTGCTACCCCATTCATTTTCTACATTCAACAGCCTTTCCATATATCTCTTCCATCTTCCTTTGATTCCATCTGAGTCCACAACGATTTGTCCCACTTCATCCTTCAAGCAACTCACCCCCGTCACATCAAATCTCTCTCTCGCTATCTGCTTTGCGATCCTGAATACCGCTCTCTTACCCTCCTCCGAATCCAAGCGTCCTCCAAACATTTTCATATGGGCCTCCTGTTCCTTTGCAACCTCTTTCTTTGCAGCCTTCTTGGCTTCCTTATAACTTTCATGTGCTGCCTCTTCTTCCACCGTATCCTTTGCCTTTTGCCATTCCTTGAACTTCTTCCTCTTCTCTTCAATCGTC
>NC_140961.1:97727460-97752460 GCF_056783735.1 Eptatretus burgeri
TTCGTGCTCCATCACCCTGATCGAGTGGTTTGTGCTCTGTCACCCTGATGGAGTAGTTCGTACTCCATCATTCTGAGCGAATTGTGAAATAACACCCGATTTCTGAGCAGCTTGCTATAGAAGCGTGTTTTCTAAATTACCGAACCAATTATTTTCCACCCGTCACACGCAGATGTTTATACAGAATAATGTTTGTGAACATCTCCTTGAAACGTCAATATAAATGCAACGCTGCTTTTCGGTGAAAGCTACTCAAGGTTTCTGGGTTGTATACAATACTGTAAGTACTGTCGTTGGTAATCACACTGACTCCAACCTGCTGATTCCCGAAAAATTGCCGATATCGGCCAAGCACGTGTGAATTTGTGTTTGTGTGTGCGCGCACGCGTGCGTGAGTGCACGCGAGTTGTTCATAAAGCATAACATATTCTCTCTCGTTAACTCCCCTACCTTCACCTCCCTCATCGATACCTCTGTCCCATCCTTGCTCCACCCTCTCCCAATACAGTGCAGCACCCTCTGACCACAACTCCTCTCTCTCTCTCTTCCCTCCCTCTGTCTGTCTGTTTGGCTTTCTGTCTCTGGATGTGTCCGGGCAGGGTTTGTCTCCGGACGTATTCGGGCAGAGTTTGTCGCCGGACGTGTCTGGGAGGTGTTTGTTTCCAGACAGCTTGGCTCCGGACGCATCTGGGCGGTATTTATGTCTGGATGGGAGTTTGTCTCCGAACTGTGTTTATAGTACGACTGGTAGAAAAAGGATTTCAGACATTATTTTGTTTCCATCTTCACTGTTATTCGATGCAGAATCATTTTGATGAAATGGTATGAATCGTAATTAACACTCTACCGCACGTCTGCCTTCATTTCCTCTCACCTCATACTGTCTTCTCTTCCCCCCTCCCTCCTCTCTCTTTTGTCCTCCACGTGTTCACTCTCTCTGCTCTCTCTACCCCAACCCTCTCTCCCTCTCCCCCCCCTCTGTTCTCCCTCCCCCCTTTAGTAGAAACGTCAGCGAAGCGATGGGTGGTATTTGCTCGTTGTAAATAAAACGACTCCTCCCATGCTCTTTTAGCTTTAGAAAGCTGCATAAAGCAACCAAGAAAAGGCTACACAAGGTAATGCCATTTGCTGTTTCAAACTCTACCTGAGTTCCTGTATAGCTGATAAGTCTAGTTTAGCCTACCCTGCACAAGCTTCGACAAATGTTGTACAAAACATGAGAGACATTGGTGAACTTTTACCTGAATTCCAAGGACATAAATATAATGGGCATATCAACAGAAGTCAATGGGACTTAAAACTGGGAACACATCGTGATCTATGCAATCATGTGGGAATGCCTAACATGGGAAACACATGGGAATCAGAAGACCAACCTGAAAGAAGACTTGGGGTATTTTAATTGACAATAATGATCACCAAAGAGACACACTTGGAGAATCACTGACATGCAATGTGATCTCATATATTAGCCTACAGGGGGCAGCCAACCCCCAGATAAATGCAAAGCCAAAGCCCTTAGCTCCAAGTGACCCAAGCACTCCTTGCTCCACTCACAAAAAGCTCAAAACGACGAAATGTTCAAAACAAAAGTGATGAACAAATTTGAAAAGAAAAGAAAATTCCCCCAAAATAAGCAGGGAATCGATTATATCATACAAATGCACAGATAATCCTGTGAATAAGTCCGTACACAAAGAACAAATTCACTTTCAAGATTGAAACCAGGAAACAAAATTCTGCATGGAAACTGAATAACTGGTGGAACAACCGACTGTTCCAACTCCAACTCTTTTATTCCTCATTTCTCCCATCTACGGAACCACCTTCCAGAGGCTGTTCTGTCTCATATTCTCCCCATAGCTTCAGACAAGCAGTGCAGCGCCATAACTCATCATCCTCAATTCTCTGACTTATGATCTTGATCACCCACAACCCCCCCACCCTTCCCCATTAATCTTTCCGAACTGAACCATGTTACTTGCAAATTTAAGTGTTTCCTCCCCTCCTGTCTGTCCTCTTTTCCTGTTCGTTCATTCCATCGACATTTGTCCTACTGTCCTTGCTCTTTAATGAGCCTCGCTCCTGTAAATAAATAAATAAATAAATAAAAACGTGTGGGGTTGTTGGGGAGAGGTTGAGAACTGGGGAAAAAAGAAAATGTATGTGATTGTGATCCTCTAATGTATGACTTACAATTTAAATGGAAGTAATTGTTGCTCGACAAAGCAGAATGTAAGCGGATAAGATTAAAATCACTTTTGTTGAAGGCTCGCTGGTGCTGAATTCCTTGCACAAGACAGACTTGGGGTGATTTAATTGACAACTACAAAGGCACTCGGTAGAGCGCATACCTTCACCACTTAATGCCTGATCCACGAGAACATAATCGGGCCCATTACATTTTTGAAATATCATGCTATGCAGTGCTATATCGTTTTTGGCCCTTTCTCTCAATGGTGAAGAATCACTTAAAAAAAAATTCTAGTAGTTGGATCTGGATCTGGATCTTCACCAAAATCTAACCAATTCTTCCTTGTCACACACCCAACCTTTCCACCAAATTTCATCCGAATCTATCAACAAACTTTTTGAGATATCGTGCTATATATCGGTTTCGCCCGATCTCTCAATGATGAAGAATCACTTAAAAAATTCAAGTAGTCGGATCCGGATCTGGATCTTCACCAAAATCTAATCAGTTCGTCCTTGTCACACACCGAACCTGTCCACAGCTTTTTGAGATATCCTGTACACAAACAAACAGACAGACAGAAAGGAGTGAAAACATAACCTCCTTCACCTTCGGTGACGGAGGTAAAATGATCACCAAAGAGAGACACTTGAGGCCATTGGCAGCAACTTGGAACACGACATTCAACCCTGGCAAGTCACACGCTCTCACACTGTTTCCCCACATGGATCGGCAATCAAGCTACACTCAATGGCCAAAAGTATGTGGACACCTGCTCGTCCAACATCACATTCCAAAATCATGGGCGTTCAGATATAGTTGGTTCCCCCTTTGCTACTATAACAGCCTCCACTCTTCTGGGAAGACTTTCCACTAGATTTTGGAACATTGCAGTGGGAGTTTGCTTCCATTCAGCAACAAGAGCCTTCGTGAGATCAGGCACTGATGTTGGGCGATGAGGTCAGGCTCACAGTTGGTGTTCCAATTCATCCCAAAGGTGTTTGATGGGGTTGAGGTCAGGGCTCTGTGCAGACCAGTCAAGTTCTTCCACAACGATCTCGACAAACGATTTCTGTATGAACCTCAATTTGTGCACGGGGGCATTGTCATGCTGAAACAGGAAAGGGCCTTCCCAAAACTGTTGCCACGAAGTTGGAAGCAAAGAATCATCTAGAATGTCATTGTATGCTGTAGCGTAAAAAAATTCCTTTCACTGGAACTAAGGGGCTGAGCCCGAAACATGAAAAACAGCCTGGACCATTATTCCTCCTCCACCAAACTTTACAGATGGCACGATGCATTCAGGCAGTTAGCGTTCTCCAAGCATCTGCCAAACCCAGATTTGTGTGTCGCCAAACCCAGAATCCAATGGCGGTTAGCTTTACATCACTCCAGCCAACACTAAGCATTGCACATGCTGATTTTAGACTTGTGTGCGGCTGCTCGGCCATGGAAACCCATTTCATGAAGCTCTCGACGAACAGTGCTTGTGCTGACGTTGCTTCCAGAGTCAGTTTGGAACTTGGTAGTGAGTGTTGCAACCGACAATAGACGATTTTTCCGCGCTAGGCCCTTCAGCACTCATAGGTCCCATTCTGTGGGCTTGTGTCGCCTACCACTTCGCAGCTGAGCTGTTGTTGCTCCAAGATGTTTCCACTTCACAATAACAGCACTTTCAGTTGACCGGGGCAGCTCTAGCAGGGCAGAAATTTGATGAACTCACTTGTTGGAAAGGTGTCATCCTATGACGGTGCCACATTGAAAGTCACTGAGCTGCTCTTCAGTACGGCCCATTCTTCTGCCAATGTTTGTCTATGGAGATTGCATGGCTGTGTGCTTGATTTTATACACCTCTAAGCAATGGATGTGGCTGAAATAGCCAAATCCACGAATTGGAAGAGGTGTCCGCATACTTTTGGCCATATCGTATATCTAATTCTCTTCACTGGTTAGTTCCCTGTAACTCCTTCGACTCACTATCTGCCATAACTTTAATGGGAGGCGAGGATCATATCACCAAAATTGCATCAAAGGCTAATCATCATCTGGGTATTCTCCATTGAACTAATGCTAGGTTCCCACTATCACGATGCACGGCACGATTGAAATCGTGGTCTTAATCGTGGACTAATCGTGGTGATCCTATCAGATCTTATCAGATCTTGAGGTCAGTCGTGGAAATCGTGTTAATAGTAGAAAGTTTTTGAACGGTTCAAAATTTTTCTACGATCAACACGATCAATTGTCAATCGGGATCATCGTATCAGATCGTATTGCATCGTAACAAAGCGCGACAGATCGCATCTAATCGTGCTTCCTAATCATGGTGATCGGGATCGATCTTAGACAAGACAAACACCACGCTCTGTAAGACCACGATTTCAATCGTGCCGCGCATCGTGATAGTGGGAACAGCTTTCAGAGAAATTCCATGATCAGCTACGAATGGCCAATCGTGGCGTTCGTAATGGATCGCACGACAGTGGGAACCTAGCATAAGCTATTTATGGGTAGCAATGAGCTCATCATGCTGTTCAGCAGTTCGCCTAAATTTTGGAAGTTTAACGAGGAGGGGGTCACTGGAACAATGCGTACATCCTGGATTTGTTGGGGAGTGTTCGTGGAAGGCTGAGACAGCAGAGGTAGCTAAATCAGAGGAGAGGCTGTAAAAACCACTGAGACTATCAACCCAATGAGTCTGCAATGTGAAAGCAAGGACCTTGTACATCCGCCTCATCATGAGAGATTCCATTACTGTTGAGAGCTTTAGAATGCACACAATCCAGGGGAGACAGATGTGGTGCTGGGGCCCCAGCTCATAAGAGAGAGCTGTGTTCCATTGAAATACGGACAAAGGCCTTTAATAGACTGTGTGTAGTTCTGCTTTTTCTCGGAAGGACTTGGAATTATGGTAATTGCCAGGCATATGCTTGGCTTTTAAGGTCAAATTTGATACGTGGGTGGCCCAGGAGAGGACGCGGCTCATGGTGAATCTTCAAACTTCAAGGGTCTTGCAAATGCGCTGCCCATTAGCAATGCATGCGCAAATCCTTGCACATCTGCAATCTCTTCTACACTTGCTGATTCTTTCCCATTCTGTTCCTCTCCATGTCATTGTTACTCATTTTTATTATTCCTCCTTCAAAATGTCCACCTTCAACCAATACACTTTAGTAGTCTGTAAATCTGCTAAACTTTGTTGCTTAGCTACTCCAAGAGAGAAAACCATTTTATAATAATATGCCCCGATATATGTATCGGGCGTATAAAAAAAGGCAATTAGAGGAAGGCCAGTATTCTCCTAAAAACATGCACACACGCCCTTCCTTAATTTTATTCACGTCTCACAATAACAAACCAGAACAGCACTTGGTGGAGCGCATATACCTCCACCAGGCTGAATAGTTTACGTTTTCTATCCCACTGAAGGGCCAGATCTGCATCCAGACCTTAACCAACATCTAATCAGCTTGTTATTGTCACTTACCCAACTCATCCACCAAGTTTCGTCCAAATCTGTCGAAATCTTTTCGAGATATCGTGCTCACAGACAAACAAACAGGGGTGAAACATAACTTCCATTCACCTTCAGTGGGGGAGGTAATTCCCATCTTGGGAAACACATTAGAACTACAATCTACAATAAGTATATCCACAAAACAATCCATCTAATCACTGCCAACAATACTGTATCAGACATTCCACTTGATAGAATGGACAAACCCCAAACTCATCTTCATACACCATATCAAAATACACAGCAATTTGTGAGATTTACCCATCAAAATATCACATTAACCAGAGAGTTGGTGTCAAAGCCACCCAATGCTCGCCTGTTCATACATTTATCGTTTTTAAAAGACGAGTCTCATCATATTTTTTATAAAGCATTGCAGTGAAGTCTGATCCAAATAATTTTAAAGCAATATATGTATTTGTATATTGTAATCAGTAAACTAGTACACATATTAAATGAATGGCAAGCGTCTAGTATAAACAGGCAAGCATTGGGTGGCTTTGACACCATCTGAGGTTGAAATTTAAAATTAAAAAATATATATTTGTCAATTTCAACTTCACTACACCAATAGTATACCCAAAAGGAAACTCCATGCCAAATATCAGCATCCTAGTACACATATTAAATGAATGGCAAGCTTCTAAAAAATAACTTGCACCAAAAACTTTAACGTTGATGTGCTACAAAAACAGTTAAGTTCAAAACAGGTCAAAAATTTAAAACATTTGAATTATTTTTTAATTTCAACTTCACTACACCAATAGTATACCCCAAAGGAACGTCCATGCCAAATATCAGCATCCTAGTACACATATTAAATGAATGGCAAGCTTCTAAATAACTTGCACCAAAAACTTCAACGTTGATGTGCTACAAAAAAAAGTTAAGTTCAAAATAGGTCAAAAATTTAAAACATTTGAAATTATTTTTTAATTTCAACTTCACGACATCAATAATATACCCCAAAGGAACCTCCCTGCCAAATATCAGCATCCTAGTACACATATTAAATGAATGGCAAGCTTCTAAATAACTTGCACCAAAACTTTAACATTTTCACGCTCACGCTGACGCTCATGCTCACGCTGGGGGTATCACTATAGCTCTTTGTTCTTCGAACAGGTGAGCTAAAAAACAATACACAAGTCGACTATATTTGTGAAAACATTCCAAAAAATCACGATGAGAGATAGATGTATAAGAAGGCTTCGATTCTCATCATTCACAGCTGCTATACAAGCTTTAAGCTCAGCAGAAGTAGGGGATAATAAAATTAATCTTCTGCAGAATAGTTTTATAACGTTGCGGAAAAGATAAAAAATGGGTGAGGGCTTTCTGTCATGACATCATTTTTAGCTCACCTGGACTTTAGTCAAGTGAGCTTATGCGATTGAGCAGTGTCCACAGGTGAGTGAGTTGGTGAGTGGAGTGAGTGAGTGAGTGAGTGAGTGAGTCCGTAAACACTTCAGTCATTATCGCTTGAACCAAACACATGGTTTTGATGGAACTAGGACACAAGCTTCATATCTGAGACCTAATAAAGGTGTATTGACCACATCAAAATCTGTGCGCATTAATGGGGTCAACGGGGGGGGGGGTTGACCCGCCAAAATAGGTATTTGATATCTCCTAAACTACACACACGATTTTGATGAAACTTGACCACAACCTTCATCACCTGTGTTGTACCAAAATGTATCGACCGCATAAAAATCTCTGCTCATTAAGAGGGACTACGGGGGTTGCGAGGGGGGGGGGTTGACCCCCAGAATAGGTATTTGCTCTCTTCTCCGAAACTACACACACAATTTCGATGAAACTTCACTACAACCTTCATCACCCGTGATGTACCAAAGTTTGTTCATGGCATTATATATATATATATATGTCAGGGTCAAGGGGGGTCTGCGGGGGAGGGGTTGTGTGACTGTTGCTTCTGATCCAGGTGAACTTCAGGACAGACGGTCCTATTTTTTTTTATTACTGTGGAGAAGTCCACCCCTGTTGAACAGAAGGATACATACAATTTTAATTAATTGATTACTGCAACCGGTGATAGTTGAACGATCATTCCAGCACAAAGAGGCACACTTATTCTCTTGAAACATGCATTGTTTGAGCACAGAAGTTGTTCATACAGCATTAAGTGTGAGTGCATGGATGTGTGCAAGTCAGGAGGGGGCAATAAAGATGACACTAGATGTAGACAAGTAACATGTATGGAGGACGAGTGTTCTGATAAATGGAAACACCTTTCCCTGTGGTGAGGCAAATCCATCCTAAAAGAAGATAAGCAAAGCTTTGGAAAGTCGTGACAACGAATACAAAATGTATTTTACACGACTGGAGTGACAATAGTTACAAGGCAGTGACGTTATAAACCGATAACATTTGCTCTCAACAAAGGAAAGCACATTGAACTTATGCTATGCGACGATAAATCTCATGTCAGATCCAATTAAATAGTCTCACTTTATGCCCCCCCCCACCTACTTATTGCTCATAACCATATTGCTATTATTTAAACCACCAGATGGTGTCTTATGAAAATAAAGTCAGGACTTCTTCAATTGAAGCACGTGCAATCACTAACCTCACATGATAGCACCATATTTATAATAATTAGTAAAACTTGGCATCAGCAAAAAGGTACACAGCGAGTAAAGAGCAAAATAAACATATTCAAACTGTCTGCAAGTTCAAACGAGGACAACAAAGACTAGATGCTGGCACATGGAAGTAAACACAAGAAGAAGATAAGTCCTCATCGAGGACACAGCCCACAACTGCGCCATAAATATTGTACGTGTACACTTTACATTTAAATCTAAACTGATAAATGTCAGTGTGTGTGTGTGTGTGTGTGTGTGTGTGTGTGTGTGTGTGTGTGTGTGTGTGTGTGTGTGTGTGTGTGTGTGTGTCAGTGTATCAGCGTGTGTGTGTCCTCCATAACTCCAAAACCATGAGACCTAGTGGCCTGAAAATTTGCATGCAAACTCAGGGAACTCCAAGGAAGCGCAGGAGTGAAAATTGGATGTTTAGGTAAAATTAAAACACCCCTTTTGGAGGTAATTAACGGCCTTATTTAATTCTATCCTTTATCAGGCGCATCCTCGGACACCTCGCTCTCAATGGGGTTTTAAGGCGCTTCCTCGGTTACCTCACTGGGGTATTCACCATTTTGTTCAGTCTGCTCAACAACGCCTTGAGTTGGAACAGGCCGCAAAGGTTTATTAATGATAAAGCACTCGAAATGTTTTTTTGTTTTTCCACATTCTGCACTCATGTCATCGAATGCCTCATCTACATACCTATGAATCACTGTACACCGCTTTTGTAAGTGTTTTATTTTTCAAATTAGGAGCTGGGAGCGATTTCATGCATTATACGATGCAATTTTCCATGATCTACTCTCACAGACTAATTCAAGTATACGTATAATAGAAATATAACTTCAGTTGGAGGACCGGATCACGTTGACTAAATAACTCAAAATCTGGAGTGAAATCTGAAGATGTCAAGAAATTTACGATGCTTAGTTTTTTTGGGGGGTATGTGCCATTACCGATCAGCCTGCCAAGCCAGCCGTTGCTTATCAACCATTTAAATGGAGTGCTTGCTTGAGTGCCGAAGCCACTTGTCGAGCGCCCTACAGTCGATAGCGGAAGAGCTCGTGCCACAATTGGCAGTTGCTATACATAAAAGGTAGAGGTACATATGGGTAGATTTTGATCTGTAAAGTGATTCTCCGTGAATGTGTGTGCATGCCTGCATGCTTGGTTACGGTCGGCATGATGACAACGTTTCATCCTGTATCTTGTGGTGATGATGATGGGTGGTGGAGGTTTTAACTTTTAACCTCAGCAGCGTCCAAGCGATCACATTTTCCTTTGTCCTCGTGACTGTTTCTAAACATTTGGTTATTTTTTTGTGAACTGGGTGTGCTTTCCAAAGGTTATATGGTTTCTCTTTGTGAGCTTCAAAGCAAAAATATATTTGATAACACCCGATTTCCAAGCCGTTTGCTTTTTTAGCGCGTTTTGTAAATTGGAGCCAAATTTTTTTCCACCCGTCACACGCAGCTGTTTATAAAGATGAATGTTTCTGCACATCTCCTTGAAACGTCTATATAAATGCAACGTTGTTTTTAAAATTTGATTTGTTGAAATTCTCCCAAAACAAATGTGAAAGCGACTCAAGGTTTTTGGGTTGTGTACAGTACGTACTGCAGTCGGTAATCACACCGACTTCAATCTGCCAATTCTTGAAAAATTGCCGATACCAGCCAAGCACTAGTGTGTGTGTGTGTGTGTGTGTGTGTGTGTGTGTGTGTGTGTGTGTGTGTGTGTGTGTGTGTGTGTGTGTGTGTGTGTGTGTGTGTGTGTGTGTGTGTGTGTTGGTCAGGCATAATATATTCTCTCTGCGAACTCGCAGAGCACGTCCCCCTCTCTCTCCCCTCTGTCTGTCCCATCCTCACTCTGCCCCCTCCTAAAACAATGCAGCACTCTCCCACACCACTGTGTCTGTCTGTCTCTCTCTTTCTCTGCCTTGCTCTTCTCGCTGTCTGTCTCTGTCTCACTCTCTGTCTCTGTCTCACTCTCTGTCTGTCTGTCTATCTCTCTCTTTATGTCTGTCTGTCTGTCTCTCTCTTTATGTCTGTCTGTCTCTCTCTTTATGTCTGTCTGTCTCTCTCTTTATGTCTGTCTCTCTCTGTGCCTCTCTCTGTGCCGTGCCTCTCTCTGTGCCTCTCTCTGTGCCGTGCCTCTCTCTGTGACGTTCCTCTCTCTGTGACGTGCCTCTCTCTGTGACGTTCCTCTCTCTGTGCCATGCCTCTCTCTGTGCCTCCCTCCCTTTCTCTCTCCCTCTCTCTGTGCCTCTCTCTCTCCCTGGCCGTGTCCGGATGGTATTTATCTCTGGGTGGTGTTTGTCTCCAGACGTGTCCAACTGTCCGGGTGGTATTTATAGTATGACTGGTACAAAATGGATTTCAGACATTATTTTGTTTCCAGCTTCACTGTTATTCTATGCAGAATAATTTTGACGAGACAGTATGAATCATAATTAATGCTCCACCGCACATCTGCTTTCCCTTGCTTTCACCTCACGCTGCCTTCCCTTCCCCTCCTCACTCTCCCTCATGCCTCGCTCCCACACCCCACCTCACCCCCCTCCCTCCTCTCTCTTTTCTCCTCCACTTCCCCACTCTCCCCCCCCCACCTTCTCTCTCTCCCCCACCACTCTTTCTCACCACCCTCTTTTACTCCCCCTCTCTTTTGTATTCCCGTCAGGGAAGCGACAGGTGGTATTTGCTCATAAATAATATGTAGGTAAGTAGAAAAGGGAAATTGTATAGAAATAAATATATCGTTCAAGGTGGTATGGAGGGAGCAATGATGGCAAAACATATAAAAATATAGAAATAATTCAACGTGGTATGTCGACAGTCAGGTCAGGTCAGGTACAGGAGCATGCGCCAGGGCAGTGTGTCGCTGCATCCACTTTCCACCGGAACTCCAGAAGCCCCCTTCTGGCCATCCCCCAGGCAGATACCTAGCCCCTTCCATCTCCTTGAGAGGCTGATCAACCTGCTGCAACCACGAGGCACGTATTCGGCCCGTTGGCCTCCTCCATCGAGAAAATCTGTGCTCAAGCAGGATCAGTATCAGGAAAACGAGCCACATGTCCATACAGCCATAGCTGATGCTCACAGTATATACAAGTAACCAATCTCATCTGCGAGTCTCTCTCAGCACACACTTATTTGACACAAAGTCTGACCAGCGATAGCCAAAGATTCTGCGAAGAGACCTGGTACCGAAGGAGTTAAGTGTCCGTCTCAGATGCTTGGTCAGAGTCCAAGTCTCGCATCCATCGAGCAAGACTGTAAGCATGAAGGACGTAACAGTATAGTTCAGAAATCAGATCGATCATCTTTGGTGGCACCTTACGAAGAACGAGAATCCTCAAAAGGGCATCCCGATTCACTGAATCAAACACTTTGTGGAGATCGACATAGGCTGTCAGCAGCCCCTGTTGAAACTCTCGCCTGTATTCAGTGAAGACCCGAAAAGCAAGAATACAGTTAATCGTTGAACTCTTTGGTGTAAAGCCCCACTGCTCTGGGTACTGGTGCTCAAGTAGATGGTGTTGAACCCTGCCAATAATCTTTTGAGCAAAGACCTTGCCTGGCAATGAGAGCAGCGTCACCCCTCGGTAGTTGTTGTAGTCCTGGCAATCACCCTTCCCTTTTCAGAGAGAGACAACAAGACCCCTCTTCCAGTCAGTTGGGATGATGCCTGTGCTCCAAACAGAGCACAGAACTGTATGCAACGACACGAATACAGCATTTCCACCAGCCTTGAGAAGTTCAGCATGAATGCCACAGATCTCAGGAGCGATACCCTCCTTTCAACTGTTTCACCACAGCCTGTGTTTCCTCAAACGAAGGTGGTTCACAGTTGATTGGAGGGTCAGCAATAGGGATAGTAACACCCTTGACATCTAACTCAACAGCTGGTGGGTCAACCTGGTACAGCCGCTCAAAGAAACCGGCCCAGTGGGCCTTCACTTCAGACTCCACTGTCAAGAGCCCACCACCCTCTCGCACACACCATCAAGAGCTCACGCTCAAGAGCTCTAACTGCAATACACCAAGAGGCAGGCTTGGAGGGACGCAATGCACAAGTTCCTCTGTAAGCAGGACGAGAATCACTTGACCACAGGTGATGCGCCACCCCTTCACAGAGTCCTCGCACATTGGCTTCCTTATCCGCCCTCAGCGAACATAAAGTTTCACGCCTCAGCTCTCTGAACACCTCAGCTCTGCCATCAAGTCTGGCCTTACGACTCTGGTCAAAGGTATCCAAGTGTCATTCGGGAGACAAATATCTTCTTCGCATCATGGTGGGTTCCAAGACAACCACTGGCAACATCAAGGATGGTAGTCTTGAAGGCAGTCCACAACTCTTCAGGATCCCTCGAAACATCCAGACCCCAAATCCCCACTCAGCCTGTTCGCAAACTCCTCAGCTATCCTCTCAACCTTGAGCTTGCCACCATCCAGCCGAGGCTAGGATGGTACCATTCTCCCGGATTACAGAGCTGCAACTTCAGAGTTGCTACAGCAAGCCTGTGGTCGGTCTGCATTGATGAACTGAGCACTCTAGTAGACCCTGCAGTTCTGGAGCATCCTCCAATGACCATTAATGAGTACATGGTCAATCTCCTTTGCCACACCACCAGCGATGGAATAGCAAGTCCAGCGATGAGGCTGTGGGCGCTGAAACCATGAATCAGCCGCCCTACGTCCACGACTTCTTGCAGTCAAGGAATTTAGTGCTATTCTGGTTCACAGTTCCAGACCCATGGGGGACCAACACATGACTCATAACCAAACCTATCAGTGCCAGCCGATGCATTGAAATCCCCAAAGACTAGAAGAGTATCTCGCCTGGAGCACTGATCAACCACAGACTCTAGCGCGGCATAGAATGTCTCCTTCACAGTGAGATCACTCACCTCAGTTGGAGCACGTACAGACACTATGGAGATGACACCCAAGGAGTGATGAATCCTTCGTCTCATTCATAATACGCTCGTTGACCGGTGTTACCTCAATTATCATTGGAGTCAGCTTATTGGACACAGCTACAGCAATTCCTTTGCATGGCAGCCATCAGTACGACCAGACCAGTAGTAGGTGTAACCACCGGCTATGATCTCACCAGGTTAATCCGAGGAGACTACTGTCTGTTGGATGACACCTCAGCAACACCCCGACACACATCACCACAACCCGACACAGGAAGGTTACCCCGTGCTTTTCTTCCCATCATCAAAGAATGGGCGTCCCAAAAGCTCTGCCCCAATCCCATCATCCAAAGAGCAGCTGCACAGGAGGTACTCCCACAGAGTGGGTTTTTAGTTTTATTTTCTTTTAATTGTGTATGTTGTGGAATGAAGTGTTTTACGGTGGCTGGAATGCAAATCCTGTCACTAACCTCCTACAAAAAGGTAACCCAATTGCAGGAGGACGTCTGCAGACACAGTTGGGCACCAGATACTGTATGGATGGCTGTTGGCTCACAAGGAGCTCCTCCACCCTTTGACAGGTTTTGTTTTTAATCCTGCTCAGTGTCCATAATCATTCACACTCCTCATCAAGAAACCTGGTGGGGGAGACAGTTTTGTCACCGACAACCAGACCATGAAACAGGTTGGTACAGGTTTACATAGTACCTGTAGCAAGTCACAGATCTGATCTGGACTGACCTGACAATAATGACCTGATTCAACACAGCCATTTTACCACAAATGAAGGTGGTTCACAGGGAGCAGAATGGTAAAAGGTATATAAATATATACATCATTCAAGGTCGCATGACAGTCATGGTGATGGTAAAGTACTGTTCAGTATTTATGAATAAATAAATAATTCAAGCTGATATGTGGATTCTAGAATCGTAAAAGGTGAATAAATAAACAATTAGTGGTATGTCGGTCGTAGAATGCCTGGTGTTGGCTTAATCGTTCGGGTGGTAGGCTTGGGATCCTAGGATCCTGAGTTAAAATCCCACTCGGCTGTTGAATTTATACCAGGTGGGGTTGACTCTGCCTGTCATCCTTCCGAGGTCGGCAAAATGAGTGCCAGCATGCTGGTATCCTGCGTCGGAGTGGCGACACGTCCAGGATTGTGTCCAATAGCCAAGGAGACTGCTTAGGCAGCACCAAGGCTCTGCAGAGAGCATGGTCCCAGTGGATGGATGGTCGTAGAATGGTAAAAGGGATATAAACAAATATATAATTCAAGGTAGCATGACAGTCGATGGTGATGGTAAAGTACTGTACAGTATTTATAAATAAATAAACTAGAACGGGCACTCGTAGAGCGCATACCTTCGCCGCAGCCACTAGTTACCTTTGTATGAAGTTGTCCACATCGCATCTCAATACAAATATGCATTTCGTGACCCCCATGACCTTTGACCCACAACCGCTACCTAGGGTGACAATAGTACTATACCTTGTGTCATTTCAGAAGATGGGGAATTGAACACTGAACAATTTGGAGTTAATTTTATGTAAATCGGAAACATATTAACCGTTTTCATCATGAAAAAACGATGTTGACCTTTTTGTGACCTTGACCTTTGATCCGATCGCTCCCAAAATCTAATGGATTTGTCCTTTCATGATGCCAAACATATCCAAAACAATTAAAGCCTCTCTGCGTTTTGTTTTTTTCGCGTTAAGTTGTCCACAACGCTTTCCGATATAAATGTGAATTTGTGTGACGCCCTTGACCTTTGACCCCCAACCGCTGCCTTGGGTGACAAAAGTACGAAACCATGTGTCATATTAGAGGATGGGGAATTTAATTTTGAACATTTTGGAGTTAATTTGCTGTAAATCAAAACAAAATTGACAATTTAATCGCGAAAAAACGATTTTGACCTTTTTGTGACCTTGACCTTAACCTTTGATCCGATCGCTCCCAAAATCTAATCGATTTGTCCTCTCGTGATGCCAAACACATCCACAAAATTTCATGACAATCTGCGAAGTAGTTTTTGTGTAATGTTGTCCACAACGCTTCCCAATCAAAAACTCCATTTTGGTGACCCCCTTGACCTTTGACTTCCACAGACTAACTAGGGTTGCAAACACTATACCATACGCTATATCAATGGATCGGGATTTGAATACTGAACATTTTGGACTTAATTTGATGTAAATTGGAACAAAATTGACACTTTAATAGCAAAAAAACGATTTTGACCTTTTTGTGACCTTGACCTTTGATCCGATCGCTCCCAAAAGCTTCGCCTGGCGTCCTTGAGTAACTGCACATCATCTCTGAAAATTTCATGCAAATCGGTCCAGCAGTTTTTGCGCAATGTTGTCCGCACACATATTTACCAATAAATAAATACACAGGGGTCAATACAATACCTTCGTCAAACGAAGTTTGTGAAGGTAATAATTCAGTTTTATGTTGGAAGTGGAGATGGTAAAATGTACATCAATAAATAAAGAATTAAAGGTGATAATGTAGGTCGTGGCGATGGTAGAGATATATAAATAAATAATTCAAGGTGGTTAAATGTAGATTGTTGAAAGGAAAAGTGTATATAAATGAGTAAATAATTGAAGGTGCTGATGGTAAAGTGCATGTAAATAAATAATTCAAGGTATTGTGTTGGTAGTGGAGATGGTAAGTGTATATAAATAAATACTGGTTCCCAAAAGCATGTACAATCTTGTGCTGTCCTCTTGCATCATTTTCTCTTTTTTTAATTGGAAAAATTCCAAATTGGCTCCGATTCCAGAAACATTTGACGTGACTTGTGCCCAGGTATTATTGCATACGTCTGCCAAAAATGAAATCATTGTGTGCATGTTTGAGTAGCATCAGGCTCCAAGCGGATACACGGACAGACAGGATCAGACCCAAAATAAAAGACCCCAGTCGGGCTGAAGCCGAATTGGGGGCTATAAAGGCTAAGGGGAGAGTTTGAGTAGTGTTTGTCTGTGCTGGGGGGGGGGATCTGTTTATTATAAATGCATGGGAAGTGGTGAGGGAGGGTTGAGGAGTCTGAAAAGAAAAGGGAAGCTGTAGAGAAGAGTAATACGCGTGGCATCGAGGGAAGGGGAAGTGGGACAGGGGATAGGGGATGAGGGACGGGAGATGAGGGATGGGGGATGGGAGATGAGGGACATAGGATGGGAGGAGATACTTTTTTTTTCTCCCATTTTGCATGCAAAATAAATAAATGGTCCTTACCTTCGTTCGGCATGTAGTGTGCAAACAGTGTCTTATTAGAAGCAAAGACGATTACATTGTTCGTATAATTGAAATATAAAATAAATTGGCTAAAATTATCATTCAAAGATGAATAACCATATTAACAAAGCAACAACAAACGAGCCCAAATAAAAGCAACATCATCACATAACTCTGAAGACTTCTTTAATCGCCCCAATCATTCCGACTTTCTTGTCAGGTCGGCTCGTGGAGAACATTTATAGCCTAAGTCTTTCATGAACCGGCGAGCCAGGCCAGACTTTCGACTGAAAGAAGCAGAGATTTGGAAGTTGGTCAGAATGCTGGAATAACTCGGCTACTCTTCATAGAACAAACAAATAATTCAAGCTGGTGTGTAGGTAGAAGAATGGTAAAAGGTAGATAAATAAATATGGCATCTTCTAATGTCCACCACCGAATGCAAGCAGATATGAGGAACAATGCACACTTGTGTGATGCAACTCCCTGCCTGTGAAGCACCAATTCAACAGTTTATAGTTTGGTCAGGAATAAAAGTACCTCCGTGCCATCATGTCAGAACAATGACATCACAAAAGCTGATTTTTTTGTTTTTTTTTTACCTCCCAGTTTGTTATATTTACAGAATGTTGAGTTAATATCCTGTTTTTACAATGGATGGATACAAATTTTCTTTGCCTCCTTGTTCTTCCTTATATTACAAATGAACATCAGCATGCATGTGCGTTAGAAATTGACACATAAGACAACAAAAACCCGTTCCTCAAGTTGAGACCTTAAATGTTACTGAAATTGCAAAATGTTTTGAATCCCAACATTGACTCTTGGACAAACAAGGATGTGGAGAAGAATGAGGGGAAGAGGAGGACATACAGTAGGGATGAACAGGATGGATGCAGAAGCAAGCTATCAGGAAAAAGATGCCGGAAACTCGGAGAGTTCATGGGGGAAGAAAAGATCATGGTTTTGGATGGGGGATGACCTGACATGGTGAACAGCTGATGGAGATGCTGGTTTTAGTGGTGAATCCCTTTTTCACGATTCTTAACTCGATATTAAGTGAAATGTACAGTACCACCATTTTAGAATATCAAATTCTGTTGAGTCATCATAGACAAAGCTCTCTGCTATTGCCATTTCGTTTGGTGCCATTATGGTCAAAAGGTAAGTGCACGTCAAAATACAGAGTGAAATGTAGAAAATAAGATTTGGTGATGATGAGTGTGAGGTTGGGGGGGGAGGTGGTGGGGGGGACTGTACCAAAGTGATGCGTGTATATCATGCACAGGTGCACTGACTGGCAAGGGGTGTCCTTGTCCTTAAAAAAAAAAAAATTGGGGATGGAATAAAGGGGGAGTGGCTGACTGAGTCCCAGTGTAACAATCTTTTGATACAAGGTCCAGTCTGTGGAACGAACATACTTTTTTTGTTACAATGCGACGCTACTGTATGTGAATATAACGTTTCATTGTATTTCCCTGTGAGCTCCGATATATTAAAGGTAGGATGCCAATATGAAGATGTGACAGGTGTCATGTGCAAAAGACTCGCCTTACATGTATTTTATCCTACATAGCATCGTGATCAAGATTTATAGCAGGAAGTCTTGGTGAATATTCAATGACGCATGACCTGGCCTATATGCATCAAGCACTTGCAGGCAGGCTCGTTTTGGGGAGTATTCCAAAATGTAACATAAGTGGCAGTGTTGGGCATTCATTTGAACTGGAATCACCCGATGGAAGGCAGGCACACAGGGACACAGAACGCACGATGAGACCGTGCTCCTTTTATATATTAGAGGTGTTGTAAATTTGCTGCTGCAGGAGTTGAGTGTTTTGTTTATGCATTGCATCGAGTGCCTGATGCACAAAATGTCAATGAAGGAAGATAGAAATTTCTCTTTTTCAGACAGAAACATTACCGTCATTTTTCCATCACCGAGGGATGCAAATTAACTGGTACATATATATATATATATATATATATATATATATATATATATATATATATATATATATATATATATATATATATATATATATATATATATATATATATATCCCATGACATCAGCATTTAGAAGCATCCTGTGAAAGCAGTGCTACAAGAAAACATTTAAATATCTGAACAGGTGAAAGAAATGAAAATTGACTTTCATAACAGAAAGTGCATCGGAAAATGTCTTAATGGCAGATGTTTGTGTGGGGTAAAAAAATTACACTGACAAGGATCAACGTAAATACAGTACCAGTAAGCACCTCCGCCACCGAAGGTGGAAGGACGTTATGTTTTCACCACTGTCTGTCTGTCTATCTGTTTGTTTGTTGCATGCGAATATCGAAGATTCTTCAAGTATATTGGTTGGTTTGTGCATTATTCTGTGTCTGGTTGTACGTTTATCGCCTACAGGTCACAATTTTAAACCGATCTTCACGAAACTTCACCAAATGGTGGAGTTCATCATAAGCAAGAAGTCGATTGTTTTTCAGATCAAAAGGTCAAAAAGTAAACATAGGTCAAAAGTCAACAACTTTGTCAAATCTCTAAAATCCTCGATTTTCATTCGATTGACTACAAATTTGAAGAGGATTTGCATAGCAGGTCACTGAATTCAACCGCGAATTGTTTTTGAGGTCAACATCAGCTCAAAGGTCAACATACGCCAAGTTTCTAAAATTGTCAATTTTCATCTGATTGACTTGAAATTTGAAGAGGAGTTGCGTATTTGGTCATTGAATTCAACCACCAATTATTTTTGAAGGTCAAAATTGTTATATGGATTTCGCATGTACCGTGCTATGCACAACATCTTTCTTGTTTGTTTGTTTGTTGTCTGTCTGCGAGCAGAATATCTCAAATAGTCATGGACGGATTCGGACAAAACTCGGCGAACAGGTTGGATGTGTCACAAGGAAGAATTTATTCTATCTTGATCCGGCAACTAGAATTTTTGAAGCGATTCTTCACCATTGAGAGATCGGGCCAAAAACGATATATTGCACAATATCTCAAAAAGTTGTGGATAGATTCAGATGAAATTTGGTGGATGCGTTGGTTAGGTGACAAGAACAAGCTAATTAGAGTGTGGTTAAGGTACTGATGCAGATCTAGCCTATGAGTGGGCTACAAAACATAAACTGTTCAGCCTGGAGGAAGTATGCACTATACTGAGTGCCATTTTAGTTACCTGTCCACCAAGTTGTTTGAATCCATCCTTCAGACAGACAGAGGTGAATACATACCCTCTGTCCACATTCGGTGGTAGATGTAACGCATTTAAATAAATAAAAAAATGTTTTGCTGCCACAACCTGATGGAGCATTGAGAGAAATACATATTTTTTTAATGAAAAAACAAATACTTAGTATATAAGAAAATATACAAGTTCTCTCAAATTAAATTTAAGTCCTCAGCAATATTTATTTCAGATGATTATGGCCAGTATGCACTTTCCATCTTGGTTATCATTTCGATTTTTGTTGCTCAATTTTACTGTTTTCGCTTTAAAGTGGAACCCAAATGCTCAGACCACCTCAACGCGAATCTATCACTTGATACCTTACAAAACAGATTCGTATCTTTTTCCGATTTCTGAATTATAAAGTAGGTAAATTTGCAATCGATTAAAAGCCAAAATCTTCTTCTTCAGATTAGCCATGACCTCACACACGTGGAAGTCAACCACCATATCTGTACTATGTATGGGTAACATTGTAGTATGATTTAACTCTCAAACAGTGAATAATTTTCGATTTTCCATAAATATGCCTAGTTGACACGTGCTTGGTGCTTCTATAATAACAAAACAAACCGAGATGGTTTCATGCTACACCAATGGCCGAAAGACCCTAAGTTTGCCAGAAATTGGACGAGGTTTGTCCGAAATACCCGAGTGTGGATCGGGCCGACAAAATGTTCGCCTTTGTGCTCGGAGCATGTTACTGAGCAGTGTTATGAAACAACATAGATAGGTCGATCATGTGGTTATCCGCCACGATGGAGAGTGGATTCCAACCCCATGATGAAGTGGAAGAAACAGTCATCGCTCGAAACTGTAAAACCATCTCTATGCCACTACCAGCACATGCACATGTACAATTTGAGCAGTGAATCAAACACCTGTGGCCATTCATTGGCAGTTACCACAAGAGCATCTGAAAATAATCGATTTTATCAACACAAATTTCTTCAAATCAAATGAACCACCATCTATTTATAGTGGAGAAAAAGTATCTACAGCATGTGTCATCTACTCTTCTGAGAGGATTTGACCTTGGACGCTAAAACTTTTAGGGTAACCCCCACTTCCTCCACAATCCACCATCAATCATGACCCCCACAATATCCACCACCACCCGCACCCCCCATCCACCCTCCTCCACAATCCCCCATCCACTGGGGAGGGACGTCGAAACCTCACTGACATGACGGTGGGACACGGCACGGACACAAACGGCATCTGAGAAAAGTATGAAACAGGACGATCCTGTAACATACAAGACACCTGGTCAGCCTGCGATGGTGGAACAAAGCATTCATTGCCCATTTTGTGCGCGATGTCTGAGTGTGCTGGGCATTGCCCATGATGTCAGGTGATGGACGGGTATTTCTCCTCAAGTAATATATTGTTACGGAAATGGCCCTTATTGGACTACTAAATATAGGATTAGCTCAGATCCCCCATTAAATGCATGTTTAGCTAGGTTGTTTGGTAAAATGGACGTTACATGTGTGTCGGGAGGTGTAGGATGCATGTTTTATTGTTCGTACAGTGGTGGTGTGCCGCGGGCTCCCTCTTATTCCTCCCCTGTCCGGACGATAGGCCCCGCCCATTCGGCTGAGGGGGAGTGGCCTGGAGAGGGAGGTGGAGCTAAGGGGAGGAGTTTGTCGGCTTCGCTGAGGGAGGCGTGCTCATGTGTCGAAGCGAGCGAACGAAAGAGAAACTGTGGAAAAGAAAAGAGTTCAGTGTGTGGAAACAGTCACTCTCGAGGCATGCTCGTGTTTCGAAGCGAGCGAACGAAGGAGGGACAGTATTGGATCTGCCGGGAGAGACGCTGAGCCTGAGCGCGCCGAGTCTGCATTTTTGGCAGTAAGAGAGGCTGCCTGCAGGTCGAGTCGGCGATCGACTCTTATGAGGAGGTGATTCTGCCGTGAGAGAGACGGCAGCCGGCTTTGAGAGGCGAGCGTGGAAAAGGAAAGAAAAGGTGATTCTACAGAGAAAGAAACTGAGAGGACGGAGTTGAGAAGTCGGGCTTCGAGGCGGGAAGGCAAGAGAGGAAACGACGGAGCCTCTGATGGTCCTTGCTCACCTCACGGCTCGACACGTTTGCCAATCCGCTTGCCAGAGCCCGGCACCTTGATTTGGGCCTTATCTGGTGAACGGGCCAGACCTGGATTTGTATGCTGGACCTTGAGAGAAATCAGCTGAGGCCCATCGTTGAACTGGCGGTCTTGTGTCGTCGACCTTACGTGGGGTCAGAGCGCGCGGAGACCGCGTGCGGTGCAGAAAAGAAAGAGTACGGAGCCGCCATCTTGCCACGCGGCGCGTTCGAGCTGGGGGCTCGAATCCATGGACATCCGCTTGTTGCGAGCGACATTCATGCTTTTGACACTGTCCTCTCGTCCATGAAACATCACCAAGTACTCTGTCTTGCATGCATGCTGTCTGTCTGTCTTTGTCTGCACGTTGTTTAAGGCATATCTCGGTAGGGACCCCCCTCAAAACCTGTAGTCCGTAGTTCCCTAGTTAAGAATGGGTTAAAGATTGTTAATAAAAACATTGTCATGAATGGTTTGCTTGCGTCGTGTTCCCCGATGTTCCCCAATAAATCTGGTTGATTTGGATGAAGTTGCCGCTATGGATTAATTTATATCACGTCGTGGAACGATCCGTTCAATTGGCAAATAAAACCAAAATGGTTACAGACTGGCAGAAAACGCTCGGCATCTGACAAAACCAGTCTGTAACCAGGGTTCTATTTCCCCAACTGGTAAGGTTCAGTATTACGTTGGTATCGCGATTGAAGACGCGTGACCCGAGGCCTGTGCTGAGCCAGCCGGCGTTATAAACCCTGGAAATGGCGGTGGTGAGGGTGGCGCCAAGAGTCGGGTGAGAATCCCGCCACCCCGGATCCGCAACAATATAAACCAATTAATACAATATCCCTCCCATATAAAGTGTTAATTGAATGGAAAATCAAACCCTACCGAGCTGAAGTGATCATATGACCAGCGTTTTCATCTTCACGTAAACTTCCGCCTTCTTCGTCTGAATCGTTCGCACAAGACTCAAAACGATATGGCACCACAATCCCCCAGAAAGTGTTTCCATCACTAATTTTGTCAGCAATAGTTTCTTCAAAATCCCAATGAACACTTTCAACATTCTGAGAATCATCAGTGTCATATTGCTAATTACTGTGGAATCAGTATCTGAATTCAAGCTTGACATGCACTGTTTCAACATAAAACCGCAGGTTGGATCAACATGAATCCAGATGTGGCATCACTGGTGAAATCAAAAATCGCCACTCTAGGGCATTTTTGACACTTTGCGATTAGCCCAAAAAAATTCACATTTTTCTCTTTTTCCATTCAAATTAGACAGCAATGAATGATTCTCAATGGTTTGCAGAAGAAAAAAATTGTGTTTGGTTTCCCCTTCGAGGATCATGTTTTGTGAGAGCACAGTGTCTTGCATAGTTTTTCTTTTTCTTTTTCTACACAAGATTAGGCTCATGGAAGAGCAAGGTGAAAGAAGGTATGAAATGAGAGTTGGACAGCAGGGAAGCACAAGCAAGGTAATGAATGAATGAACAGTAAAATGAAAAGAGAGGGGAGGGGAAGAAACACTGCAAACTGAAAGTAAGGGAGTTTTGTTGAGAAATGGTTAATGGGGGAAATAAATGATGTTGGTAAGGGCGGGGGTAGTGTTGACACGAGACAGGATTGTGCCACCAGCTTGAAGCCCTGGAGGGAAGTGGGATACTACTGCTTCTGGAAGGAAGTTTCACATCGAGGAAACAAGAATGACTGCACTGTGGTCAAAACCCGCTACAAAATCCGGAAACTGTCCAATTAAATTTGGAAACGCACATTTTAAAGCATTCTTAAAAGATGAACAGCACGATTGGGAAACACATTTAATGCGCTATTAAAAGATTAACTCAACACCTCTCATCCATGTCAACCTCTGCCATGGTTATATCAGAACGAGTTGGTTCATCACATGGTCACGGATGTTTAACCCCAATAAGGGGCTGTTCAAAAACTACGTAATGATATTTTTTAAAAGAGGCTCGTACAAGCTTGATTAAACCTTACTACTAATATTAAAATTTGGCATGATAAGATTTTTTGGGGTCCCTCATCATGAATAACACTTGACCCAAATAAAGACAATGGAAATCTGATGCAACAAATGGCTGTTGGTGAATGGCTGATAGGTGGAGATAGATAGGTTCATTTGATGATCTTTCCAGAGTGATAGGGTGAGACTGTGAGATTTTTCAGGATTAAAGGACATGTTCCATTTACCTGACAAGCATCTAATAATTTCCAGATCAAGGGAGAAGAAAGCAGCTGCTGTCTTCCTTTTAGTGGAATAGCTCTATTGTATGTAAGGCACAGTGTGGAGTTGCGTGCAAAAAGGAAGCGAGAGTTTTCCAGAGCATCGAATAGGTCATTTATGTACATGAGGACAAGACTGAGCCCAACATACTCCCTTGCAGGGCACTCCAATCTTCAGTGGGAGAGGAGAGAGTTCCATTGATAGCAATGCATTGACTGCGTGAGTGGAGGAAGTCAGAAATCCATGTGGCCTTGTATGACACAGACAGAGAGCTTGGTAAACAAAGCAGAATGCCATACTGTGTCGAATGATCAACATATCTCCAGGGAGATGGTCCTGACCCCTTCTTTAAGATTTAGGGCTACAGACCATTGCTGAAAGAAGAGGATCAGCATGTCCAGCAGGGTTGAGTGACCGGTATGGAATCCAGCCTGCTGGTCAGAGATAAGGCTGTTTAAAAACAGAAAAGTAAAATGGAGAACTAGTCTTAATTGTGATCATTTACTTGATGTATGAACCAACAGCACCGACTTTTCCAAGCTGGTTGCTGGATACTTCAATATTTTTGGACATCCGTTCAAGTCACACAGCAGTCTCCTGTATCTTTCTCAATTTCAGCACCACGGAAAGTTGCAGTGTAACAGAAAACCCTTATCCTCAAAATCGGCACAATGGCCCCCCACGGAATTCATTAAAACTTTTCAAACCTTTCCTTCTGATTATCTCCTTTCATATCATTTTATCTATCCTACACCTCCTCCTTTTCTTTCTCCTCTACATTTTTCCTCTCCTATCCCCCGTCATCCTTTTCCTCTTCTCTTATATATATATATATACCTACGAGTACAAAAGGACTTTCACAGAGGGGTTGATACACACACACACACACACACACACACACACACACACGCACACGCACACGCACACACA
>NC_140961.1:97757460-97779960 GCF_056783735.1 Eptatretus burgeri
TAAATCAACTGAAGAGAAGGAAGATTGCTACCTATTAGCATGGGAGAAAAAAAACTGAAGCTCGGAAATAACCGCTGAGAAAAGTGAAAACAGCATATGAAAGGGAAATGTCCAGGAATAGTAAATGCAAGAGCAGGACCGTTGTAGTGATTATAAGCAAAAAAGAGGAGGTAAAGACAGATGTAGGCATGCTGAAAGATAGCAGAGTCAGGTAGATTGGTGAGCGAGGACCCTGAGATGGCAGGCCCATTAAACAGTTACTTTGCTTCACCATTTACACAGCATCAGATAAGGGATGTAGCAGCAGCAGCAGCAGCAGAAATGATCTATCTTGGAGGTGAGGAAGGACTGTTAGATACGTTTCTGGTGTGAGAGGAAGAAATAATAACATAGCATGGAAAGCGAAGAGAAGATAAACCAACTGGGTCAAATAATATGCATCCGAGTGTGTTAATGGAGGAAGCAGAGCAGATAACTGGGCTATTCACCGATATCTTTAATAGCTCGCTGGAGTCAGGATGGATAACAGAGGAACGAAGAGGAAATATTACAACACCAATATGTAAAAAGAATGGAAGAAATAAACAGTACATTTACTGAGGTATGCCAACTGCTGTGAGAAGCAATGACAAGCTGTTGTTTCTGGCATTAATTCTTCAATGGACCAAAAAAACTGCTACGATCATTTTGGTAGCAGAGTCACGAGTAGATTTTTCAAAATTTCCTGATGATATCAAGCTTGGGGGTAAGTAAAAGAGCAAAGGGTTAGGGCGTCGGCGGAAGAGGGAATCAGATTCTGAAAAGCCTTGGCAGCACTCTCATCGCATGGACAAACAACGCATGAACGCAAGTCCTCATCGAGAACACAGCCCCTAATAGCACTTTTAAAATAGTACATATAAATTTTACGTTTAAATAACTAAACTCGAGCAAAGTCGATGGCAACCCATTGTAAATCACAATGCATGAACTGGGGGTCAAATTCTAAAAAAGGGTTACATATTTCATACGTCCCCCAATGTTGATTGCATATACAAAGTTTCATTTAAAAATGTTGAAAATGCACCCATAATTGCATGTTTTGGTATATGACCTTTTGACCTTTTGACCTTGCCCCAGGAAACCAGGGGGTGGGGATAAAAATGATACTGCTCTCACATCTTCGTGCCATGTGGTGATCATAACTCACAAGTTTGGTGAATTTCTGCACAACCGTTAGGGAGGAGATAGCATGACGGACAGACAGGCGGAGGGACAGACAGACAGAGCCGATTACAATATCCCCCCAATTATTTTTTAAAGCGTGGGGACAACAACCCAATGTGCATAGTGGAGATGGTAAATTGTATATAAACAATTAAATAATTCAAGGTTTTAGGTGGGTAGTAGAATGGTAAAAGGTATATAAATAAAGTAATCCAGGTGGTATTAAGTCAGTAGCAATGATGGTAGTGTATAAAAATAAATAATTCAATGTTTTGTATTGGTAGTGGAGATGATAAAGTGTAAATAAATAAATAATTAAAGGTTGTGTGTTCGTCAAGCAGATGGTAAAGTGTGTGTGTGTGTGTGTGTGTGTGTGTGTGTGTGTGTGTGTGTGTGTGTGTGTGTGTGTGTGTGTGTGTGTGTGTGTGTGTAGAGAGAGAGAGAGAGAGAGAGAGAGAGAGAGAGAGAGAGAGAGAGAGAGAGAGAGAGAGAGAGAGAGAGAGAGAGAGAGAGAGAGAGAGAGAGAGAGAGAGAGAGAGAGAGAGAGAGAGAGAGAGGCAGAGAGAGGCAGAGAGAGGCAGAGAGAGGCAGAGAGAGGCAGAGAGAGGCAGAGAGAGAGAGAGAGAGAGAGAGAGAGAGAGAGAGAGAGAGAGAGAGAGAGAGAGAGAGAGAGAGAGAGAGAGACAGAGAGACAGAGAGACAGAGACAGAGAGAGAGAGACAGAGACAGAGAGAGAGAGAGAGAGAGAGAGAGAGAGAGAGAGAGAGAGAGAGAGAGAGAGAGAAACAGAGAGAGAGAGAGAGAGAGAAAGAAAGAGAGAGAGAGAGAGAGAAGTTGCACGCTGAGCAATAAAATAATTCAAATTTAAATTCTTTATTGAAAGCCTGACGTTTCAAGAACAAACTAGTTTTCTTCCTTCGAGGCGTTGAGAGTGCTGTGGTGGTAACGCCGTTAAGTTCCGTTTAAGACAGTTCACATCGTGGATTGGTCCAAGTCCTAGCCAATCACAAGGCTTCCTTGCAATTGAATGACTGCCGTTTGTGTTGACGTTGTAATTGATTGCGTGTGTGTTGGTGTGGTCGGATTGCTGCTGTTATGGTTGGGTTTCCGGTGACAAGATTTGATGAATGAATTAGGGTCGTGGTTTTATCGCAGTAGTTTAGTGACATGCAGTATCTCCATCCGGCATTGTTCAGTCACTGCATTGTGTTTTTGCACGGTCAACTGAGTTGCAAACACAACTTCTCTTGTGACAGGTGGGATGGCCACTTCGTTCGTCCAAAACTTTGTCTGTGTGGGTGGGTTTATGGTACACCGCTTGAGTGCAACTTGCCGTTTGTCCCTGGAGAGATGTACGTCCAGGAATGGCAGAGATCCAGCTTGTTCTACCTCAAACGTGAACTGTATTGCTCACCATGTTGAATTGATCTTCACAAGGAAACAGGTCAACATCTGCCTTCTTCATGATCACGAATGTGTCATCAACTTATCGCAGCCACAACCTTCGAGAATGCTCACCGTGTAGTGTAAGTTCTTCAAAGCGTTGCATCACTAGTTTGGCGATGAGCCCCGAGATGGCGATAAGCCATCGGGGTTCCTTGATGTTGATGGTATATGGTGCTGTCAAATACAAAGTACGTCGATTTGAGGCAAAGTTGAATGAGTGACATGAGATGACCAGAGCTGAGGTGGCTGTTGCTGGCTAGCTTTTGGTCATTGTTGATGTGCAGTTCTATGGTCTGTGTTGCCAATTTGATGGATATGGATGTAAATAAGGAAACGACGTTGAATGAGACCATAGTTTTGTCACTCTCGAGGTGGACATTTCTGATCCAGTCAATAAAGTCTTCAGTGTTCTTTACATTATGTGGTGAATGGGTTGTTAAGTGTTTAAGTCGACATAACAGACAATAAGCAAGATTGTAGATGGGTGCCCATCGAAGGGCCATGATGGTTCGTAGTGGGACATCAACCTTGTGGATTTTCGGTAACCTGTAGAAGCGTGGTATGACAGAGTCGGTTGGTCTCATCGTGTCTATCCCATTCCTTTTTCGTGTCTATCCCATTCCTGTTTTGTGAGGAGGTTTACATCTCGCCGTTTCTGTAAAGTGGATACTCCGGACGGATGGACAGACTGATAGCACCCAAAGCATGACAAGCAGGTGTCCACCACTTTCAACTTTGAAACGGCAAGGCGTTATATTTGGTGGCCTTTCATGGTTGCTTTATGCAGCTTCTTTGGCTAGATGAGCATGGGAGGAGTCGAATTATTTATTTAATCCAAGCCACTTGGGTTTGGTTGATTAGGTGAGAGCTAATTGGTTATTCCCTCCATTCACAGGTGAGAGATGTGGATGGGTCTTTCTTTTTTCATGTACATGTTGACTGCTTTTGACGTTTACACGTGGTACATGCTTGGAGCCTCATTGGTAAGCATTTCTGTCTGCGCTGTCGCTGATGATTCACCAACAAGGGATTAAACTGGTCCGGCAGCTGAGGGTGTGAGGAGCATTGAGATTCTCATGTGTGTATGATGTGTGAACGTCTTTACAGCTGTGGACGAACTCTGGGAAGGGGTTGAAACAGCAAAGGGCTTACCTTGAGTAGCCTTTCATAGATGCTTTATGCAGCTTCTTCGGCTAGAAGAGCATGGGAGGAGTCGATTTATTTATGTAATCCGAGCCACCTGGGTTTAATTGATTACGTGAGAGCTGATTGGTTATTCCCTCCATTCACAGGTAAGGAGGGCAAGAGTGGGGCGTGGGTCTTCGTTTTTTCATATGTGTATATGTATGTATGTATATATATATATATATATATATATATATATATATATATATATATATATATATATATATATATATATATATATATATATATATATATATACATATGATGAGGGTAGAAAAGGTCATGGTTAAGGTTTGGGAACGATCTGAGATGGTGGTGAAGAGCTGGCTTGAAGACCTTGAGGTAAAAATGATGAATGAGATTGACGAGGATGTGGAAGTTTGTTACACAGCCGGGGAAAAAAGAGGAACAAGTGAGTGGAGGTGAGCAGTGACCCTGGTTTTAGGTAGTTTCACCACAAGGGAGTTGATGGTGGACTGTGTGTGCCCTGCAGAAACCTGAGTGGGGGGAGGGGTGGTGAGAGAGAAGCCTCGCCTCTTTCCTTGCTGCAGAGGATGCGAAACCAGAAAGGAGGCGGTGGAAGACAGAGAGACTACCAACTTGTCTGCGATAGCAAAGTGACAGACCCATAGACTCAGCTTCAGCGCATGAGATTCCAATGATCTTGAAGGCCTTGGTTTCTACAGTGTTAAGATGAGCAATAGATGAGGCAAGAGCATGAGCCCAGAGGTGAGAGCAGTACTCCATCAAGCTGAAGATGAAGGTCTTGAAGGTGGTTAGGAGTTCAGGTGTACCAAGTAAGAACTTTGCATGACAAAGGAAGCCAAGTAGGCGGCTGGCTTTGGCGGCCAATTTTGAAATGTGTTTTGTCCAAGAAAGATCATTGCTGATAGTGAGACCCAAGAGTTTGAATGACTGAACATCCTCAAGAGGATTGCTAAGAAGGTGGGGTCATTAGCATGGCACAGGATGGAGTCATCAGCAAATAGATAAACAGGATTTTCCAGAGAGTCAGAAAGATCATTGACGAAGATTAGGAATAGGACTGGGCCGAGAACATTGCCTTGCGGTACACCAGCCTTGACAGAGAGAGGAGATAAAACGATTCCATTGAGAGCCACATGTTGGTGACGAGAGTAGAGGACGTCAGTAATCCAAGAGTGGACTTGGCCTTGGATGTCATCGGCAGATAGTTTTTGAGGGCAAGGCAAGATGCGAGACGGTATCAAAAGCAAGAAATATGTCTAGAGAGATGGCCCTGATCTCATGTCTGACATTGAGGGACTCCATCCATTGTTGGAAGCATAGAAGCAGAATGTCCAAGGTGGAGTGACCTGGTCTGAATCGAAATTGTTGATCTGAGATGAGGTTGTTGGAGAAAAGGAAGGATTTCATATCAACTGCTACGGTATGATAGATTCCATGATCTTGCTGATGATTGGACGTGAACTCGTTGGTTTGTAGTTGAGGTGATCAGTTTTTGCTCCTTTTTGTGTTTGAAACAAGATCTTAACAAGGCGAACTTTCATACAAGGCACCACCAGGTTTTAGAGAAGGGAGACAAGTTTGAAAGTATATTCTTGAGGTTGCACAGATGTTGTTTTCTGGCTTTCCTGAGAATGTACACATACTTGTTTTGGGCTTTTTGGAATCCACTGAGATTGCCTTTGGTCAGATTTGCCTTCCAGGAAGAGAAAGCAAGTTGTTTCAGAGCAACTGCCTCACCAGATGATTCAGTGTCCAATGGGTGGGAAGAAGGGGAGGACAATTGAAGATGAGATGGGATTAATCTGTGCATGAGAGAGAGAGTGAGAGAGATGGATTCTGTGGAAAAATTCCCAGGCCGAGTTAACATCAGGGGCAGTAGATATGGGAGACCAGTCCTGAAGAGAGATGGCTGCTTGCAGTCCCTGCCAATCTGCCTGAGTGAAATGCCAGACTGCAAAAAAAAAGCTCGAGAGATGTTGGCTTTCATAAGCACATGATCAGAAGAACCAATTGGAGCACAGGAAGAGCAAGAGACATTTGTGGGAAAGCTCGTGATCACCAAATCCCGAAGGGAGGATTTGTCATTGGGAGAAATCCGGTTTGGAAAATTTACAGATTGAATCAGTCCCATGGAGTCACAGAAGTCCTTTGCTGCAGTGCCATGGCTGGTTAGAGAGGTACCAACCAACACCGAGCCAAGTTGCATGGTGACAAATGAAATCACCTCATATGAGGAAGAGAGAGTTGGGATGAGTGCTTAAAAGTTTATCGATGGAGAGACAGAGACAGAGACAGAGACAGAGACAGAGACAGAGACAGAGACAGAGAGAGAGACAGAGAGAGAGAGAGAGAGAGAGAGAGAGAGAGAGAGAGAGAGAGAGAGAGAGAGAGAGAGATTGAGAGAGATTGAGAGAGAGTGAGAGTGAGAGTGAGAGTGAGAGAGACAGAGAGAGAGAGAGAGAGAGAGAGAGAGAGAGAGAGGGAGAGAAAGAGAGAGAGAGAGAGAGAGAGAGAGAGAGAGAGAGAGAGAGAGAGAGAGAGAGAGAGAGAGTTGGGATGAGTGAGAGAGAGTGAGAGAGAGAGTAAGAGAGAGTGAGAGTGAGAGTGAGAGAGAGTGAGAGAGTGAGAGAGAGTGAGAGAGTGAGAGAGAGTGAGACAGTGAGAGAGAGAGAGAGAGAGAGAGAGAGAGAGAGAGAGAGAGAGAGAGAGAGAGAGAGAGAGAGAGAGAGAGAGAGAGAGAGAGAGAGAGAGAGAGAGAGAGAGAGAGAGAGAGAGAGGATGAATGGGCTGACAGATATAATCTTTGTTTAAATGAATGGAATGACGAAAAAACGAATTTCAAGGAAGTATAGAAAAAAACGAATGTGCACATTCAGCATCGACTGGAGACAGCACAGTGAAAGAGTATTCCTTGCTACTACGTGCAAATTATATCAACTGACAGCAGATTTAAACTTGCTATTTTTCGAGTTATTCTCAGTGGGTGGTGGGTGGGGGGGGGGTTACCCGCCTATGCTGCTCGGCCAGGTGAGCTTGACCCGGCAGTGGTTTCACAACATGACAATGTACATGGAAAGTGATGGAGTTATTAGCCTCATGGTGGTTATCTTTTCCCTGTGTGCCGGTAGCAGCACTGCCTGACCCCACATCCTAATATGTGCCTTATAGTAACCTTTAGTGGCCTCAAAACGGCATTCACAGCCAATGTGCGGAAGCTTAAAACCTTGCCCAGATTCTGATGTCCCAACACCCAAAATTTGGGGCCCTCAGGTACTATGGTTTGGTCGTGAAAGAATAACAAACACAAAAACAAATACACACACAAACAAACACTTGAAATTATTTATAAGATTCCATGAATATACACCAGAATTATCTTTATATTATTGTAGTGATGAATTATAAAAGATGTGTTCTGACAACATTATCAATGGTAAATATGTTTGATCACAGCGGACTTAAACCGAAAATGAAAATGCCCAAGATTAGATCAAAGAGGTACTCATATAAAGGCCTGCAAGGAAAATGGTAAGCATGGAAATGAAAGGAAGGCATGTCAGAATGTGAACAAATGATACTGATAAAATAATGTGAACAAACAATATTTAGATGAAAGAGCAAAAGATTGAAGCCCAGAAAATTACAAGAAGGAATGTAACTAGGTTGCCAAAATAACAGTCAAGAGAAGCTGAAATGCAAATGGCCTACAACAAGCAGAGAATATCATTTTTTCCTGCAGCACTTGGCATGCCAAACCTAGCAGTAATATCAATACCCAAGTCACCAAGAAAAATAAAAGCAGTTGTAACTAAACAAGCAGCAGACATGATGTGGATGTGTTGCCTGAGAAAAAAAAAAACAAAAAACACAAGCTCAGCAGATGAGCAAACAGACTGATGAAGAAACAGTTAATATCCTTGTGAAAACCAGTCTCAGTGGCGTAACGGTCTGGGCGATCAGCGGTTCGAACCCCGTCCGAGTCATACCAAAGACTAAAAATGGTATGTGCTGCTTCCTTATTTGACGCTCAGCATTTAAAAGGATATAGAGTAAGGATAAACAATCATAAGTTGGTAATAACAGCACAGGCTTTGATGGACCTAATGGCCTCCTCCTACGTCAAAGTTCCTTGTAAGAGAACTCAAATGATTCTATAAATTTAACGAGTGCAGTGAAATCAGCCAAGTTGACCCAAGTTGACCCAAATCAGCTAAGTTCAGTCGCAAAAGTGAAAGGACCCTTGACATAAACCACGGCGACACATTTTGTGTGCAACCATTAATTGTGCAATCTATTCAAGCAATCGTACCCTGGAATAAGACTGGATGATCGAATTTTGTTTCTTTGAGGCCCGAGTGTGTGAACCCCAACAAGAATCATGCACACGATGGATGCGTTTGTGAAACATCAGGGAAATTAAATGCTCTGCATGAAGCGTCAGGTCTGGGTTGTTTTCAAACAAGTTATAATTTTGTTCCGAGCAAATTATGTACGTGGTGGTTGGTGATGGAGGCCCGTCCACTTGAGAGAGCTTCACGGGCATTCAGCAGAAGTCAGGAACTTTGGCCAAGAACCAATCCTGGACAAATTGCCAATCTGTTAAATAGTTCAGAAATTTATGTTGATCAGTCATAGGAATCAAACCCACACAAGTGAGGGCAATGCAACAAGGCTTTACCCACTACACCACAGGCTCCTCACATAATGTGATGTGTACAAATATTTAAAAATGAGTTTGGCATGTCTTGCATGCAAAGTGAAACTTTGAAGTACCATCAGGTACAAAGTTGGAGAAGTATTGTGCACATAGACAATGGGAATTGGTAAATAAGTCAGTTGAACAGACCGTTCATATGAAAGAGACTTTGTGAGATGCTTCAAAAGAAGTGTAAAAAAAAAAAAGACTGTTGGCAAAATTAATGTTCCATATTTTTCACCAAAGACGGTCACAATGCTGTTTTTTCTCAGATAATTAATCAAAATGACACGTTAATTAACCAGCTGCATTCCTGCACTGTTGTTTAAATTCACACCTGGAGGCAATCACTCACTATAAGCTTCTTAACCTTTTTTGTATGATTATTCTGATGCATTAAATGTTAAAAAAAAAAAAGTTTTTTATATCTGGGCCATTCTTCTTAAGAGTGTGGCCATCAAGGGTATGAGAACGCACGCAGTTCAGTGTTGCGAACAAATTGTGATGAGACGAATGATACAAGACGAAGAGATTTGTAAGTAGAATTGTTGAACTTTCCAACAGTTAATCAAAGATAATCCAAAATCGGTTTGTTTGCGTACAACAGGAACCGAACTTTGGTGAGTCGTGTATTGAGCTCTGAATAAAACAGGAATGGAGTGGGGTTTGCTGAACATCTATCTGGATCCAAATTGTGCCTTTTCTTTGGCACAAGGCATAACGGTGTGTTTAGGTATTTTTCTCCAATGCGCCGGATGTTTTCATGACGAGTAAAGTACATTTTCCTGAGATGACATGTTACTTCGTATTATTCAAGAGAGTAAATAATGTAAGACGTTGTTGTGAGTAAAAATAGTTTCAATTTAAAAAATGCATAAAAATGTCACGAGACTAACAATGGACAGACCCACAAACAAACAACTAAATAAAACTACATGCCACACACCCCAAAAGAGAGGTGGCTCCCCTCTTTAGGCTGGTGCTGCTGATTTCCATCTTGTCCCCCTTGGTTCCCTGGATTCTACTGACCTCCATGACATTTGAATATTGCATCATGAATCTGAGTCTCAAGGTCTGATTACTGCTCATCGTAGACAGGTAGGCAGTCGAGCCGTTTTTTAAACCGGCTTCTAGACTGCTCCTTCTGCCCCATCACCTCCCCGCCCAACCCCTGCCCTTCCAGGTTTCACACATTCTGCCAAAAAACCCTTTCCTTCATATTCTCTCGAGTTTAAACTCAACAAACACCTCCATTCTTTCACACACCTCTTTTCTCGCTTGTGAAACTGCCTTGCTGAGTCCGCCATCTCAAGCTCTTCCCAACAGCATTTTAAGTCTGCTGCCCACCCCCTATCTCATAGTCTCTCCCATTTCCACAACTGAACTTTACTACACCCACTGAAACCCTTATCCAACCCTTCTTCAGAAATTCCCCTCCTTGTGGTGAGATGCATGTCTGTTGTTGTCCCACTGCATTCCCTTTGCCTCATTTTGTCTTTGGATCCATTGTCCCTTGTTATGCTTTTTCATCAGCTCAATACCTGTATGCAATACAAAAAAACCAACAACTACAAAGTAGAATTTGATGCAAATGTGTCAATGGATATGCCTCCACCCACGTTAGATGTCAACCCACTGTTACGTTTGATCCCAATTAAAGGTCACCCGAGAGAGAACGTGAAAAAGAAAAGAGAGATAAGTAGAAGAGAGACATCATTCGATGCTTCCAACTTGAGTTACGACCTGCAAGATAATTTTCAAAGAGCAAATGACCTTTGACCTGTTGAATCTAAAATTGAATCAGTTCATCTTTGTATTACAGTCCATACTTGTGCCAAGTTTGGTTGAAATCTCTTCTGTGATTGCCAATTTATTGCAGTAACAAAATTGTTTTCAGTTGAAGGGCACATGTCCTTTGATCTTTGGAATCCAAGATGTAATTCCTTGATCTTTGTATTGCAGCCCATACATGTGTCAAGTATGGTTGAAATCTCTTCAGTGTTTCACAAGTATTTGTAGTAACAAAAATATTCAATTAAAGGGCAATTGACCGCATGTCTTTGACCTTTTAAACCAAGATCTAATCAGTTCATCTTTGAATCAAGGCAAATAATTGTACCAAGTTTGGTCAAAGTTCCTTCAACGGTTCGGAAGTCATCACGGGACCTAAAATCTGATACGCACGCAAGCACAGATGGACACGCACACACGGAAGGACGCACAGCCCAACGGAGAACCCCAAAACAATGCTTCTGACACCTTCGGCTGCAGAGGCATAAAATACATTTACTCACATATTTGGACAAACAAATTGCCAAAAAGCATCGTAACCACACCTGGGAAGATGTAGTTGAGGATGTATAACTTGCTAGAGTACTTGCGCCAAACACGCAACACGTAATCCTCCCATCGGATCATTTTGCCCAGGATGAGAATGATGGGGATGGTGGGAAGGCCAATTAAGAGGAACAATGGGTCAGCTTGCTCCATCATCTCCAAGCCTTCTTTGTGGCCCAACACCTGTGTGTACACGGAAACAATTAAAAGTAGAAGGGCACTCCATAGAGCGCATACTTCCATCACTCAATGTCTGATCCAGTTGTACATATCGAGCCCAATACATTTTTGAAATATCATGCTACATATCATTTTTTGGCCTGATCGCTTAAGGGTGGTGGGGAATTAGCATTCAAACGGGACTTGATTAATCGGCATATCATCTTCACAGACTGACTGACGGCTTCACTGACAGTCCATACTTGTGAAATGCTGATAGTGTTGATCTTTTTGTTTGTATATGTATATATATATATATATATATATATATATATATATATATATATATATATATATATATATATATATATATATATATATATATATATACACACACACACACACACACATATTGTTACAGCCATGGGTACCGAGTGCATTATGAGGGGGTTAATCCCAGTTTGTCCTCGGAAGAGCCAGACCTGGGGCCACCGCTCAGAATTAACTTTGTGATACGGTAGGTTGCTTTAGAACCACAAACGCCAATCAGTTAACCACGAGTTCCAGTGTCCATCGTCTAATTTTGCTGTTTAACTAGAGGTCACGTGGCTTCCTGAATGGGGAGCGTGCCCTCGACAAAGCACCAATCTTATCTTGATTGGATCTAAATTAGGGCGGCCGAGCGATTAACCGCTGGGGCGTGCCGACTATTACAGGTCAATTTGTTTGGTAATTACCTCTCAGTTTATCTAGGTTCGGACAATGTTGGATCAATGGAAGGAAAGGACAAGCACGGACAGGTTGGAACGTCAACAAAGGAATTTATTAATGAGGAAAAAATAAATAAAAATAACTTTTTACTTCCTTATGGTAAAAATAAGTTAATTCGAATCAATCAAAATCATCTCAAGCAAATAAATAATTAATCAGGCACTGATAGAAAAAGAGACAAAGAGCAGATGCTTATCACTATGCCTTACTTAACAATTAAACACGAGACAAGGGTACCAGCAGATCATTCAGGGGTGAAGAGAAATCCAGTCTCGCTCACCAAATAGAAGTCGTCATCCATCAAATGAAACATCCTGAAATGCGTGATCGTGACTTGTCCGTTGCCAGCCTCCAGCCTTGCCGTGCACCCACTCGCAAACAGGTTTGGACGCCAGTCGACGTCACCCCCAAGAATCAGGTACGCTAAGAGCAGGTCTTCAGCAGAACCAGCATAAACAGTCAAAGCGTCACCCACCGTCAAGAGCCACAACCGATGGACAGCTGTTAGGAGCTGTGACAAACTGAAAGGCTGCAAGGCCGTCAACAACTGTCGCCAGCTCACCAACCATCTGACTGGAACCGATGAAATGATCGTCTGACTGGAACTGAATGAAGCAGCCGTCTGACTGGGACTGACTGAAACAGCTGTCTGACTGGAACTGAATGAAGCAGCCGTCTGACTGGGACTGACTGAAACAGCCGTTAGACTGGAACTGACGAAATGACCGTCTGACTGGAACTGAATGAAGCAGCCGTCTGACTGGGACTGACTGAAACAGCTGTCTGACTGGAACTGACGAAATGATCCTCTGACTAGAACTGACGAAATGACCCTCTGACTGGAACTGAATGAAACAGCCGTCTGACTGGAACTGACGAAACGACTGTTTGACTGAAACTGACGAAATGACCGTCTGACTGGAACTGAATGAAGCAGCTGTCTGACTGGAAATGACTGAAACACTATCAAAGCTGTCAGAACCGCAACCAATTGTCGCCAACTGACTGGAAAAAAATGGTTCTCTCGCCCTCTTTATAGGGGACCCGTCTGGGTGGAGCCTCAAGCAGACTCCAGCCAAATCCACCCCGCCCATTTGCGCATCGTTGCACCTGACAACCCGCCCGTCCTGCGATCATCCCTGGCCTACGATGCCATGTTTGTGGTGCTGGACGAACGGCAGAAAGCAGCCATTTGCCAGAATTACCGAGCGAAAAGGTGAAGCGCTCATAAAACGTCAACAACAATCATCACCTCAATGTTCAGCCCAATACGAAAAAGAGCCAGTTAGCGTCCATAGAGCTGCTGAACGGGATGTCAAACGTCGATGGAAAAAGGTGGGTGTCGCGCCTCCGTTGGGCTAACGGCTATCTCACGTGCATGTATCTGTCGTAAAGAGAAAAAAGGAGCTTTCCATAAGAGAGGGAATCTATTCTTTACCCTTTTCAACGTGTCAAAGTTAGAATCCCACCAGACTTGGGAATGGGTCTATCCTGGACATGCATTTAGGGAAATAACTGTCAGAGGACCCAGATGTTTGTATGCATTCGTCGGATCAGATTCTGAAATCCGGAACACTATCTATACATACATGCTATATACATGCTATATATATATCATTTTAGCCCAATCAATGGTGAAGAATCACAAAAAAAAACTCGGATCAGGATCCGGATCCAGATCCTTCTCAAAATCGAATCAATTTGTCCTTGTCCCACACCCAACCTGCCCACCAAGCTTTGTCCGAATCTGTCCACAACGTTTTGAGCTGTTGTGCTATTATATATCAGTTTTATCCCTGTCACTCAATGGTGAAGAATCTATATTACAAAAGGAGCTGTGTCTGTCTGTCTGTCTGTCGCGCTATAACTTGAGAACGGATTCACATATTTCAATTAAACCAACGACGTTGGATTCAGGAAACTCCCAGGAAAGATTGTGATGCAAAAAAAGGAATGAAGGTTTGAGCGTTTGCAAGGGGTGCCAAAGTGCGTGCGTTCCCTTGGCCAATGGGGGCTTGGCTTACAGAGCCGCTGCCCTTCACCAATTACAAAGTTAGGTGTCGGGGCCAACTGGAGAGCCAATCGCTGGCCCCGTGGAGTTGCCATTTCTTATGGGGCCGCCATTTAGATGGCAGGCCCGGCCCTGATCCAGTTTCAGAGGGGAAGGAACAACATAAGAAACATCCTTTCCCGATCTGAGCTCTAATTTGGAGCAAGCCAGTTCCCCCAAGTGGGCCATGCAGCAGACAATGTTACTCTAAACATTGATGTACACAATGAATGATAATTAAACTTTCCACAAGCACAGGAACATACTAAAGCCTCAGTTCTGTCTATGATTCTCACCCCACCCCCTCCTAATCTATAAAAAAAGGTAAAAGTGAGCATCCCTCCTGCAATGACATCTGATAAACAATTAGCACGTTCTCATAAGCTGTGGGCAGGGTAAAAGGGGTCAAAATTAGAAAAAGAGCCATCTGTTCGTTTTGCATGCAAAATACTATTCCGAGCTTGAGGGCTCGATGACAAAAAGCGCCATTTGCATTTTTGCCTGTTTAGATTTTTTCACCCCGACCCTGTATAGAATCCCGCGCCGGCACGGACAACTTTTTGGCATTTTTAGCTCACCTAGACTTTAGTCCGGTGACCTTATGCGATTGAGCAGTGTCCATAGGTGAGTGGCTTGAGTGAGTGAGTCAGTCAATCAGTCAGTCAGTCCGTAAACACTTCAGTCATTGTCGCATGAACCAAACAACAATTTTGATGAAACTTGGCCAAAGCTTCATATTATATTTGATGCCTAACGAAGGTGTATTGACCGCATCAAAATCTACGCTCATTAAGGAGGCATATTGGGGGAGGGGTCGTGTTTGACCCCCCCCCCCCAAAATAGATATTTGCTCTCTTTTTAGAAACTACACACACAATTTCAATGAAACTTGACCATAACCTTCATCACCAGTGATGTACCAAAGTATATTGACCGCATCAAAATCTGTGTTGATTAAATGGGTCTACAGGGGAGGGAGGTAAGTTTGACCCCCCCCCCCCCCAAATAGTTATCTGCTCTCTTCTCCGAAACTGCACACACAATTCCGATGAAACTTGACCACAACCTTTATCACCCGTGATGTACCAAAGTGTATCGACTACATCAAAATGTGCTC
Organism: Eptatretus burgeri; assembly: GCF_056783735.1. Taxonomy (NCBI): domain Eukaryota; kingdom Metazoa; phylum Chordata; class Myxini; order Myxiniformes; family Myxinidae; genus Eptatretus; species Eptatretus burgeri. The sequence goes on from NC_140961.1 coordinate 97,772,416, forward strand.
ATTAAAGGGGTCTATGCGGGGGGGGGGGGGGGGTGGAGGCGGGGGATTTTTGACCCTCCAAAATAGGTATTTGCTCTCTTCTCCGAAACTACACACACAATTTCAATAAAACATGACCACAACCTTCATCACCCATGACGTACCAGTTTGTCCACAAATTAAAAAAAAAAAGTCAGGGTCTAGTGGGTCTGCAGAGGGTTTGAGTGACTGTTGCTCCTGATCAGGTTAATATAACAAGTCACACAAGTCATGTCCCATTCACACCCCTTCCTTTACTCATCCTCATTTGATCCCTCCCCTGACTTTAGCCATATCTCTTCCCATCCTCGTTTACCTTATTTCCCATAACCAGCCAAGTACTGTACTTTCCTTCCCTCCGAATTTCTTTCATCTACTCCCTTTTCCCTTATTGTTCTCTAAATAATTGGTCTGCAGTCCAGTGGCAATAAAAATTTAGAGAGAAAAAAAAAAAACAACAACTTTACAATCAAGCAAGCTATTCTGCACCAAGTCATGAAAAACACAAAGCAACTGAACAGAACGTTGTACGATCTCCACAGACATTTCAAAACAGTGTGACCGATGTGTGCCTGAGCTAACCTTACCACAGTTGCTCATTAGAAAAGTGAGCCATGGACCCAGTGAGATGTTTTCACACATTTCTTGACTGTTCTTTCAGTTACAGTACAAGTTTGAGGCAGGTGATGTTCCCTAAAGTTTAGCATTAGTGTACAATACAAAAAGGACAAGAAAACCCCCCATGTAATGAAAGTGGAAACAGAAGCAATATTCAGTGTCCTGCCAGAAAAAATGAACACCCTTCGTTACAAATTTTATTTCAACAATCCGTGATCTAATGGCATCACGCTGCACTTGTACCAGCAAATACATTGAATCAATGACATTCTGTTTGACAGTCTGTTCCAGATTTCTCCAAATGTGGAGCACATTTTGTTGCAGCACTTGCGTATTACTTGACAGAGGTCGGCTTTTTCACAGCTTCCAATCCATGTTCCCAGACGAGTTCGAATTCATTCATGTCAAGACTCTGTGATGCCCAGGGAAGAAACTGCAGCCCATTCCATCTCTTCCAGGCAGAGGACGTTATGAATGTATGGCACGTGGCCCCATCTTCCTGCAGCAAATGTGCTTCATTACTGCAAGATGTCCCTTCTGGTGCAGTGGCAAGAGTGTTTCTTGTATACCTGTGTGCACTTTCCAGAAAATCACAACTGAGAATTTGTATGCTAAATCAGTAATGGTTGCACCTGCGATTGAACAGGACATGCTTGCCACGAATCACGTTCGAACAATCCTTTGTTAGGCATGGTTGGTTGGATACTGCTATAAAAGGCATGGATGTGCCCAGATGAGTGGAACATAGGATCTCCTTACGACGCTCCTTTCAAGTTGTCCCAAAACACAAAGTTCTTCAATTGACTGATATTCAACTGGTAGGTGCGTGCAATCCGAGCTTGCGTTTGTTTAAAAGATAAAGCACAATCGATACACAAAACATGATGGAACATCATTGTACAAAGCAAAGCAACTAATTCATGACTGGCTTTTCTTATTCCCTTCCCCTCTCACTCTGCCTTTCCAGATATATAACATGTCAAGACTCTAAATATATATATATATATATATATATATATATATATATATATATATATATATATATATATATATATATATATATATATATATATATATATATATATATATATATATATATATATATACTCAGAGCAAGAACATCTATGTAAATAAAACCCTGCCTCGACAAGCAATTCGTAATTACTAGATAGTTCAATATCTGAAAGTAACCAGATATTTCTCGAACTCTCGTGATCTTTCCAAACAACTTAAAGTCTAACGACAATATTATAGCTTGTTAACTTGTTAATTATTCACCTTTTCGAAGAAACATTTCATCTCAACAAACATTACACAGTCATGGCGAATGAACAATTCGTTCCATATTGAATTTTTTATCCATCGATATGATGGAGCAGATGTGTATATCCGTTTCTTTTTCTAATTTGGACCAAGCACATATTGGAAATAGCGCCATCTTTGGTGGTAGCCGGTGATCCTTCACGATAATTCAGGGACCTGTGTTTGTTTGTGTGTAATAATATGTATTGTGTAGCGCCCCCTCCAGGAGGGGGAGGGTATTACAAGTCTCCACCATTTACAGTTCAGTATTCCTGTCCCCACGTTTTCCAGTGCTGTGAGGTGTTATGAATTACTAATGTGTGCCCGTACGTGCGTGGCCGTACGTGCAAAAATAAAAAAATAAAGACTTTCAAACCGCATGTCAGAAACAACAACCACACAGGCCGTTCCTTCGCTCTCGCGTGCCCGTACGTACGTTTCCGTACGTGCGTGGTGGTACGTGCAAAAAAAACAAAAAAAAAAACTTTCAAACAACAACACAGGCCGTTCCTACGCTCTCGTAAACGACAACTGGATTGGGGCATTAGGTTTATCTATAAATGCGCATCAGAAATCGAGACATTATTAGAATAAAGTAAGTCATCACTATCCGGAAGTCCGTACATTGTAACCCGTAATGGGGAACGCGGCTGAGGATCTCTTCCCCAACGGCCACGCCTACGCAGCAACGTGTCCTGTCATTGGTAACTAAATGGTGCCCTTTCCCCATCGGCCACGCCTACGCAGCAACGTGTCCTGTCATTGGTAACTAAATGGTGCCCTTTCCACATCGGCCACGCCTACGCAGCAACGTGTCCTGTCATTGGTAACTAAATGGTGCCCTTTCCACATCGGCCACGCCTACGCAGCAACGTGTCCTGTCATTGGTTTGGTAAATAAATGGCCATAACTTGGGAACCACTTGTCCGATTAATATCAAACCTTGAAAAGGCACATCCTCAGGTCCCCAGCAATATATCTGGCAAGTTTCAATTAGATCGGACCAGTGGTTGTCGAGAAACAGCGGTCACACACACACACACACACACACACACACACACACACACACACACACACACACACACACACACACACACACACACACACACACACACACACTGCTGGAATTATAAATAGAAAAGCAATCAGTATTTTTTTGCTTAATACACGTAACCAGAGTTATTTTTTTGCATATACAGAGCTGTCAGCTGCCTATACACCGCCCAAATAAAGGTATGTGTCAGAAGAATGTGTTGCATGCTTGGAACAAGATCGCCCGTAGGGCGGGTACTCAGCTAGGACAAATAATCTTCCCTTTAGCTTCTTCATGATATAATGGAACCTTCTCAAAAATTATGGTATGGAGTATGATATGTTGTGATCAATGAAATTTCTTTCAACAATGACAAAAATCAAAAAGTGTATTTCCAAGAATCTTCCGCAGCACATTACACACCGAAGATGGGCTGAGAAAGGTATTCCCGCCCGGAGGGCAGGAGTGCCCGCTCGTACATACAAGCACGACCTTCACACTGAGCACGAATACACCACCTAACAATCACTGAAAGATTTGTGACATAGCCTCAACTTCAAAGAAAAATTACCAATATTTCTAAACTACACAGGTTCTTCAACAAAACGATCAAAAACATCAGGGAGAACTGTGAGTAATTCAATCAACCAAATTTCCGAATCGTAAATCATGAGTGAACAACAACATTCATGTAATATGCACAAACATCTCCTTCCCCTTCATCAATTATGGCACAGAAACGTGGAATATCATTGAGAACCTTTGGCTTATCTTTGTACAGCAATGGATAATAATTATTATTAATAATTATTATTATAATCAGCTTGCAAAATAAATTCAGTCGCCATTGAGAGTACAAGAGTTCTGAGTACAAGTCAAGTTGCTCGAGGGTTGTGTATGCCAACCGACTCCTGAGAACACACCCCCCCTCCCTTCCCCACCATTACTAACTCCATACTAATGCACTGGGTTGACCCTACTTGGCCAAATTTGTACATGGCACAGTAATGACTGTGTTTTTTGTTGTTGCTACATAAAGAGTCGGGGCTCATGGAGGGGCAATAACACAGAACGGACTGGGGCATAACAGAATGAAAAGTACGGTAGAAAGAGGTTGGGTTGGAAGTACACACACAGCATGGTTGAGGGACAAATGAGAGGAAGGCGTGGAGGAATAAAGGATGGGGGAAGAATAAGAACAGGGGGAGAAGGAAACAGAGGGCGAACAACCTGGACACAGCCACAAACTCTCGATTACAGAAATGGAAGGGAAAACTGGGAAAGAAGTAGAAATGGAAGAAAATAAGTGAAGAGGACGGTGAGGGGAGCAAGAGAAACCTGGTAACAGGGAAACCAGGGATTAGGTGGGCCTGAGGAGATTCAGAAAAGATCATGGCTGTGGATGGGGGATGACCTGAGATGGTGGAGAACAGCAGTCTTGAAACCTTGGAGGGAAGAATGACATCGAGGAAGTTGGATCCACAGGTGGGAAAAAAAGATCGGAACGACTTAGTGGAGGTTTCTTACAGTGAGCCTGGATGGAGGGAGTTTCACAAGACCATGTTTGGCAGACAGTGTGCACCCTGCAGAAGCATGGGGAGTGGTGGGTGGGAGGTGGAAGAGGAGACCACAGACTAGGCAGAGGGGGCAAGACCAAAAAGGAGGCAGGAGAAGACAGAGAGACCACTGACGTGTCTGTGATATGAAGGTAATAGGCCCAGAGATTCAGCTTCATTGCACGAGATACCATTGATTATGAAGTATTTAATTGCCACGGTGACAAGCTGAGTAAGGTGCGAGGCAGGGGTGCCAGCCTGAAGTGGAGAACAGTACTCCATCAAACTGAGGATGAAGGCCTTCGAAGTAGATGAAGGTTCAGATGTGCCAAGCAAAAACTTTGCACTACGGAGGAGACCTGGTTGGCGGCTGGCCTTGGAGGCTAAATTAGAATTGTGGTCTTCCCAAGAAACATCATGGCTGATGGTCAGGCTCAAACATTTCAGTGACTGAACTTCTTCAAGATGATTGTTTGCAAAGGAGGAGATGGGAAGGTATGCCAGACAGTCTTTCCAGAAAGACAGTGAGATATGTCATGATTGAATGACATTCCAAGTGTTGGACCAGCTCAGGATTCTATCAATCAGCAGAGAGGATCGAGGCAACTGCCTGTCTATCTTAATGATTAAGGATGATATGGCAGAGAGTGGAGACGTCAACAAAATGATAGAGGATTTTCCAGAGAGTAAGAAACATTGTTAATGAAGAGTTATGAACAGGACTGGGCCGAATACACTGCCTTGGGGCACTCTGGCCTTGACAGGGAGAGGAAATGAGAAGATCCTGTTGAGAGCAATGCGTTGGCTATTGCAGTGGAGAAAGTCGGGAAGCCAAGAGTGGAGGTGGCCTTGGATGTCACAGGCAGAGAGTTTAGAGAGCAATGTGGGGTGGAACCTTGGAGAGGGTGGGATGAAGGGGAAGCTGGGAGGGGTGGGGCGAAGGAGAGGAAGGGATGAAACAGAGCAAGGGAAAGATGGGAGGGGGCTGGGTGAGGAGTAATTTGGGAAGGGAGGGGGGAGGGGGGGAAGATGATTATTTTTCTGCATACAAAGTTGAGCTCATGCAAGAGTTAGAATGCAACACAGTCAAGAGAACAGAACAGAAAACAGAACAATCTAACATAACACAACAGAGAGAACATAGAGGAAAACTGGGAAACGCACCAACAGCAGGGTAAAGGGACATGGGTGAGGGGAAGAACGACACAAGGGGTGACTAAGCTGGATCCATCCATCGATCCGTTGGGACCATACTCTGTGCAGAGCGTTGGTGCTGCCTTAGCAGTCTCCTTGGCTATTGGGCACAATCCTGGATGGGTCGCCATTCCGACACAGTACACCAGCAAGTTGGCACTCATTTTGCCGACCTCAGAAGGATGACAGGGAGAGTCAACCCCACCTGGTATAAATTCAACAGCTGAGCAGGATTTGAATTCAGGATCCTAGGATCCCAAGCCCACAACTCTACCCATTAAGCCAACACCAGGCATAGCAATATTATAACCTCCCATAACACTTTTTACATGCTATTGTGCAACATTAAACAACTAACTTGCCTGATGTGGCCTGCCAAGTCCAGCGCGTTATTCACACGGGATGCACGGAAAAGGTCAGACTATACAGGATGACCGTAGTACCTCTGTAGTGTGCACATCAACCTGAAAACCACACGGCAGTTACAGCGTTTCTTATCTGTAATGCTCGCGAAGCCTAAACTACTCATCACTGTTACCCATCGCTGATGCACACATCAGTGAGAGATTGGGCCAAAATTTCTTAACATTTTCAGATTTCACTCAAGATTTCAACAGTTATTTAGTCCACTTGATCCGATCCTCAAAACCTGAAATTATATTTCGATGATATACTTTAATTAGGCCGTGAGAGTAGATCATGGAGCATCACATCATGCTCCAAGCTCCTAATTTGAAAACTATAGCACTCACAAAAGCGTTGTAAACAGTGATTTGTAGGTATCATGATCAGACATTCGATGATATCGGTGAGGAAAGAGGAAAGAAAAAAAACACATGAGCGCTTTATCATCAAGACACCTTTGCAGCCTGTTTCAAATCAAAGCATTATTGAGCAAGCCGAAAAAAATGGTGAATTAAGGACCCCTGTGAGGGAGAACGAGCTGAGCAAAGGATCGCCTGATAAAGGATATAATGAAATAAGGCTGTTAATTATGTTAAAAAGGGGTGTTTTAATTAACCCAAATACCCAATTTTCACTCACACACTTCCTTAGAGTATTCTTAGTTTGCATGCAAAGTTAAGATATAATGGTGGCAGCAGCAGAATTTATTTGGAAGTGTACATAAACATTTTGTCTGCTGATGTACAAGAAAATGCGCCAAACTCACCAACACCAATCGGCTGACATTGAATGTAAGGTCTCATTGGCTGAGAATCATAGGAAGCGTCTTTTTTGAAAAGCCTTGGAATCCCAATCCCCCCGCCCCTTGCATTCAATATATCTTTCCCATTACCGGCTACTCTTTGGAGCAAGTGAGCTTTTTGAAACAAAGGTCAAGAAGTACTTGGACAACTTGGAGATATCAATTGGTCCCAATGACATTATTGCACTTGTCCTTAAAAGCTGTACAACTGCCATGGCTGTTCCTCTTTCAAAACTTTTATCTGAAAATCCTTTTTTGTAGGATTGCGTACCCTATAATGACGGTAGGTGATGTATGCCATTCCCATTCATAAGAAGAGTGGTTCACCTTCATCCAAAAATTGATGATAAATCAATAATCTCATATCAAACCAGATATCAGACCACTAACTTGGCTTCTGTCCAAATCAATTTACCCTAGACATGCTTCTAATGCAAACTCAGCAATGGATGTGCTCTCAACCACAAGTAAGAGGCCGCAGCGGTCGAAGTGGACATTGCCCAAGCATTTGAGACTGCTTGGCACCAAAGCCCTCATCATTAAAGTTTCTGCAGCAATGAAATTTGTGGTCTTTACACTCTTTTCAATGCACTCTGTTTCTTAACTTTTCCTCTCTG
>NC_140961.1:97789960-97842460 GCF_056783735.1 Eptatretus burgeri
AAAGCGATAGGTTCAGAGTGAGATTTTCCAGGATTTAAGGAAGTGTTCCATTTATCAGACCTTAGTCTCATCATTTCCAGATCAGCATGGAGATGTGGATTTACTGTCTGCCTAGCTGCCCCAGCAGAAGGATGGAGTACTGTTTGACACAATGTGGAGTCATCTCCAAAAACGAAGAGAAGGTTTTTCAAAGCATCGGTGAGGTCTTTAATATAGATGAGCAACAAGACTGGGCCAAAAACACTGCCTTGGTGAACTCTAGCCTCCACTGGGAGAGGGAAGGAGTGGGATGCATCGATGACAACACATGCACTGCGTGAGAGGCGGAAGTCAGAAATCCAGGAATGAATGCGGCATTCCATGCCACAGGCAAACAGCTTGGCAACCAAGGGTTGTTTAAAAACAGGGAAAGACTTGTCATCGGAAACATTGATGGTTTCCATTACTTTGCTTGTAATTGGAAGCAAACTAACTGGTTTAGGGTTGGTAGAGTCTGTTTTTTGCATACTCCTTGTGGATGGGAGTGATGCTTGGTGACGTCCATGCAGCGTGGAGGTGGCATAAGGGGGGACCGACCGACTCGGGCGGATAGAGGGAGAGTAAAAATGGCACAATACTGTAGTTATCTACACTTATAATCATGTCCAGTGAAGGTGGTGCATAAAGGAAGGTAGGGGGAGAGTGGACAGGGGTCAAACATCCTCGGTGCATGGGACACAGTGAGCAAGGGCATGCGAGCACTCTCCTCACAGAAACAAAAGTACATCACAAAACAAGAGCACACATCCAAATTGCTCACTGTAGACTTACATAATTGCTGCACTGGACAAAAACCTATCGCCGATGAAGTTGCGACGTCGGAGAAAAACAGGCTATTAAAGAAGTTACAACGTTGAATTAAAAACTGATTTTTAAAAACCTGCCATTTATGAAGTTGTGGCACCAACAACAGAAAATAAAACCTTCATGGCACGTCAATGACCTATGATCTTGTTTAATGTGCAGCACAAGGCTCATGAGGGTAGCATCAATGGTGGAGGGTGTGGCTGTGCCCTCTGCTGGTTCGGGTAGGAATTTGTAATTTGTTCACGGTGCCGGCGATAGCTCACCTACTCTTCACGAAGGACACCACAGGATCTTTAACGTCCATCAACGAATGCTAGCAGATGGGACGCCCGGTTAGCGTCCATCCGAGGGATGGCACACACACACACTGATGAAGCGCCCTGCCTGTGAAACACCTGGATGACCCGTTTTATAGCTGGGTTGGGATTCAAACCCAGGATAGACGGCTTAAAGGCGAGTGTACATACCTCTAGGCCATCCTGTCAGCGGATTTGGACGAAACTTGGTGGATGAGTTGGTTCGGCAACGAGAACAAGCCGATTACATTTTAGTTCAGGTCCGAATCCAGATCCTACCTATCAGTGGGATACAAAATGGAAACTAATCAGCCTGGCAGAGGTATACGCTCTACCGAGTGCCCTTCTCGCTTCTTGTGTAATCATGATCTCATTTATCACCAACTAAGAATGGAATTTCATTTGTAAAAAGAAAAAAAAAGTGAATAAAGCTATATGAAACGAACGTCAACATCGCTAATGGAAGTTCTTGGATAAGTTTAATGAATGGCATGGCATCATGTCAAGTGGACAAATTAACAAAGAATGAAAATTTGAACCCACATCCAGTTTACCATTTCCTTCCTCTTATCCCGTTCATTCTTTCCCTTGCCTGTGGCCATATTGTCAAAAAGTTGCTTTCTTACCCTCCATCATTTCACTCTTCCAAGAGCAAATATCTTGCATAAGAAAATAAATGGATGGATGGATGGATGGATGGAGAGATAGATAGATAGTCTTTTCTGCAAGCACAAAACGTCATTGGTGTACATTTTGACCTGTTACAGAAAATGTTTCCCACATACGGATAAAGGTTTTCAGAGCAGCTTAAAAAATACACGATGAAAGGTTGAAAGCGCAGAGGTGTGTGTCTGGATAAGAAATTCCTTATCCACGTTTCATTATTCTGAGAATCATTGGCAATCTCCATCCCAAAACCATTAATCGATGACAATTTTAATTTAGTCGGCAAGGAGCTTTTCCTGAATGCCAACATTTAAAAAAAAAGAACTAAACCGTTTTTCTTCTAGATGTGGAGCCGAGTCTCAAAGTCTTGAGGTACACCATTTTCAATTCTCACGTTACCCCGACAAGTAAGAACAAGACGCCCATTTCACAGGTTTTCTCTCATGCCAATCTATCTTCACATCTGCCCCGGAATCCCACACTCTCATTTACCTTAATACCCCTTTCTTGGGAGATTATTATTGTTATTATTTCGTATGCAGCTTGTGGCTGCTGGTTGCATCATTGCTGGGAGCGCGCCTGTGCCGCCTTGTGTTTCCGGTAGGCCGGTACTCATTTTGCCGACCTCGGAAGGATGACAGGCTGAAACAACCCAACTGGTGTTATTTAACGGCACGACGGGGGCTCAAACCTATGACCCTAAGATCTTAAGCCAGCCACCTCGACTGTTAAGCCAACAGCACCAGGATTTTCAAGGGAGATGATATTTAATGTGCACCATTTTCCAATGTCTCAAACAGATTGCCATCAAGTTGCAGGTTTAAACATTGGTGGGTTAATATTCACGTCCTTCATTCTGTAAAGTTTTCAGCCTCCTGAGATTTTGAGTTAATATTGAAACAATAGTCATAAAAAACAGCGACAGAAAAAAAAAGTCACACTCGACTCTGAGTCTCCAAGTTGAGTAAAAAAAACATTTTTTTCAATAAAACCCCAAATTAATTAACTTGTAGTACAACAAAGATTTCCACTGTAAACCACCTTACCATTACTCCCCAATATACACAAGTTAGAGCAGAAAAATCACAGGCAGTACAAAATGCAGGGACCCAGCAAGGTGGGCGGAGATGTCAAACTACAGTAGTTTCGTGTAAAAGATATAAAGACAACTGTACAATATCATGTCATAAAAGAATGACAGCCAGGATATCAGTTGTGCCCATAAAACTAAAGGCAAGGACAGCAAGCTTTATGCTCCTGCCATAAGATGAAACGAGAAAAAAATAAAATAAAATAAAAAAAAGCAGAAGAAAAACTACGCTGACTCGGGCAGGGGATTGTCGAACTGGTTTATGAGTTTTAAAAACGAGATGATGGAATGTAATCGTGATGAATTGGGGTAGCTTCCAGCAGAGTGGAAATGGAACATAATCAGCTCGTATTACGCTGCTCACATACAGTTTATAAGTTTAACAACAGAAAAGGAAGCAAAGTGTGTGTGTGTGTGTGTGTGTGTGTGTGTGTGTGTGTGTGTGTGTGTGTGTGTGTGTGTGTGTGTGTGTGTGTGTGTCGCACACCTCCCCATGCATTAATCATACGCTGGACCCTTATGTGAGTGACCAGCTTTTGAGAACATGTAGTAATTTTGAGGTCGAGTCCGCAGATACCATTCAACTGGATCCCACAGAACTCGAACAATGCGCACCGAAAGTAGCTTCACATTTCAAGGCCTCAGAATCCCTCTTCTTTACACCAGCCTTTCGACGGCAAGCAACGACCACGTTGATGAAAAGCAAGTACGCGGCTGCTCTTCCGTGGTGTTCCATGGTGTACAAGGCTCGATAGACTGTTCACTGACATTGCAGTGACATCTCAATCATGGACGATGATTGAATCAATTCTGTTCATCAAATTATAATCCGCCACAGAGTTCTCTTCCCTATTAAGATTATTTTCAATGGTATGCCAGAATGACAGTCAGGGATCGTGATGTCTGCAATTTTACGGTTAATGACGTCCTGTTGGTCGAGCTGGCCATGGATGGGATTGTTGATATAATCATGATGGTGGTGCTCACACTCTTGCAGACAATTCCCATTCCATGTTGCGACTCCATTCCATTGCAGTTGCTGTTGCTTTAGGACATGATGCTCTGAAAATGAGCAACGAAATGTTCCACGACTATTTATATTGCGTTTTGCTGAAAGGTATGTCATTATATAATCAAACACCGAAGGAAAATTCTCGGAACTCGAAAGGGGTAACGTGTCCTCTGTCTTTTGGGTGTAATAACATGTGCTGAGTCTTGGACATCAAGTAATATATTGCATGATCCTATAATGGAGGAAAGAAGGTACGAGACTGATGCCAAAATAAAAAAAAAACAAGACTGCACGCCCTGAAGGAGCAACAGTCACTCAAACCACCCGCAGACCTCCTCAGACCCTGATTTGTACCTCCACCACCGACGGTGAAGGAGGCTATGTTTTCACCCCGTCTATCTGTTTGTCTGTGTACAGGATATCTCAAAAAGTTGCAGAAGGATTGGGATGAAATTTTGTGGGCAGGTTGGGTGTGTAACAAGGACAAACTGATTAGGTTTTGGTGAAGATCCGGATCCAGACACGAGAATTTTTAAAGTGATTCTTCACCATTGAGATCGGTCCAAAAACGATATAGTTCTGCATAGCATGATATTTCAAAAATGTATTGGGCCCGATACGTTCCATTGGATCAGGCATTGCGTGGTGGAGGTATGTGCTCTACCGAGTGCCCTTCTCGTTTTTAATATGGTGAATAAACTTTGGCACATTTACAGGTGATTAAGGTTGTGGTCGTTTCATTAAAATTGTGTGTGTAGTTTCAGCGAAGAGAGAAAATACCTATTTTTGGGGGGGGGTCAAAAATCCCCCCATATACCTCCTTAATGAGCGCAGATTTCAATGCGGTCAATAATCCTTCGTTAGGAATCAGATGTGAAGCCCATGGCCATGTTTCATCAAAATCGTGTGTTTGGTTCAAGCGATAATGACATGTGTTTACGGACTCACTCACTCACTCACTCATCTACGGACACTGCTCAATTGCATAAGCTCACCGAACTAAAGTCCATGAAAACCAAAAATGGGGATCTGGAAGGGGGGGGGGGTCATAAAAGCACACAAGTTATAAAAGGTGAATAAAGACTACTTATTGATACTTTACTTGTCTCAAACAATTGAAAAAGTCTCGTTGTCACTATTCCGGTATATTTTAGTGCAGCATTCTTTCAGTGACACGTAGTCTTGTGTTCGGAGCCTCATCACACGAGCTGGTCAGATAAACCCATCGGATGACCTGGTAAACGTGTATTGTTCTATCGAAGCACAGTTCAGGATATTCGATGAAAACGTGCGCTATTATGAAATGCCTTGCGCATTGTTATTTGAGAACGTGTGATGACCTTGCTGAAATGTGCTCTTATAAATGACAAAAATCCTTATCCACCCACGTCTAATGCTTTTGCCTTAAAACATGAGGGTGCACACAACTGAAAACATGGAAGCAAATTGCATCACGTGCATTGAAAACCTCCTGTTCAAGTAAATATGCAGTAGCTGCAGACGTAGTTAAGCATGTCTGAAACACCACTCCAAGTGTGTTCTCCGTATCCTCCAAGTTGGATGCACAAGAGGTATTATGTCCAGAAACGAGGATTAACGGCAGATTGTTTAGTTGGTATGAGGAAAGAAGTATAAAGAGGACCCGGCCCATTTCGAGTGAGCAATGTTTTTTTTTTATAATTAGTTTATCACATTGAGCCTTCAACGACAGCACCTTGACAACAGCATTTGCACCTGATTATACCGTTCAGAACAGACTTCGGGTGGAAGTACATGATGACCCGAGACCCTCCATAAAAAATTATGCAAAATTTCTCAAAATACGAAGGTCGTAGGTTGGTGGATAAAACAACAACTAGGTTGCTGTAATGTTGTCTCACAAGGAAAGCTTTGGCCTGGATCTCACAGGTAGGAAAATTGGAGTGTGGCGATGTCATGAAGAAGGGATGCTTTCCAACAGCACAGGACAGGTATCGCCGAAGGTCATTGATGGTATGGATTGGGAAATGCTTTTAAATACAACTCACCCGATCCTTATCAGGGAATGCTGCATGATAATGGGAATCCATTTTCCAGCCTATCATTTCATCATTTGCATTCTTCTCTGGCCAATGGTATACATTGTCTCATCTTATGAAGAATTGTAATGGTGAAGACCTTTTCCAAAGAAAAACGCGCGTTTGCCAACGACAAACCGTACTGAACAACAAAAAAAAAACATTCTAAAAACGAATGCTGTTCAAGCCCTTCAATGTCCCATGATGTCTCGAGAGCATTCATAATCAAAACAACTCTTGGACATTTTGGTCGAGCAAGTCGACAACATGACTACAGCATCCGAGAATGCCGAACGGGTTGGAAGACGTTATAGATGGATGATGGATGACGGCAAATCGCTGCAAGAGCATCAGAAGATCCATTCACATTATATGTTAATGTCGTTTGGCCCTGGAGGCCTGTCTCCCAATGTCAGAGAGGGTGGGGGTACGGAGGGGAGTTAGGAGGACATGAGGAAGATATACATCGCTGAAGCCAAAGGGGTCAGAGATAGTGGAAAACAAAGGGGCTGATTTGAGTCCGGTGGCAGAAGACAAAAAAAAAAAAACACCAGAGTTAGGTCAGGGGTCAGAAAATTACAGCAATGCAAAAACTAATTACAGTAACAAAACAGTTCCACAATGTGCAATATGTCAGAGCATGCATATAAAAAGGAACTAAAGATTACCTGCATGACAGTGACTGCTCCATAAGTCACTGCTGTCCAGTATATGGATCCAACCATGATGCCTGCTGCAGCAAACGGGCAGGCTTTATAGATTACCCTGTCGACAATGTCCAACACGTACACCACGCGACCTGCGGAGAAACAGACAACTGACAATTTAGCACAATGCTTGCATACTAAACAGGGATTCACTCATACCGACTGCCATGGTAGATCGATACTGTAATACAATTTTCAAATAAATACGTCCTGTACTTCGATCCTTTAGAAAGACATCTCCAAACTGGACGAATTACAGAAAGTTCAATACAGCAGGAAGCCAAAACAATCTTGTCGTATCAATTCAATGTCGAACGAATTATGTCATGCATCTACAGCAAGAAGTAGGACATCCAATATATGTATATATTCGATTTATATCTGCTGATATAGTGATAATTTAAAACCAGTGGCATCTTGGACGACTGCATCAGTTTTGTCGAACTTTTTGAACAGCCCTTGTACCTTCCGAATGATTTATAGCGAACATCTGCACAACCTGGAACCGCCTGATCTTCCTTCAATCAATCAATGTTGCGATCTCCAAGGTAACTGTGATAGGCCATGTGCACAGACTGGATGAGATTACAAAAAAAAAATTCCCTGTTGCACCAAGGTCATGTTGTGGGTGGAAAACACTTTATATTCGCCATCAATGTTGGCCTCAACACATCTACAACATTGCAGACAGTACCCTTAGAAAATGGAAGTGGCAATTCCACGAGCAGAGTACCGTACAGTCGGTTTTGCCAAATTCCCGGCGTTAAGGAGATTTCCTGTTTGACCTTCATATATATGCTTTCAACTACAGCAGGGAAAGAGTCACATTTGTGACCGGTGTTGTTTCGCAACTTAGCCCGATCACGTGCAAAGTGTGCGTGGAGAGAGAGGTCGTGTACATATGTACGCAGAGATAGAGGTGGCCGGGAGGGGGGGGGGGTAGTAAAGTTGAGGAAATTCTTCGTGGATGGAGGTCATGTTTTCACCCCTGTCTGTCTGTCTGTCTGTCTGTCTGTCTGTCTGTCTGTGAGCAGGATATCTCAAAAATGTTGTGGACAGATTCGGACGAAACTTGATGGACAGGTTACACATGTGACAAGGACAAATTGATTAGATTTTGGTGAAGATCCTGATCCAGATACGAGTTTTAATGCTTTTTAAAATATATGAAGACGGTCCCAATGAGAAGCAATGGGGCTGTTTAACAAGCGTGAGGTCACACCACGCATCTGTTGCTTCAAGTGTTGGCATTTCCAAATTCTACAGAATGTTATGTACCGTTTACGGTTGCTTGGATCAGGCACCCAAGTAATTAGCATGCCCAGAACACGACTCTTCCAGCCGTTATTACGACTTCCAGCAGAGAGGACGATATGATAAACCGCACAGATCATGTTTGTCTCAAACTGTACAAATGAAATCAGAAATTTACACTTGCATTTTTTACCGCTAGCACCGTTTTAACGGGAAGCTTTCGATTTCTCGAAAACCATTCTGGAGCACAAAAAGGCAAATAAAAAAAACCGTACCTTGGCCTAAGGCCAAAGGTTATCTTGCCAAAAGACCTTGATTTGAGAGTTTCATTTTTTTTTTTAATGAAAAATCAGTTTTTTCGTCATGACGTCATCAAATGACATAACGACGAAATTTTTATATATCTGAGAAACACTCTTCTCGGGCTTCAATTTGAGGTACTACTCGATATTGTTAGTCAAAAATTTAAAAATGACCTTCATGAAGGTCAACCTCGACCGAAGGCGCTAACCGTGAAGGTCAAGGCCGATCGCCACCAAAAACTAATCAGCTGAGCGCCTATCGATATGCTATATATCCACCAAGTTTGGAGATGATCCGATAAAATTTACTCAAAAGCTAAGGATTTCATTGATTTTGATGTTTGACCTTCTGGTGACCTTGACCTTTGACCTTGACCTTCGAAATTTTGGGCGTCGAAAGCTACTGCGCTCACGAGTATACATGTCAAGTTTGAGAGCCATTGCTTTCGAACTGTGACTTAGAGAGCAAGTTGAAAGTTGAAAATCAATTGTAACAGACAAATATATAAATATATAAACAAAAAAAACAAACAAACCGATCGAGTAACACATCTTGCTTTGGCAAGATAATTAAATGAAACAGAACTGTTCCACAACAAGGAACATTTTGAATCCTTTGCCTTAACAAATGTGCTTCCGTCGAGTGATTCCCAACCCCCTCCCCATGACCCCAAAAAAAACAAAACAAGGAGGGTGAAAAGGAAAAGTTTAAAATTTTCATCTTGTCACTCATGTGTCTTGAAGGTCAAGTGGCTTCAATGAAACAGGCTTCTCCAGGGACTCTCCGCTGCAAAGGGCGAGGATGTAATTGATCCAAGGAGGTCATTGAGATTCTAAAATCTCCACAGCCAAAACTTTTCCGATCTTCTGTCTCATCCAGATTAGAATTGATAGTTTCAGATGATAAGTCCATGCTCAACGCAGACCACACCGCTCATTCTCGGTGGTATGGTGTGCAAAAAGCAGGAAACCATCAATGTGGAACAGTACGGTTTAAAAAAAAAAAGGTGTGTGTGCGTGTGTGTGCGTGTGCGTGCGTGCGTGCGTGCGTGCGTGCGTGCGTGCGTGTGTGTGTGTGTGTGTGTGTGTGTGTGTGTGTGTGTGTGTGTGTGCGTGTGTGTGTAGGCTGGCAGCATGGCCTAGACTAGAGGTATGCGCACTCTCCCCTAAGCTGTGAGCTGTGTAGCCAGGGTTTGAATCTTGACCCAGCTTTACGCTGTCATTCCAGTGTTTCACAGGCAGGGTGATTCATCAATGTGCGAGACCATCCCTTGAGCGGACATTAAATGTGCGTCCCATCTGCCTGCATTAGTTGGTGGATGTTAAAGGGCCCCACGGTGTCCTTCACGAAGACTCGGCGAGCTATTGCTGGCACCACGAACAAATTACAAAATTCCTGTCCAAACTACTGCTGGGAAGGCAATGGCAAACCACCAAGTATAACCCTTGCCAATAAACTGAATCAGAGTATAGATGTATGCATAATATATATATATATATATATATATGTGCAGTATGTATATAGACACACACACTCAAAATATTTGCAGCTACCGAGTGGAATGGCTCTCAAAAGGTCACCCAATGGGAGTTGCGTGAGCATGTGATTCATCGCGACTTTGCTGCCACGTGCAGGAAATTTCGATTTCACCAGCCGCAGCTCAGAATTTCTGGAGGCAATGCAAGATGCAGCCCCAACCCTCACTCCAGAAGCTTATTGCCAAAGCCACCTGCACTCCCTCTCGTTCCCCTCCCCACCATCCCATATTTTCCTTTCCAATGACTCCCACCACACAGAATGAAACTTAATTGAGTTAGCAATGTTTCATTAAATTTTGCCTTTCTTCATTCTTTGTCAGTGAGATTGAAAATACACACAAACACTGAGTGAGATATTGAGGTCTGCGCACAGTGCACAATTGCAGCCAAGGGTAATAAATCGTGTACAGCAACAAGTACACTTACTGTCTATCTCAAACGTTCAACACCGTCTGTGACCACCACAAAGAGCACGCAGAGAGCAGCAGTCACCAAAACAAAACAAATACGATTGGTGACAAACTTCTCACGATAATCAGGACAAAATTAATCTGGAGTCTCCATCCGATGGGAGCTTTCAAAACAAACTGGCATTTGGTGGCCAGAAATGTCCGTTCGCAGTGATCCTGGGACTTGGAACCTTTTGAGAAGGTAAACTGCAATAACGACCGCAGCACGCAAATCCACACGCCTCGGTCGGTCTGTCTTTTGTGGACGGTGCGTCGTTTAGTGCAAGATGAAGTGCAGCATCATCGAGATGAGAGGAAAAACATCCTCAAAACAGTTCGGTTTCCAATTGCTGTGGTTTTTCGTGACAACAAGCATGGCATCGTATCTAAAATATCAACAGCTGCCTTAAAAACAAGCACGACGCAGTCCTCCAGCCATCGACTCATTTCGGTTTTGGAATACGATGACTAATGGATCACATTATTTTGGAACAACGCAGCAAACAATTAACTGTGCACGGATAGAAAATTAATGACATGAGGCACTTGGGAGAGCTTACAGTGTGCCCGGCAAATAAAGCATGTTGGAGGATACGAGAGGACATGGTTTTGGGCAAGGATTGAGGGAGGTAAGCGGTTTGGAGCTCCTGTTTGTCAGCACTTACTTGCAATGCATCACAATGGCTTATTGCTCGTGCGTCCAATGGCGCCGCAGCACCGGCTGCACCCTGCATGGCAGCAGCCAATGGATGAAGGGTTTCTCAAAAACAAGGTCATGCTGGGTTCACCCGCAAACTTGTGAAGAGGGAAAAAAAAAAATCCTCACGCAGGTCGTTTATTTTATCCCAAAAAAGCATGCTTGCACATATTGCCTGCACCAACATTTCATCCCACTCTTACACCATTCAAGGTCAGAGGAAAAAAAAAGAAACATTTTCACACCTGACTGATGGGTAAGGGCAAATCAATGCACACGAACGAGCTGAGTGTTCAGTAAAGGAGGCACATGTGTTTTAATGTTATAATGACATCATTAATATCCCAAGTTATAATGACGGTAACATCAATAACAACAAATTCACTCTTTTTATCAATGCAAGGGAAATATTCAACACTCACAAGGATACGCAAGAAACTTGAACACAGGAGAAGCCAATTTGGCCCATCATGCCTCCGCTTTATCAACATCACTTTTTTTTTTTTTGTTCTTTTAGGAAGTCGAGGCTCATGTAGGAGCTAGAACACAGAATGGACTAGAAGAGTGGAAAAAAGATGGATAGAAGGGGTGAAGGTTGAGGTGGGGTGGGTGGGAGGGGGAGGTAGGACATGCGAATGGGTTAAAAACACAACACTGGGATGAAAAGATAACAGAAAGGCAGGAAAGATCCGGTGCGGAAAACTCCGCTTTGATGAGCTTCATGGTGGCTGGTAAAAACAAAAAATCAATGTCCAATACCCTCAGACCCGGAGATGCATTAATTCAATCCATCGGTTTAATGACTCAATTTCATTGGGAAAAGTGGGGGTGGGAGAGAAGTGGGGAGAATGACATTGGGACAGGCATGGGGACATCACCTGGGTGTTTGGGAGGGTGTGGGCAGAGGGGGTTGGGGGTTGAGTGGGTTGGTTGTAGGATGAGGAATGAACAAACACTGACAGCACATTCACTTTTTGATGACACCTTGCGGACGTCGCAATCAGGATACAGGTATACAATCATTTCCATACCAGATGCCTACCACTTCTGCCAATGTCCACGCTCCCCTCTATCCCCAATGCTTCTCGGTACCTATTTCATCCCAGTTTAGACCTTACCACCACTTTCCTGCAAAACAACCGATCCCTCTTAAAAAAACAAACAAACCTAAAACCGATTCACTTTACCTGTAGCTGCCTGGCATTGTACTGTCTCTATTTACTGTCAATTATAATTGGAGATTAGAAAATGATCATAAAAAAACAGATAATCATCTGTCTGGTCCCTGTCCTGACTCCAATGATCTGTTAAGGATATCCACAAACACAACGCTTATCTGCTCTGCCACCTCCCTCAATATAGTCCTCCCGGGTGCAGATTATATGGCCCCAGAATTATTATCTTCACTAAGCTTTCCACTCCTACCTGAAACTCCTCACCTCTGACATAGATCCTAGCAACTACTGGTAATTCCCCTGACTGTTCTTACAAATGCTGAAGGAAAATACCTATTTCATAAGCCCGTCATCTTACTTTCAACACTAACCAATCTCCCTGTGCTCTCCCTCAATGGGTCCATACTTGTTTTAAACTTGCTCTTTACAATTATGTATTTAAATAAAAGGCTGACAGGATGGCCTAGACGTACGCACACTTACCTCTAATCCTTCTAGGTTTGAATCCCAATCCAGCTATAAACGGTCATCCCGGTGTTTCACAGACAGGTTGATTCATCAATGTGTGTGCCGTCCCCTCGGATGGACGTTAAACTGGCATCTCGTCTGCCGGCATGAGTTGGTGGATCCAAAAGATCCCATGGTGTCCTTTGTGAAGAGTAGACGAGCCACCACCGGCACCATGGACAAATTTTAAATTGAGAACTACTGCTGGGAGAGGGATGGCAAACCGCTCAGCATGACCCTGGCCGAGAAACTGCATCAGCCGAACCAACAATACATAACACAATACAACAATACGTACATCGGATCGCATTTAAATAATGCCTTGCGATTGTGTCGAACATTCTTGGCCATATCTCTCATATTCTCTTTTGGCTTGCCAAGGTAATTTATTT
Source organism: Eptatretus burgeri (assembly GCF_056783735.1). Lineage (NCBI taxonomy): Eukaryota > Metazoa > Chordata > Myxini > Myxiniformes > Myxinidae > Eptatretus > Eptatretus burgeri. The sequence continues at coordinate 97,802,950 of NC_140961.1, forward strand.
ATTACCTTTGTTCACCCCTGTAATAATCCGAGTCCAACTCCAAAGCAGGTACGAGTCCAATTCGCATTACGTATATTGTGCTCCAATTGCATTTGTTTTTCTTTTATATTTACTGCAACAAGGATGCACCGATGCTTTCTGCAAAGATCCAAATACTGATGCGTTTTATGCAGAAATGTACAATGCAGAAAATGAAGTCATTTCACAACACAACTAGAACGGCAATCGGTAGAGCGGGAACCTCCACCAGGCTGAACAGTTTTCGTTTTGTATCCCATTGATTGGCCGGATCTGGATCCGGACCTGAAACAAAATCAAATCAGCTTGGTCTTGTCACCTGACCAATTAATCCACCAAGTTATGTCATAACTTGTCCACAACCTTTGGAAATATCAAGCTCGACATAGTTTTTGGACCCATCCCTCAATGGTGAAGAATCACATGAAAAATTCTAGTATCCGGATCTTCACCAAAATCTAATCATTTTGTCCTTGTCACACTAAACCTGTCCACCAAGTTTCGTCATCAGACAGACAGACAGACAGACAGGGGTGAAAATGTAACCTCCATCCACATTTGGTGGCAGAGGTAATAATCTATAATAATAAATGTCAGTGTGTGTGAACGCGCGTGTGTGTGCGACTTGTGTGTGCATGCGTGTGTCCTCCATAACTCCAAAACCATTAAACCTAGCAGCCTGAAACTTTGCAGGCATACTAAGGGAACTCCACGTAAGTGCAAGAGTGAAAATGGGTGTTTGGGTTAATTAAAATATGCCTTTTGAAGATAATTAATTAATTGGGGGGAGCTGCTCAACAATACCTTGATTTGGAACAGACTGCAACAGTTTCTTAATGATGAAGTGCTCAATTTTTTTTTTCACTTTCCACACTCATATCATCCATCGAAAGTCTCATCTTCATACCCACAAACTGCTGGATACATCGCAATTCATACAAACACCCGGAAACACCAGTGTCCATGGCTTAATTTAATTTCTGCTAGTGCAATAAGCTCGAGAATCTCTTAACCTGGGTAAAATTTCAAAAATTAAACTTCATAATTGACCTAAAGGCACGGTCACACCTTGACGTTTTAGCCAGCGATGGCAACGTATTAAAATGTATGTAAAACGCTGGCTTACATTGAACTTTTGATGTTTCTTTTTAAAGATTCGGACGTATTCATAGCAACTTGGTCTTATGTATAACGCATTGGTAACGGACACAGAACGTTTCGTTGTGTTATAGATAACTTATACCAACGAATGCTGAACCTGTTGTCGGCCGACACAACCGATGCCCAACGATAGTCTAACTTATGCATAGCGCGTTGCACGCATCGCCGACGATGTCGTGACGTAGCCTATTAAAAGGCTGACGCACAACGATTCGAATCATAACTGCCGTAGAAATGGAAGTGTCAACATCGCGGTCACACCTTGGCGATCTTGCCATCGTATGCCGACCTAAGAAAAATGTGTCTAAAACGTTGGGGCACATCAAATACGGTATGAGTAAGTTTGGTATACGTGAGTACAACGCTAAAGTACGCTATCATACGTCATAGTAAGTAGAGCACGTCAAGAAATTTTAAACATGTTCAAAATTTTACGACGTACTCGGCGTATGACACACGTTCCGCATGCGATGGGGATAAGTTTTACACATGATATGTGGACGCTTACACACGTCCATAAAGGCTACTTATAAGCTACTCATAAGTCGAAACACGTCGCGGTAATGTCTTTTTTACGCGAAACTTATTTCTAACTTATGTTTGACGTGCTTTGAACCAATTCTTTACGTAGTCCCAACACACATCGACGTATGTAGACGTATTCCAATGACGTCTTCCGGTTGACAAAAAAAAAAATGAACGTGTTTCTAACTTACAACTGACATATAAAGACGTGTTCCCAGCGGTTTTGGGAATTGGTATATCAAAATGCTGCTCATAAAAGGGGAACCCAACAGTGTTTTCGAGTCCTTTTTGAGTCGATGTCCATGTCAGCAGTAACAGTATCAGTATCAGTATTAGTATTAGTATTAGTATTAGTAGTTTGTTCATGTTGGCAGTAGTAGGTGAGTGTGAGGGGGAGGGTGTGGGTTATGATGGATCGGCCTTGCGTCCACGTGTCCACGGGTAGGAGACATCTTTTCACCATTGTTCGAAGTTCTTCGCGGCTAATTTTTTAATGGGGCTTTTTCAACAATGAGCTATAGCTTGTTTTTACGATTTAGGTCTATTCATAACAGGTTGGACAAATGCACAATGAACTAATAATGTGCATAAAGCGCTTTGATTACTTATAGATACGATATACCAACGAATAATTATCATGAAGCCGGCGTTCACAAACTATGCCCAACGATAGCCTAACTTATCCATATCGTGCGGCAGTTTATCTTTGCCGGTGATGTGGGGTTTGCTATTCATAGGCTGCCACTCAACGATTTAAATGGCTGCATCTCCACTATTGAAAGTAGACGCTTGCGCTCAACAATTGGATTTTTTTTACACTCAACGACTTTTAAATGGTACCACTCAGCTATTTTCATTGTTTACAATGAACGATTTAAATTGCTGTCACTCGCCTTTGTTTTTAGACGCTGGGGTTTTGAAATTTGAAGCGTTTCTTCTGAACGTGTTAAAACGCTCAAACTCGACTATTTTAACTAGACGCTGCCGATGGACAATTGGAATCATAGCCAAGCTCGACATCGAAGTGTGAACATCCTCGTCATGCCGAAGAAAAGTTTGAAGAATGCTGCAAATAAGTGTCCTGGCCGTGGCCGTGGCTGTGGACGCTGAGACGCAAGGACGATCCATTGTACGGACGTCTTTCAGCCTATGAGTAACTTAAAAGTAACGTCTGTCGATGTGTGGCAACGATCGCGTAACGTGCAAACAACACGTTAATCATAGGTTAGAAATAAGTTTCGGGTACGCTAAACATTACCTCGGCGTGTCTCAACTTATGATTAACTTACAAGTAGCATGTGTTGACGTCTGTCAACGATCGCAGACCGTGCATACAACTTGTGGCCAGCGTAGCTGAACGTGTGAGTCATACGCCGGCATACGTCGTGAAATTTCAAGCATGAAAAAATTTGAGGACAACCAAAAAGTACAACGTTTAAAGCCAGCGTACAACGACGTATGGCAGTGTTTTTCAGCGTGCTCTAATGTTATCAAAACTTACCCATAACGTATTCAACGTGTGCCAGCGTTTTAGAAAAAAAATTCAAAAATCGGCATACGTTGGCTAAAACGTCAAGGTGTGACCGGGCCTTAAGCAGCAGTACAGTTCCGACTATGAAAAAAAAGTGTTCATTTGTCCAATTCGGGCATTGTTTGACATTCTAGGCATCTCAGCGTGTTCATGGTTATATTTAGATTCTACACATGCGGTAAGCTCCAGAATCTCTTCACCTGAGCCAAATGTCAATATTTAAACTGTAGAATTGACTTTAGCAGCAGTTCCAACTTGTAAATAAAAGTGTTCATTTGTCTAATTCGGACATTGTTTGACATTCTGGGTGTCTCTGGGTCGTGTTTGTAAGAAACTGATTGTGAATCACTTGCCAAGCCAGGAGAGTCATATTAAACACCATCCGGAGTCAACTGGACACGTCCAGAGTGTCAATGTGGAAATGGACCCCTCCTCGCTCCCCCTTGCTCCCCCTCTCTACTCTCTCAACTCCCTCTACCTCTACCTCTACCTCTACCTCTACCTCTCTCTCTCTCTCTCTCTCTCTCTCTCTCTCTCTCTCTCTCTCTCTCTCTCTCTCTCTCTCTCTCCCCCACCTCTCTCTCTCGCTCTCTCCCCCACCTCTCTCTCTCGCTCTCTCTCTCTCTCTCTCCCCCACCTCTCTCTCTCGCTCTCTCTATCTCTCTATCTCTCTATCTCTCTATCTCTCTCTCTCTCTCTCTCTCTCTCTCTCTCTCTCTCTCTCTCTCAACACCTCTCTCTCTCTCTCTCTCTCTCTCTCTCTCTCTCTCTCTCTCTCTCTCTCTCTCTCTCTCTCCCCACCTCTCTCTCTCTCCCCCCCTCTCTCTCTCTCCCCACCTCTCTCTCTCTCCACACCTCTCTCTCTCTCCCCACCTCTTTCTCTCCCCACCTCTCTCTCTCTCTATACATATATATATATATATATATATATATATATATATATATATATTCCCCCCTCTCTCTCTCACCCCTCCGTCTCACCCCTACCCCTCCCTCTGTCTCACCCCCACCCCTCCCTCTGTCTCTTCCCAACCCCTCCCCCCCTTCCGCTACCCTCTCTTAGTATTCCCATCAGCAAAGCAACATAATAATCGGGATCCAGTATTTCCTCGTAGTAATAATAATAATGAACGTAGTTACAAGGAGGATCCAGAAAGCAAAAAGGCAATTTAAGTGCAAGCCCAAAATATTGAGTCAAAACAATAAGTGACACCGTCTTTCCGAAAAAAAAAATTTAGCGATGATTTTAAGTTGTGCAAAAAAGAGAGCAAGGAAAGTTGCTTTCCAAAGGTGATCTTCCACATTTCATTTGTTCTTAACACCTAAGAAATGCAAGGTGTTGTTATGAACACTTTTTTCTTCCAGTCCATTGAAATGAACAAAACAGCATGGATCACTGCACAACCTTTCAACAACACGATCCCACCATGCTCTGCTGCAGGATGGCGCGGTCTGTCTGACCTGTGTGTGCTGTGCTTATGAACAATTCCTTCCTAAGTGCCATGCCAAGCAAAAATCCACATGACAATTTGCACCTCATGAACAATATCTCAAACTACATTCAGGACAAATTCAAAAATCAACAGATGAACAGTATCCGAAGTCAAAATCCAACCTATTTAAACAATATGCAGTAGATGCTCTGTGTCCCATAAATATCACAAATGACTTCTTTCTCCACATGCCAATTTCTTTGTTGAAATTAAATTCAAGTTCTGGTAACACCCACAGTTTGTCATGCATTGCTGTTCTTTAATTTTCACTGTGGATTTCAGGATCCAGCATTTGGGTCATCACCTTCTCCGATACGCTACCTTGAAAGCAGCACCAATTTATACATGCATGCATTCTCCCCCTACCCCAACCTCCAGAAATCAAGGGTCATTGGAAGACATAAATGACAAATGTGGCGGATCAACAGTCAGAAAGGGACAGAGAGGGGAGTAGGTGGCAAAAAAATTGTACAAATGCGCAAATGTGCGTGAAAGGTTGGCAGAGTGGAAAAGGTGAGTGTTTAAAAGTTGGGGAGTGAGTATGGGAGATAAGATGAGGTGGCAATGGACAGAAATATTGAAAGACTGGAGGAAAGAACACTGGACAACAGGCACATGGCGATGGTTCCACAGAGAAGAGAAGAATGGGATGAAAGACTCGGTGGTGAGTATCAAGCTTGGACTTATGAAGATTACTAGGTTTTCTGGAAGAACATGTGAGATCTGGGGTGGGGAGGGGGGGGTGAGACTAGAAAATATGTTGTAAAGAACTAAAAGGCCACCAACATGGACATGGTTATGGAAGAGCACATGCTGAACTCAGCCTCCCTCTAAAGGAAGCCAAAAACATTAATGGTTTTGAATTCCTCAATCACCAGGGAAGCAAGATAGGAAGCGGCTGTATCAGCGAAGAGTGCTGAGCGATAGTCCCTGGCACTTCAGATTAAGTCCTTGTGCACAGTCATGAGTTGCAGAAGACTAAGAATGGATTTCACTTCACAGGTAATAGCAAAGTGTTGATTGGCCTTGTAACTTATTGATGAGCTCACAGATATCATATGCCGATGAGAGATTATGGCTGATCATGATGCTGATCAGCTCCAGAGATTCTAGCACTTAAAATGTTTGCTCAAATATTTAAACAGGAATTTTCAGCTCATACTTGTACGTTACAGAGGTCCCGAGTTCGCATTGCGAAGTGTTCTTCTGCTACAGCAGCCTAAAACGTGACCTCCTCCGACGTAAATTAACCTTCTGCCTGGAAACCTTGCCTTCAACCAGGTCAGAAGTGTTCCCGATATCATTCCACGAGGAGGAGGAGGAATAATTTCTTGCATGGTCTTGTCACATCATGTTCCTCGCACTCCATCAACACTCTCGCAGCTCACCGTTACACCGAGGAATACAAAACACTACACGACGTGATGGCCAGTCTTGGTGCTCTTTTCTGAAATAGCTACTGCTTTGTGCAGAAGATGCACAGGCTGAACTGTTGCCAAGTTTAAGGAAAGAAAAGGTGTTTCTTTCGATTTCAGAATAGCTGCTACCCGATGGTAAGCATCGTTCTGCGAAGCAATGTTGGAGTAAAATGCAAACGCTGAGAATTGCATGCAATCGGGTGGACCACAAAAGGAAAATCTGGATCACACGAGAAAAAAAAAAGATGCTGATATTATGAGAAACTGGTGGCATCCTTGAAAGCAGGCTTGTAATGGCTCGACATCTAATACATAAAGGTCGTTCAAACCACTGACTGACTGACACTAATAGTCGGTACCTAACAGCTAATGGAGAAAGCTGAAATTTCACGTGCCAATGAAAAGATAAATAAATGAAAAAAATTAATGGAGGTGAGCGACGCGAGACAATGGGGAAGCACGGTTCCTTATTGCTTACAATGTGGAAACACACCCCACTAGTATGTAAATATAATTACACAATTCCATCACCTGCAGCCTGTGAAATGGTCAGGTTTGTTCACAACTTAAAACACCACAAAACAGTTACACTCCTTGGAATGGAATACTGAGAAAAGCTGTTAGGGTTTCCAGAGAAGAAGAAAGCACACAAACTTAGAAGAACAGGATTGGTCCAAGTACGATTTCATGAGGCATGCCAGCCTCGAAGAGCAGAGGAAAGAATTCCCTCTGGAGGTTTCATTATTTGTGAGTAGGATGGTACCCCATTTGTTATTCTCAGTTATTGGTTCATGAGTCAGTAAGTGACCACTATATTCGTTATGGGTGTCTGTCTGTCTGTCTGTCTGTCTGTCTGTCTGTCTGTCTGTCTGTCCCGAGCATAGCTCCGTGGGTTTTGATCCGATCCTGATAAAATTTGGGTGGGAGGTTTGTATCATGATCTAGTTGTGTTTTTCTGAGAATGGACATGCTGCACCCATTATGGGCAGAGCCACTCCCAAAAAACATGTGTTTTAGGGGGTAGCCAATTTCAATTTGCATCTTCTCCGAGGGGTTTTGTCGAATCTGGCAGGGGTTTCGGTATTTGGTTAGCCCAATGGCACCTGCATAGCCCCATGGAGCTCGATTTTTCATTTTCATCCCAAGGTCAAGGTCACGAACTTAGAAAATGTCAAAAAGAATCAATAAATTGGGCATCGAGCTCCTCGGGTTTTCAACTGTTTCGAATGAAAGTTGGTATGCAAGTCGTGCTCTTCGAGTACTACAACTTTCATCATTTATGTTTTTCCCGATTCCCGCCAGTTTGCCCGTGGCGTCCCCTCGAAGGTCAAAAAATAAAAAGGCGAACCGTGTACATTGCTCGTGAACCTTCGCCGTCTCCAGACTTGTATAATATTTTACACCCATTTCCTTTCAGATTTTGCTTACCAGATCAAGCCTTATCAGATGCCAAATCCAACCAACAGCTTTTTGTTTACCTCCTTCACGAAGGTGGACAGAGGGGATGTTTACACCCCTGTCTGTCTGTCTGTCTGTCTGTGAACAGGATATCTCAAAAAGTTGTGGATGGATTCTGACAAAATTTGGTGGAAAGGTTGGTTGTGTGACAAAGACAAAATGATTCGATTTTTGTGAAGATCCAAATACGGATCCAGATCCGATAATTTTTAAGTGATTCTTCCCCAGTGAGTGATGAGGCTAAAAACGATGGAGAACACAATAACTCAAAAAGTTATGAACGGATTTTGCACAAAACTTGGTGGACAGGTTGGGTGTGTGACGAGGCCAAATCGATTTGATTTTGGGTGAGATCCAAATCGATTTGATTTTGGGTGAGATCCAAATACCGATCTGGATATGGGAATTTATTGATTTTTCAAGCAATTTTTCAAGCGATTCTTCACCATCGAGAGATTGGGCCAAAAACGATACATATCATGATATTTCAAAAAGTTGTGGAAGAGTTATGACAAAACCAGGTGGATGAGATGCTTCGGTGACAAGAACAAGCTGATTTGATTTTGTTTCAAGTTCGGATCCAGATCCGGCCTATCCAGTGGGATACAAAACATAAACTGTTCAGCCTGGTGGAGGTATGCGCTCTTGTGAGTGCCGTTCTAGTTGGGGACTTCATTGTTTGTCAATTAATTATATATATATATATATATATATATATATATATATATATATATATATATATATATATATATATATATATATATATATATATATATACATATCGGCAAAGGGAAGTTACAGAACCAGTGTTTATCCACTCACTGCTCACGTCACATCTAAATGGAGTGAATAGGTCAAGCTGACATCAATAATTAGCATAGTAACTATAACGATGTTTTCGATTTATGGCAGATGCAACACTGATCAGTCAGAAGAGGAGCAATCACAATTGTGCATCACTAAGTTAAAGGAAATTGTAGCGAAGAAAGATGTCTGACTGAAGATGAGCAGCACGATTGTTTATGAGAACAACAAATGCATGCCAAAAGCATTTTTGGGATTTGATACTCTTTCCAGTCTTTTAAGCAAGGTACATTCACATCGCTATATTCCAACTGCTTACAATATCTATAGTAATAAGTGTGTGTGTGTGTGTGTGTGTGTGTGTGTGTGTGTGTGTGTGTGTGTGTGTGTGTGTGTGTGTGTGTGTGTGTGTGTGTGTGTGTGTGTGTGTGTGTCCCCTCCATAACTCCAAAACCATGAAACCAAGCAGCCTGAAACTTTGCATGCACACTAAGGGAACTCCATAGAAGTGCAAGAGTGAAAATTGGATGTTTGGGTTAATTAAAACACCCATTTTTAAAATAATTAACGGCCTTATTTAATTATATCCTTCATCGGGTGATCCTCGGCCACCTTGCTGTCTGGAGTCTTCGGCGTTTCCTGGGTAACCTCGCTGGGGTCTGAAGCCACCATGTTCTTTGGCCTTCTCAACCATGCCCTGACTTGGAACAGGCAGCAACGATATTCTTAACAATAAAGTTTTTTTTTTTTCACTTTCCTCTCATATTATCGAATGCCTATTCATTATAGCTACGAATCCCCAGGTACATTGCAATGCTTATAAACGCCCAGAAATGTCAGCGTTCGTCGCTTTATTTCATTTCTGCATATGAATAACCTTGAGAATCACTTAAACTCAGCTGAATTACAAAATTTAAGCTCAGGATCGAACTTAGCAACAGTTCCTATGCCAGTTAAAAGACAGATGTGGTGTTTGAATAGGCATTAGTAAATGCCTATAAATGAACGAGTAAAATTGATAGTTACATGTTATAAGTTTCGTTGAGCACGGATCGGTAAATTGTCACATAAAATGCTTGATGTCATGAGCTAATTTTGATTGTAGAAGGCAGTATTGTATTGTAAACTGCCTGGTGAGATTTGTGAAGGTGCTGGAACGTTCTCAGACGAAACTTCAAGTATAGACGAGAATCACAGTTACTGGAAAGAACGACATCGTTCTGTGATACTATATAAACCCACGAGAGGAAGGTGTCGGGAGACGGGTGACATGTGACAAGCCGTGAGTTTCGATCGTCCCCATGCTCAATTTAACTCTGATGAGTAAACGAGGTGTTAATGTCCAGAGCAGTCGTTAACGCATGGAGCCGATTATAATCAGGTTGTTTAAAACTCATTAAGATTGTTTATCGGGAAAGAACTCCTTTGAGCTCTTCAATCATTCTGAACGGGCAAGCGAACGAGAGAGAGAGAACACCGTGACAAGACTCGATCGTTCGACAACCACAGAGGATGAGGTGAACACACATGAGTTGAGCCGGCAGAACAGACACACTGGGCGGAAACAACTCAAATCAGGAATCAGAGTTGGACATTGTATGCAATGGTGAACCTCTTCATTTGACTTTGTTTCTGTTTATTTGAAATACAATTTTAAAAACGTGACGCTGTTGATGTGATCACTGTAACCTCACTCAGTAGGCACAGACACCAACTGACATCATATTTGAGTGGTAGCTGACCTGAACGTTTGTTCATAACCTTGGATTGTAGTCGTTCGAGAACGCGCTGGGTTCGGCACCACGAACAACATACGTACACCAAAGAGAAGAAAACACCAAAGGTGTGCATATATCCCCGACATCCTTCGACTAAAAAAGAGTTCATTTGTCTAATTTGGACATAGTTTGGACATTCGGACATAGGTGTCACTTGCCAACGATTTAATTGGAGTGCTTGATTGAGCACCCCACAGTGGACGGCGGTACAGTTCGTGTTCCGATCAGGATGTACAGTCGTTAGTTTCTACAAAGGTAGAGGTACATATATGGGTATATTTGGATCTGTAATTTAGGGAATCTACTGGGTGTGTGCGTATGCCTGCATGCTTGGTTACGCAGGCACGGTGGAGGCAAAGTTTCATCCCGTATCTTGGAGGTTTTAACTTTTAACCTCAGTAGCATACGAGCGATCACATTTTCCTTTGTCCTCGTGACTGTTTCAAATGCAATTGGTTATTTTATGACTCAGTGTGCTTTACAAAGGTTATAAATGGTTTCTCTTTGTGAGTTTCAAAGCAAAATACATTTGATAACACCTAATTTTTGAGCCGTTCGCCGTACTAATGTGTTTTCTCAATTAGAGCAAAATTTTTTTCCAACTGTCATGACGAGTGTGTGTGTGTGTGTGTGTGTGTGTGTGTGTGTGTGTGTGTGTGTGTGTGTGTGTGTGTGTGTGTGTGTGTGTGTGTGTGTGTGTGTGTGTGTGTGTGTGTGTGTGTGTGTGTGTGTGTGTGTGTGTGTTGTTCATAAAGCGGAACATATTCTCTGCTAACTCTCTTACCCCCACAACCCCCACCTCTCTCTACCTCTCTCTTTATCCCATCCTCATTCCACCCCCTCCGAATACAGTGCAGCATCCTCCCACACCACTCTTTCTCTTTCTGATTCTAAACGTATCTGGATGGTGGTTATGCCTTGATGGTGGTTATCTCCTCACGTATCCGAACGGTGGTCATCTCCGCAAGTATCCAGATGGTGATTATGTCCGGACAGTGGTTTTCTCCATTTGTGTCTGGATGGTGGTTATTTCTGGACGGTGGTTATCTCCGGACGTGTCCAGAAGGTGGTTATGTCCTGACGGACCCTCCCCTCACACTGCCTTCCCTCGCCCTCCCTTCATGCTGCCTTCCCCTCCCGTCACACTTCTTTCCCCTCCCTTCACACTGCATTCCCTTGCCCAACCTCTCCTTACTCCCCAGCGCTCCTCGCTCCCACACCCCTTCTCACTTCCCCCTATCTCCTCATTCCTCCACCCGTCTGCCCTCCCCTCTTTTGCTCCCTCCCCCCTTAGTATACTTGACGACCAGACGGTGGTTATGGCCGGATGGACCCTCCCCTCACGATGCCTTCCCTTGTCGTCCTGTGCCCTCCTCTCACACTGCCTTGCCTTGCCCTCGCCTCACATTGCCTTCCCTTTCCGCACCCCTCCTCGCTCCCTCCTCCTTCCTCACTCCCCCTCTTTCTTCACCCAGGCAAAAAATAGCATTCCTTTCCTGTAGTAATTCTCTGCAGACCATTGTAGTAGGACCTGTGACCAACTATGGCATATGAGAATACATCTGTCATTTACTATAGTTCTACCTGTGGCATTTTTGCCTGGACATCCTCCCCCCCCCCCTCCTCTCATTCCCTCCCTCTCCTCGCTCCACCTCCCTCCCCTCCCTCTTATTCCACCGCCCCCCAATCCCTTAATATTCCCGTCAGCGAAGCAACAGGTTGTATTTGCTCATCCAAAATATTTTTGCAATTAAATCACAATCTGTCGTTTTGAGTTTATGTTGTTCCATTATAAAGCTGTTCGCCGAGTTATGACCGAGGTTTGCAAAAACTACATTTCCAGCCATTAAAATATGAACAACAACAAAATCATCTTAAAAAAAAAAAAAAAAAAACACTTGTAATCACAAATTGTGCAATTTCCTTAGGTGCACAACACCATTTTAAAGAATAAATTTAAATTCCACAAAATAAGCAAACAGCAAAAGATATAATTTATTTTTCGAATAAAAATCATCAAAAATCCGTTCAGCACCACAGATGGATTTGGTCACACTCCCAATGATGGCGAGTTCGTTCAGCACTGTAATGGCCAAAAGGGAACTGGAGGTAAACTGTACAAGCTCATATGTCGCAATTCATTTGTATTTTTAAGTATTTATATTGATGCCAACGCAGTGTGTCACGAGCATCACCATGCATGTGAGGGCAGCACTTAATTTATTTATTTATTTATTTATATTTGGGAGGTTCCTATCAGACAAATTTGAATTTGTTATAATGGGGTGACTGCACAGTACTTGGAAACCCTAATTTTCTTCCCAGTTACATCGAACCGCATAAACAGTAAGACAATACATTTCAGCACTTGCAAGGATATTATGGGGTTTTTTTTTTGTTTCTTTTTAAAGCAAATAAATGAAGCATCATGAAAATAAATCCCAGATTATATTTAAGCACAAATTATATTTGCAAAGTATTTTTGCCCCCGATTAATTAGAATGATCTGCAAACGATTCAAAAGAAGAAGAAAAAAAAAACATGCTGCACTAAGCACGAGTCACAACCTTTTGAACCCTCAAAGTTTCATTTGGGATAAAATCAACACAAACAGTTGCCTTTGTTTGTTATGCAACATATGACTGGTTTGAACTGCACACAAGCACATGGTTAAAAAGGCCAACAGTCAGTCGTTAAAGAGATTGACAGATATTTGTAACTATGAGGTTGGAGGGTTTCTCCCCCAAAGATCTGATTTCATGGAGTTGCTGTTAAATTGGTTAATGTGCACCAAAGGACCAAGGAATGTTTCTGACTGATATTAAATGAGGGATGAAAAGTCTTTCAGGATTTCAAATTTTTAAAAAAGAAGAAATTACTTAAAATTACATGATATATTACCAATTAGTTCAGCGTTTCAAATCCAGACATCTCCCACCACAAGTATTTGTGTACGGATATTTTTCATTTAGGTCCAAGTAATTCTTTCAGAAAAACATTGCAAGAAAAAAAAAGTTTGGATTATCAGTGGGAAGTGTGCACACACATTTAAGTAAATAAACACTCGATAAACACCGTCGAACCTTGGTAGCAACCTTCATCTCAGGTGAACGGCTGCACAAATTGCGTGAAAGATCGTTTCGTCAGTCGTGCAATCAGCGTGTCGTGAAACAAATTTGTCATTCTTGCAATGAAAAAGTGGTCAAAATCAATTACATCTTGATGATCAACTTTTGATAAAAACACTAAACTTATATACCACATCAAGTTTTCATGTTTTTTAATAAATTGATGATGTATTAATTAAAAGTATGCAGAATCTGGGACTGATTTCCGCTGCGTCATCATTTGTCGTTCATGTTGTTTTCATAAGAATTATTTAATCTCTAAAGTGATTCTTCACCGTTAACAGTGCCAAAAACTATATTTAACATGATATTTACCTCCGCCACCGAAGGTGAAGGTGGTTATGTTTTCACCCCTCTCTGTCTGTCTGTCTGTCTGTCTGTGTGCAGGATATCTCAAAAAGTTGTGGGCGGATTCGGACGAAACTTGGTGGACAGGTTGGGTGTGTGACAAGGAAGAATTGATTCAGTTTTGGTGAAGATCCGATCCGGATCTGGATATGAGAATTATTTAATTTTTTTAAAAGCCATTCTTCACAATTGAGAGATAGGGCCAAAAACGATGTTTTGCACGACATTTCAAAAATACAATGGGCCCGATATGTTCTTATGGATCAGGCATGACATGACGGAGGTATGCGCTCCACTGAGTGCCCTTATAGTTTTTGTTGTCATTTCCATGCACGCAAAATAAAAATTGGGGTTAAGCAATTGGATCATGTCTGTCTGTCCGTCATCAATTTATGATCATCAGTTTATGATCGAGGAACAACTTATTTGAATTGAATCTTTTATTTTGAACACGAATCGGAACATGAATCGGAAGACAAGTCTTCCATTTTACAGTACATTGGCTTTGAATCTGTAACAATCGCACATGCGCAGAGAGGAGGTAGATGATGTTATTTTTTTTTTTTACTCTGTCTGCCTGCCTGGCAATTAAACAAAATTGAAAATCACTCCAAACCAGAAACATGCTGTTTTTAAGAGCAGCATACTGGACCACAACAACAGGCATGAATAACTAATATAATGTGTTAGAGAGGGTGGTGCAATAGCCACTGGAAATGGCGGAAAGACGGATTTTTTTTTTAATTTATAGGCCTTTAAACCTTTATTTAGATGAAAATTACAAACTTTAAGACTGTATAAAACAAATAAACCTTCATAATACTTCCAAGAACCATGCAATATATCGATACATAACATTAGAGGGTGTGGCATTTGTGTCAGGACATTTGTGTCTTTGTCGTCGCCATCATCAACATCGCCATTGTATTATTGGATCAAGTTTATAATCATTATCATTAAAGGTAAGTTTCATGATCTTAATAACGCAAGAAAATAAACTTTATTTTATGTTCTTCATCCAGGAAAATGAGCCGGCTGTTGGCTTAACGGTTAAGGTGGCTGACTTAAGATCTCAGGGTCTTGAGTTTGAGACCCTGTCGTGCCGTTAAATAACACCAAGTGAGTTGCCTCAGCCTGTCATCTTTCCGAGGTTGGCAAAATGAGTACAAGCTTTCTGGAAACAGGGGGCACTACATGAGTTGCACAGTTGTGCTACCAGCAATGATGCAACCAGCAGCCACAGGCTGTATATGAAATAATAATAATACTTTATTTTATGTTCTTAATCGCTCTTTTATTCATGAACATCAAGGGCACAAAAACAAGACACAAACATGTTCATTAAGGGTATAGTTTGGACAAATTTTAGAGTTTAAATCCCAAACCCTATTTTCCCCATGACCCACGAAGTTTGCGGGTTTCCGGTTCACGGGTATTTTCAAGACTGTAACCCCTGCGAATGACAAGTCCCTCATGTATATACCTGAACACTGTATGGGGTATTGTGTTCTATGAGTGCTCTAGTTACTTTTGTTATTGGAAGTGGCCTTGGAAATACACCATGATAACGTGGAACGACACTCAAGCCGTACGTGGCAAGTTGGAGGTGACGGAAAATGGGTTGGTCGGAATCAAAAACATGTTTTTATTTTATTTATTTATTTATGAGACGTGATCAGAAGGGAAGCGACACTGCGCATGGAATCCTGGAGGGCGGTGACTTGGCCTTCGATGAGGGAAAGCTCATGACGTCACACAGCCGATTGACTAGAGCGATACCTTACATATTGGCCACAGGTTGCTGCTCCGTTTGTATCAGTCTGTGTACCAATCCTTGCAAAACTTCTTTTTTTGCAACAATCCTTGCACATTCTGTCCATTGGACATAACATTATCAGGCCCAAAGGATTGAGTGAGTGAACCTTAAGAGGTTTGTTAAGGGAGTAGATGGGAGTGTTCACCAGACAATCCTTTCTGAGAGAAACAATGACAGTGTGAGTTTGGTGAGGAATGAAAGATATTCCAAGTGTTGGATGAGCTCAGGATTTTTATCAAGGTCTGCAGAGAGGGGAAAGGCTGCTGTCTGCTTATCTGAAGGATGCTATGGTAGAGTCAGTTCCTCAGCAAAGAGATAAAGAGGATTGTCCAGAGAATCAGAAATATCGTTGATGAAGATTAGGAATAGGACACTGCCCAAGACACTGCCTTGCGAGACTGTATCAAAATGGTAGGATGCGAGACTGTATCAAAAGCACGAGATATGTCCAGAGATACGACCCTCATCTCAAGTCTAACATTGAGGGCCTCGATCCATTATCGGGTGAGTAGAGACAGCATGTCCCTTGGTGAAGTGACCTGGTCTGAAACCAAATTGGTGATCTGAGATGAAGTTGTTGGAAAAATAAGGATTTCATATCAACTGCAATGATGGATTCCATGACTATGCTGATGATTGGAAGCAAGTTCATACGTCTGGAGTTAAGGGGATCAGTTTTTGCACTTTTTATGTAATTCAGTGATGTTGGTAGATTTCCAAGCAGATGGACGATGACCGAGCAGAAATGACAGGGTGGAAAGGGCAGAGAGATGAAGTACAAGAGCAGCAGAGCAGGTTTTTAGGACACATGAGTTGATGCTGGCTGGTCCATGAGCAGAGTCAGAGTCAGAGTCAAGGGTTGAAAGAACCTTTTCAAACTTCGTAGGTGCAAAAGGCACAGAGTCCAGGAGCAGTTGGGTATGACAGGGAAGAATGGGAACCGAGAGTGAGGGGATGGGGACACAAGATTTTGAAGCAAACACAAAATTGAAGCATTCGGCCTTCTCACGAGCGGAGTCGGCTGTGGTGCCATTTGAGGAAAGGAAAGTGATGGAGGGGGACCAGAGACAGACTTAACCAGGCACCACCAGGTTTTAGAGGAGAGACAAGTTTGAAAGTTAATTCTTAAGGTTGGACAGATGTTGTTTTCTGGCTCTGCTGAGAATGTACACACACTTTGCAGGCTTTGTGGAATGCACTGAGATTGCCTTTGATCAGATTAGCCTTCCAGGAAGAGAAAGCAAGTTGTTTCAGAGTAACTGCCTCACCACAGGATTCAATGTACCATGGGTGGGAAGCAGGGTAGGATAACTGAAGATGAGGTTGGATGAATCGGTGCATGGGAGAGCAGGTTTCTGTGGAAGAATTCCAAGGCTGTGTTAACATCAGGAGCAGTAGATATGGAAGACCAATCCTGAAGAGAAATCTGCCGGAGTGAAATTCCAGACTCGCCGGTGTTGAGGCAGCTCTCTGAGAATAACTTGAGATGTTGGCTTTCACAAGCATATGATCAGATGAACCAATTGGAGCAGATGAAAAGCAGGAGACATTTGTGGAAAAGTTAGTCATCACATACACAAGGGAGGATTTGCCATTGAGAGAAATCTGGGTGGGAAAGTTCACAGATTGAGTCAGTCGCATGGAGTCACACAAGTCCTTTGCTGAAGTGCCATGTGAGAAAGGTACCAACACTCAGCCGTCTTGCATGGTGATAATCGAAATCGCCACGTACTGTGTGAGGAAGAAAGAGTTGTGATGAGTGGTTAAAAGTTTGTCCATGTTGTCTGAGAGAAAGATGCAGATGGAGTCGTCGTCAATGTTTGGAGGACAGTGCAACACAAAGATGAATAAGAGGTTGGAGCGGAGGGAAACTCGCAGGAAGAGGTACTCTTGGGGATTGTGAGGTATAAAACCAGTACAAGGGCAATGAGAAATTTATTGATGTAAAGTGCAAACTCCGCCGCAGAGGCGTAGTTCAGGCCTATCATATCAGAGGATAACCAGTAAAAGACACTAAGAAGTCATGCAAGTTCTGCGGGAGGAAGGATTCTATTAAACAGATGATGTCTGGTTTATTGGCAATGGCCTGGATTGAGAGATCTGTCAGGTTATAGCAGAGACCTCAGATGTTTGAGGTTCACACAGTTAGAGATAGTGGAGTGAGGAGGGGTTGGGAGGATGCAGGAGGAGGCTTTGCAGGGACAAGGTGAAGATTTGGGGAGGGGGGGGTTATTGAGGGGAAGGTTTGAATGTGAGGGGGTGTGGAGAAAGGTTTAAGTGTGTGATATGCAGGGGAATGTTTGTGTTTGTGGGGTGTGAGGGAAAGTTTGGGTGTGGGGGAATACTTAAGTGTGTGGGGGAAGGTTTGTGTGTATGAAGGGTGCGGTGGAAGGATTGTGTATAGGGGGTGTGAGGGAAGGTTTGAGAGGATGGGGTGAGGGGAAGAATTTAGGGGGTGCGGTGAGGAGGGATTCAGAAAGGGGGGACATGAATCTTTGAGGGAGTGGGGTGGGATGGATGTTTATTCTGATTCCAAATTCCCAATTTTAACAAACGGAGACAAAGATCATTCGATGGGAGATAAGTTCATTTTCTGAAGGCACAGAGAAATGCGGCGTTGTATGTGCTGGATGGAGGGAGGGGAGGGGGGAGGGGGAGGGGTGAAGGGGGAGAGAACAGACATACATCGTGGTGGGGAAGGAAAACGTGTAGTATTTGTGAAGGAGATATGGTCCAAACATTGAAATGCATTTTAAAAATTGATGTTAAATGCTTTTAAAGGAAGAAGAAGCATTTACATTTACTGCAGATTCAGTTTGGAGAAAAGAGGTGGCGAGGGAGGGGGACAGAGAACCAGAAGCAGAAGGAAATTCAAGTAACAATGAGAATCGTTATGGAGTAAAACAAAGTATTTTTGGTGTTGTTTTGATTTTTTGAAGCGAGGAGATGAAAAAGGATCGTGTTGAGGAGATAGAGGCAAGCAATATACTCGGGAATATACTCAGGATTGAAGCAAGATATCAAGATACACATTCTAGCCGAGGAAAGGCCATGTTTGGCCTTGAGCAATACTAAACAAAGAAATGAATAGCACAAACAACGAACAAAAGAAAATGAAATATTGCACAGGACACAACAGAAACAAATAGACGAAGACACAATGACATAAAAACTCGATGAATCCGGTTTGGAAAACTCAGCTTTAGTGAGGTAGAAACGAGGAGCTCAGATTTTCACCAGCACGTGCAAAAAAAAATCCCGAAGCAGAAGCTCCGAACCAAATTTACCAGAATTTGGGATCATGAAAAATCCATTCCGGAAGGAATGCCAGCAAATGACTTTGAAAGCTTCCCTGTCTGCACCCCTCATTCATCCTACACACCCCCAGATGTGCATCCCACACCCAATGTCCCATTCCCTCTCCCTCAACCTCACCAAGTGTCTCGCTTTCCATCCTCTGTTTTACGTTCTACTCCCCCTCCTCCTGTTGTGCACCCCACTTCTCCTCTTCCCCCACCAACCCCCCCCCCCCGTGGTCACACATCCAACCCCACACTCCACCTGCTCCTCATCACCTCCTCCCCTCTCCCACGCAGTGTGGTCCACCAATATGCGAGGTCTCTATTCTCATATTTCTGATTTCTTCCTTCAGGTTGTTCCTTCTGATGCTGCTTCTCAGAACACTGTATATTGAACAGAAACATTTATCTCACTTTCTGATTCCTCTGTCTCTCTTTCCGATTCCTCTATACAGGATGTTTCTGATTCCTCTGTCTCTCTCCCTGTCTATTCTCTTTTCTGCTTTGACGGGCCCCTCCCTCTAACTGGAGGCAGTGCTGCTGTGTAGGTCAATACCTCTATTGCTTTTCCTCTCCTGGATTCTGTGGAATCTAAAGCTCACAAAATTATTGGAATCACCAGTCATGAGGCTAAAGCACAAGTGATGTTGCTCTTGCACTACAGGCACATCGGTGGCCTCTCTTTTTCTTTTTCTCCCGCCTATTCTCCAATATTATTCCTGGTTCAACCTTCAAAATCCAGGCTGACTGCGCAACTCAACTCTTGTATTCCTTGCTTCTCCCTTCCGTGGAACCACCTTCCAGAGGATGTTCTGTCTCACTCCTCGCTACATGGCACGAAGCAAGCGGAACACTACCATCTGTCATCCCAAATTCCGACCCAGGATTACCCCAATTAACCTCGCTTGCTAGTTTCAATGGGCCTCCCTTCCTCCCTGTCCGTTCATTCCCTTGATGTCTGTTTAACTGTCAGCTCTACCCTGAGCCTCTCTCCCGTAAAGAAAGAAATAATAAAGCCCAGCTCGCAAGCATTATTCAATGAAATCATATGTATAAAAGCGACACAAGCAGCCCTGTAATCCCATTCTGTGCTCATAACCAGCCTGCAGTATTTATAAATTATAGGCCAAACATTTCATGTATAAAGACTTAAAAGTGGAATTAATACAAAAGGAAAAAAACACTGCAGAGTATAACATATGGAATAGTATTTCATTTAGATAATTACATTTTGACAAACTTTTCAAACCCCCTGCAAGCTAAAGTTGAGAAAAAGTTTTTTTTTTTTACCGGCATGCCAATGGGTATTGAGCGGGAAAAATAAACAGACGTACAGATCTGCACAACTTAAAGGGTTGTAAAATCTAACATTCATATTAAGCTTACCAGAAACAGCACTGGTTATTATTGTCATGGCAGCAGCAGGACAGTGTGACCACCCCTCATTTTCAGAAATGCCAAGGTGAGCCAATGACAAAAAGCCAAGAATTCACAAGGTTTCGGAAAAGCGATGATAATAGAAAACCTCTACGCCAAGAAAACCTATAGAAAAACAAGACGCCAAGGTGAACAACGAATAGCCAAGATCTTGTGAAAAATAGCCAACGAGTGGTCACACAGCAGCAGGAGAGTAAGGAAAAGAAAAAGTAAAAATAAATTATTGAACTACATCGTATCGATATATTTTGACTGGCAGGATAGTGTAGAAGTATGTGCACTAGCTTCTCAGCTGTCTCGTCTCGGTTTGACATGAGACCCAGCTATTATCTCACCCTGGTGTTTCACATGCAAGGTGATGCATCAATGTGTGCACTGTACCCCGGACTCACATTAAGCTGAAGGACCCGGCACCAACACTGGTTGTTGGTGGACGTTCAAGATCCCACGGTGTCTTTCATGAAGCACGGGTGAGTTATTAATCGACACCTTGCCCGATTCCCAATTCCTGCCACCTTCAGTGGAATGGCATGCCTGGCCAGCTGGTTCGTGAAACCGTTTCACAGCTGACCCCCACGAGGTGAATAATTGGGGCCATGAAAGAAGTTGGCGTAATCGAAGCAGATTGCTAAATCTTGACACAAAAAGTGGAAATCCATCATGTGCCTAAGTCTGCCACATCTTGTCGCACCGACGATTGTAATAACTGCAAATATAAATTGGTAATGCCTTTCAACTCCAGAGGAAGCTGAAGCACACATCTAATTTTTTTTCCACAATCGAAATGTCAGTTGCGTTTGCTTCAAAGGACATTCTTCATTGGACATACGAAGAACACATCTTCTAAAAGAAGCAATAAGAGTCCAATGTCACAAAAACTTAGGAGCATCAATGACTCAGATTGAAAAGTCTCATCTTCTGCAAAATAGAAAATCTATCTTTGATGGAGCAGATGTGTATACATACATAAAGTATACAGTATATACAGTATAGTATTTGTATCTGGCAAAAATAACGCCACCTTCGGCGGTAGCCGGTATTACAATTCATATTCCTTTATCGTCATAACACAATGGAACCTTCTCAAAATGATGACATGGAGTATGGTCTGTTGTGATCAATATAATTCCTTTCAAGAATGACAAACATTATAAAGTGCATTTGCGGGAATGTGCCGAGCTCCGTGTCCTCCGCTTGTGCAGCTGCAAGTGCATTAAAATCGATGGCCAGTGTGCTGATACAAGACAATGCCAATACCTCAATGCGTGAGAGAGCGTGGGCCGCTGAGTTTGCAATTCCTTTAATGTGCTGGATGTCAGTGGTGAATTGTGAGATACAACTGAGTTGGCGAAGTGTGCAAGAGTGAGAGTCCGAATGGGCGGATAGAGCGAAAGTTACAAGGTTTGTGATCAGTCGCGACAGAGAATTGTCTGGCCTCCAATAATTGGTGGAAGTGCTTGATGGTGAGGTATACAGCAAGTAATTCCCAATCAAAGGTGCTGTACTTGTGATATGTTGATTTCAGCATTTTAAAGAAGGCCACTGGATGCCAGTCGGCATCAATGAACTGGTGAAGGGCCACTCCCATCACAACCTCAGACACATCAACCATCAGCAGTCACGTCTAAGTTGGTGCCTCTGGCTTTGGATGAATCAGGAGTGAAGCATTGGCCAGTGCGTCTGGTAGTGTGGAAGGCTGACAAGGTTGGCTCCACCCGTTGGAACACTTTAGGGTGCTTCCTAGTTGTGGGTAACTTGTTCAGCAGCTGCAGTGCTGTGACTGCATTTGGAATAAATTAATCGTAAAAGTTGACAAGACCCAAAAACTCTTGCAGTTTGCATTGAGATGAAGGTAATGGGAAATCCCGAATGATTTGCACCTTCTCCTCGAGCGGATGGATGCCTGAGCGGTGAACACAGTGGCCGAGGAACTTCAACTCGGTTTATTTTATGTTCATAATCATCAGCTCGAGTATTGAGTTTGAGCTCTTTATGAGTGCGGCCTTCAAAGTCATGTATGGGTTGTTCGTTGGAGGTTAAATCAAAATATCTGTCACCTCCGTCACATACTCTGGTGACAAGGAGCCAACAATGTATTTGAATTGCGTCAAATCGGTAGTGATGTTCCGGGTGTCGACTTGTGCTTGGACTTGTATAAACCACAGTTTCAGGTTATTAGGCCAGAATGGCGAGGGCTTTATCGAAATCACTGCTACCGATACATTAACTGCAATATTACATATTCAGAAGTACATGACCGGGTAGCATTTACAATTATAATATGGGATATGCACTTTATGGGATTGATAACGATACCGAAGTCCTGCAAACGGGTGAAGAGGAGACGTAGGTGTTGCTGATGTTCTTCTGCAGTTGCGCTAGCGATTAGAATATCACCTGAATACACGTAGCAGAAGTGATGCATCCACGAGACGGCGATGCTTGACAATGACGAGGAGATTGAAATGATGCAAAAAATCCACACCCAGAATAGAGTATCTGGTGGCGGCATTAATAAACACCCGTGGAAATGAACGATGTAAACCCAAATCAAGATGGAGGAGACGTTCTCCAAAAGTAGAAATAGCACCGTTATTAGTGGCCTGTAACGAATATTCCTGTCGATTTCTCCATTCTGCGGCAGACAGCAACACGATGCTCACCTCTGCCCCTGTATCCACAAGAGAACAAAGTCCGCTAGTACGATCCATGAGGAGGAGAAGGCGACTGACGTCTGACCCAGGTGAAATCGTCACCATTAGTTTTGGGGCTCGTCGTTTCCCTGCAGCCAGTATGAGCACAGTGCTCTACACTGAGGAACATTAGCACCGAAGGTCACATGGTACCAACACAAATTTGGAGTTTTGAAGGCGAATGGTAGCTCGAGGTATGGTGTATCTATATGTTCCTACAAGGGGTACATGAAGACGGGCAGGACTTGCGTTGCACAGGATGTAGTTCCAGGAGAAGCTTCTTAAGGTTCGCTATTTCAGATTGTAGCTCTGCGATGTGCTGAGGTGGAGGTTTCACATTAGCCACGGTCGGTGTAATGGTGTCAATGAGATGATCAGCCAGATCTGCAGCAGCAGTTAGTGCTCTGCATTAACTGCAAATATCATGTGGACGTGTGGTGGTAAACATTGTAAGAACAACTCACAAATAAGTGACTGGTTGAAGGTGGCATGGCGGTCACCGAGAACCTGCTCCATATGAAGCAGTCGTTGTGTGGGTCTTTGATCTCTTATATCCTCGGCTGTAAGGTGTTGAAAGCGGCGGTTCTCAGAGGGGTTCGTGCTCTTTATGAGTGCGGCCTTCAAAGTCATGTATGGGTTGTTCGTTGGAGGTTATATCAAAATATCTGTCACCTCTGTCGCATACTCTGGTGACAAGGAGCCAACAATGTATTTGAATCACGTCAAATCGGTAGTGATGTTCCGGGTGTCGACTTGTCCTTCGACTTGTATAAACCACAGTTTCAGGTTATTAGGGCAGAATGGCGGGGGCTTTATCGAAATCACTGCTACCGATGGAGCTGGTTGAGCGACCAGAAAGAGCATGGCTGCTTGGTTGTTCCCGGTAACTAGTTACGCACTTGTAACTCCATCTCTGTCCATTTGGATCACGTCGGGGTCACCAATTTAGTGTGGAAGAAAAGACGTCCGAGACGTTTGGATTCCGAGTCGCTTCTCATTTTTCAAACCACCACCATCCGACCCACTCATCCTTGTTCCGGCTCACCCGGTACTGGAAATTCCCAGATAAACCAGAGCTCAAGCATATTTACATATTCTAAAATCAAAAAGGAATGATGCCGCTACAGGATACTCCCGTCCGGACGGTGAGAGTGCCTGCGAGGAGGGCCGGATTTAGGGATAGGTGACCACCTGTGGTGCCGTGCTCTGGGGGTGCCAGCTGCCAGGCTTGGAGTGTGCCTGTCACAAAGTTATGACAAGGAAATTTGATGCAGGAGACCATTCAGCCCATCATACCTGCGCTACACCAACACCAGATTAAATGGATCTGTCAAGCTAACGACTTCATCTAATTGGGGAGATGCATGAAGGAATGGAGATGAGAAAAGTGTGGCCATGGTATTCAAAAAATGTTTTCTTTTAATTTGGGGTGGAGGTTTGAGAGGTGGGTGAAGGCAGTTTTCGGGTGAAGAACGTACAACAGTGACCACACAATATCCCTCGAAAGCACCTTCGCAGACATGACACTCCACACAGATGCACACTGCTTCATTTCCCACTGCTTCGTAAATTCAAAACCTTCCTCCCTCCACCATTCATCCAGCCATAGGTTGACATCCATTGCTCTGCTAATAATTTTTATCCCATTTCCTAATCGTAGGCGAATACCAGAAAACATCACGTCACAACCCTTTGCTTCCAGTTGCTTACTCAATATACTGTTACCCATTTTTAAAATCTTCCATGTAAACATTCCCTCCATCATTTAACCTTCCTTCAATGAATGTCCTTAACTCCTGCTGCTTCAAAACTGCACACAACTCCGTCTACAATCCTTCCTGTAGAATGACGAATGGACATATTTAATAGTTTCATCGCCAACAACAACAAAAAAAATTCACTGGCTTCATTCCTACTTATTGCTATTGCTGCACAGTGATAAACGCCTGCCCTCACGACACTCTCATAAGGTATTCCAAAGTTATACAATTGGAGAGGGGGTGCCAAAGACATGGCTTGCCTGGGGCGTCATTTGATCTAGGGCTGGCCCTTCCCGCTGGTACATTTAATGAAGCCACTGCACAAGTTAAGTTTCATAATTGCAAACAATTATGGGGTTTTTTTAATAAATTATAGAACTACTTCTTTAACGGGGTCGATTATTCCCACCTTTTTGTGTGGTCGGCTGTGGCATGGTTTCAGCCAGTCTTTCACAAACTAGCTGGCCAGGCCTAATCTTCGTCTGAAAGTGGCAGGAATTTAAAATTTGTTCAGGATGTCGGCCGGCGATAAATCGCCGAGACGCAAAAGACACAGTGGGATATATCGTCCACCAACTAATGCTGGTAGAGTGGACACCCAGTTTTAATGTCCAGCTACAGGAAGGTACACACACTGATGCCTCGTCCTGCCTGCGAAAAACCAGGATGACAGTTCATAGCCGGGTGGAGATTCAAACCAAGGTTACGCAGCTCAGGGACGGCTTCACATCGAAGAACCAGGGCACTTCAATTTGTGCATAAGTAACATTAAATAAAATGGCTGACATGAGCCAATCACAACTGATTGCTTTTCAACATTACAAAGTTGATGGTTCCATTTTTCATCTCTGTATGTTACTTGCGTGCAAGCCATGACGGTTGTTTTTAGCAACTCTAGTTTTAACATTATTGAGGAGCTATTTAGCGTGAGATGTCATTAAGCTAAAAAACAAAAAAAATTGCTCACAATTGCATGTACATTGTCTCAATCATAAAACATTTATTTTAAAAAAAACAAAAAAAAAATCTTCCTTAACAGTAAGTACAAAAGACTTCAAAATAATGCAAGAAATAAAGGAGGAAAGGGAAACAGATTTCATGCTAACAATTACCTAAATTCCCACGTAAGTTAGAACCGTGACTTGACGTGCTTGAAGGCATCAAGTGCAAGCAAACAAAAGGTGCTGTGTGTCGTTCTGTCACAAGGGCTGCTCTCCAAGCGTCTCGTGCTCACTGCACACCGAGAGCCACTTTGTTCGAGCTTCCACTTCCTTTTTGTTATCTTTCAATTATTTCTTTCTTACTGTGGGAACTTGGCTGCTGAAAAAGGATTTTCAAAAATGAAAAATATTTCAACCAAAAAAGAAGTAATAGTGCACCGAAGTTCACATAATATTGTGTACAAAAGCTTCGATAGTATTTACTATGTTCTAAAATGCAGATTGAAGATTTTTTTTTTTAAAGCATAATAAATGTGACGGAACTTTCACTTTTAGCTCTTTCATCATGGAAATGTCCGAATCACTCTGATAGTATTCTGTCAACTTTCATATTCGCCATAAATTTGGACCGCCCTTAGGGTATGTAAATACATACAGAATTTATAGATATGGTGGAAGACCTCCATCGCACAACCTTCCATTGATGTTGCCATCTCCCTTGCACGTTGTCAATCTGCAGTGGCCCATTCTCGATATTATTTTGTGACTAATACCGCAAACTCCTGGCTGTCAAAACATGACTAATAATGATCTCTGTTCTGAACAAAGATTAAGATGTAAAAACCTTAACCAAAACGCCTCAACAACAGAGGATATTGTTATACAAGTATGAAGTTTAAATACATGGAGTTTAAAGACTAGAATTCAAGTATGGAAGATTTATGACATGTGTATATATATATATATATATATATATATATATATATATATATATATATATATATATATATATATATATATATATATATATATATATATATATATATATAAAATATATATATATTGGCAATAAGGTGGAAATATAGGAAGTTATAGAGAGACGTAGTTTTTGACATCTTCTTGATACAGGTACAGTCTGAGGCTCGTGGATGAATTTATAAAGATATCAAATTCAGGATATTCAGTTGTTACCCCGATTGACATTAAGAGGGACCTCTCTCCGATTAAAGGGAAAACTTTTCATGCGGCTTGCGTTCGAAGCATGATGTTGCATGGCAGTGAAACATCGGTGATCAAAAATGACGATGAACGGAGGTGTGAACGAAACGAAATGAGAATGGTGAGGTGGATGTGTGACGTGACACTGAAGGATAGGAAACCAAATGGGGAATTAGGAGACAGGTTAGGTGAAGAAAGCATTAGTGAGGTTACGCGCCGAGGTTGGTTGAGATGGTTTGGAAATGTGGAAAGGATAAGGGTGGGTAGCTGTGTGAAGAGGTGTATAAATATAAATGTGAATCGAAGGAGAGCTCAAGGCTGTCTGAGGAAAACATGAGATGTGTTGCTGAGAGACGATCTTAGAGTTAAAGGACAAACAGGAGGGCGAGCAAAGGATTGTGCAGCCTGGAAAGCAGCCTTATATATGGGCAGCTTGGCGACCGGGTAGCTATAATTTTGTTGGGGCGCAACTGTGCTGCTGCTGCAATTCCCCTGTTACCAATACATGGTACTCATTTCGCCAACCCCGGAAGGATGACAGGCTGAGTCAGGCCCACCTGGTGTTAATTCAGCACCCAGCGGGGCTGAAACTCAAGACCCTAAGATTGCAAGCCAGCCACCCTAACCGCTAAGCCAACACCAGGCTTTATAAATGAACAAATTATAATATGGGACCTGGGCTTCACATTCTGATGGGAACAAAGCAGTCCAACTTCAACAGCTTGCAAATAGATAAGGTGTAGAAGACATCATGAGAGGATGGTTGGACGTCGATAGCCAAGATGGCTCTCCATGGGCGTCGACAGGGCAGGTGTGCAATACAATTTGAAAATATTTCCGATGCTCGGTGACAGTTGTGAAAGAATCGGTTTGTACAATTTCCTCCGACAACTGTGACCTATCTGTCATCGCTCAGTCAACGACTAGCAGCACTGTCTGCTTTCAATCAATCCGAACGGATATGAATTATGAAACCATGCCGGGTGACAGAGTAACTGAACATGGAGGCAGGGTGCACTCTCTTTCTGGCCAATCCAAATAACATTAATGCTGGGATCATCATGGATTGGCCCATCATGCAAGCATTGACAACCCGTGTAGGTTGCGTCAAGTCTTTGGTTTTGCAAGATCAAAAGAGAGCATGCATGCTACCACCGCCGAATCACTCCGTGTCCACAGTGATGCAAACGAGTAAAACATCCACTTACATCATGAGCTCAGTGAAAATACACTTCCTTAGACATTGCATATATGCATTAATACATCTATTCAGATTTTTAAAATACATTAAAAAAAAATTGGCAATCGATTCAGAAATGCTTTTCCTTTTTGTCCAGTTATCACAGCATACCTGGGGAGGAATGCCAAGTGCATTAAAAAATATTTTTTTTTAAACAAAACACACAGCTTTGCTCAACTCAGCTGATGAAAACAAATCTTGACATTGCAGTCAACATTTAAGAAAAGATGCATAATTATCTGAAAACCTTTAATTATCTTGAATAAAAAGCTGAATGGAGTAAAAAGACAACGTACAGCGAAACAATTTCGTGTCGTCGACAGAAGTACACGCACATGAAGAAAGGAAGATAAGTTCCAGGTTCGATGGTTACGACTTATTGCTCTTTCTCATGATGAGCTCCCAACCAGGCGGCAGCCCAGCTGGAGGCCTATATTTTTGTGCTGTCGGTCGGTCGGTGTGTCCGATGCCTTTACTCGAAGATTATGCATTTCTGTCATACTTGGCACATATACTGTGTGCAATAATATCTGGGCATGATGAGGCACATCAAATTATTTTGGGATGAACTAAGACCCAGGCTAAATGGAACACACGATTATATTTCCGAATTTTGGCAATTTTAAAATAAATTTTACAGGAGAGATTAGCAAAGGATAGTCGATGATTGTGGGAGCCATTATTTATGAAATTACACTTTTTATTTTTTACCATTTACACAACCAATACACAACTTTGAATTATTTATTTATTTATTTACATACATGCTTATTATATTTCTCACCTTTGCCTATTTCATATTAAAAATAACCCAATGTACATACATGGAGCAAAAACATGCGTACAGCTTATGTGCATACGTAATGCATGATGGTTATATCCCTGGGATCATTCCAATTGCACTGGGCCATGGTCTAACACCCAGGACTAAGGCCTGCCGATCTGTGCTGCTTCATAACCCATTATACATACATGAAGCAAAAACATGTGAACGGCCTTTGTGTATGTATAATACATCGTGGTTATACACCTGGGATCATTCCTATTGCAATGGGCCATGAACTAAGACCCAGGCTAAAGGCTTGAGGCTAGCCAATGGGTGTAAAGCAGTGCGGTGGAGTCAGAGCAGCTGAACACTGACCCATGTATAATATGTGATATTTTCTAAGTCCGAAAAGGCCATAACTCTGGAAGAAAAAAAAAATTGACGAAATGCCCTGAAACTCAAACTTCTTCTGTAACTTATCATAATAAAACCACGTACCAAGTTTCAGTTGAATATGTTAAAGGGTATTGGGGAAAAAGTCTGAAAGAAACCACAGGAGGGACAGATGGACGGATAGACAGAGAGCCAACCTATAGTCCCCTCCTGTGAAACCGGCAGGGGACCAATAAGCAAGCATTGAGGTGATATCAATTTTTTATGCAAAGATGCCAGGTCAAAAGAATCCACGATCATTTGGTAGCCGTGTGTGGCAAAGGTGCACCCTCATATTCTACAGGAATCAATAGGTCAGGACAGTCGGCAGCTGTGACTGACAAACTATTGCAAGGTCAAGACATTAATCATTGAGGACATTAAGTTCAGCAAAATATCCAATGAACAAGGAAATTCTCAGAGCAGCATTTTTGCCATCATTCACAAACACTTGGGCATATCTAAGTTCTCAGCAAGATGTGTCCACAGAAACCTCAGCACTCACAATCATTAGCAATGGCTGGATTCATGGTATGAGCTTCTCAAAATGTCCAATATTGTTCCAGTTGACTTTTTCACTCATCATGTAACTGGTGATGAAAAGTGCCTTCATTACTGGGGTACTGAAATCAAATTGGATTCTTGGAGTGGAAGCACAAGGGATCACCAGCACCCAAAGAAATTTCACACCAAACTCTGAGCTGGCAACATCCTGGCCTCGATTTTCTGGGATGCCAAGAGGTACTGTTGATTGACGTTTCCATACAAAACTACAATCACAGTGGAATATTATGCCAACCACATGATAAAATCGCAGCAGGCCGTCAAGGACAAATGACGAGGGATACTCCCGCTCCTCGTTCTATGTGTCTCCATGAAACACGCTCCTTGTTCATGACAATGCACCCGTGCACAAAGTCTGTGTTGCCAAGACCGCTTCGAGCAGCTTGATTTGGGAAACGTTATGAATAACGTGCATATGTGCATCCACATGCATGTTGTGCTAAATCATCCATACATCCATACATCCATCCATCCATTGGGACAAGACTCTGTGCAGAGCGCTGGTGCTGCTGAAGCAGTCTCCTTGGCTATTGGGCACAATCCTGGATGAGTCACCACTCCGACACAGGTTACCAGCTTGAGCTGGCACTCATTTTGCCGACCTGGGAAGGATGACAGGCAGAGTCAACCCCACCTGGTATTAATTCAACAGCTGAGTGGGATTTGAACTCAGGACCCAAGGATCCAAAGCCCATCACCCTAACCATTAAGCCAACACCAGGCATACTGAATCATAATGGTGGTCATATTTAACGCTTCACCACATGAAGCAGAACTATAGTCTCCTTCACATCGTGGCACACCTTCATGTTTGTGCCATTAAGTTCATTGTCAATAAAAAACAGCTAAAATCACAACATTTCTTCCAGAGAGGAGTTTGCAAGATTACAAAGACAGAAAAATGACATTAATAAGAGAAGTGCTCACACCAAAAAGAGTGAGCACCTGCCTTTGTCAAGTTTCAAGAAAAATATTTTTAGGAGATAATTTCTAGATTCACAAAACAAATAAATACATAAAACAACGAGAAGGGCACTCTTCGATGTCACGACGTCATCAGTATGATTATTACATCACCATACATACTTGGACCAAGTTTGATTTAAATCCCTGAACGCAGAATTTAAATATTAAATAATTCCGGCTGCCAGACCCACGCATTGATCAAGTTGAAATTTAAAAACATATATTCCCCATGACTACCAGATCATAATTGTGACATTTCACATCGATTGATGAAGAGGTTCAAGAGAGATTAAAAAAAAAAAAATATATATATATATATATATATATATATTTATGTTCAACACAATATGGCAACCAGACCATGTGACCTTTTAATTATTTGTGAACACTCAGGTATCCCCAAGGCTTGAGGACCATGTGGGTGAAGTTTCCCCTTGATCTGTCAAGCCGTTCTGGAGAAGAGGATTTTTAAAGGTTTACTCTTAAAAAAAAACCATACCTGCCAAACCATGTGACCTGTGATGTTATAGTTGGAGAACTTTTTGTTCCTCATGGATAGGCGATCATATCTGTAAAGTTTCGCCTCGATCTGCTCAGCTGTTTTGGAGAGGATTTTTAAAGGTTTTTATGTGAAAAAAAAATGTGGCTGATGAATCTCGTGACCGATGGCGTCATCAATCTTTTTTCTCCACAATTTAGCCTGATGACCCTCAAAAAATTTTAAACTGATCGGATAAAACATTAGTCATATGCAGTAATGACGTCATAACAAAGCCACCGACGACATCATCAAAAAAAAATTGCACTTGTTTCCCAAGGGGGAGTACTTGACATGTGCAAAGTTTCAATTTTTCCCATCGTGTGGTTTCGAAGATACAGAGGTCCAAAGTTTTTCCTTTTTCCCAACATTGTTGCCACACCACATGACCTATGACATAATAATTATCATCAAAACATTCCACATGAGTCGTCGCACCTATGGTGAAAATTTCGTGTCAGTCGGATAAGCAGTTGTTGAGAAAACAGAGAAAATTAGCACAGATTGACGTACGGACGGACATCCAACCCAAAAACATCATAATGTCTCCGGCGACTTCGTCAGCGAAGGCAAAACAACACAGAAGTGGAATTAAAGGCCTGTATCCATTTCTTCCGTTCAAAGCAAAAAATTATTCAATGAGGTTTGTAATAGTTAAGATCTAGATACACATGGTTTGATCCCTCTCACAACTAGACCACATTCACGAGTAAAACAAGGCAGAAAACAAAATGTAAATAATTCTGCCACTGCTGCCAAACATAATACCAAGATGGCAAACATTAACCTTCTCAAAAACAGACCAGCTAGCATGGAGATGGATCAATGTAAGTTAAACGAAGTTATCCTTTATTTGCCACTTCAATGGGTTAAAAAAAGGAGGAGGCATGAGGGCGGTGGGGGGGGGGGGTGGAAGAGTCGTAATAACAAATTTGCTGTGGGTCAACAAGGTCAACAGAGTGACATGCACAGGCTGGTGCAATATTCCATACCAAGGAACCAACAATTCCTGGCATTTCTTAATGAAAATTTTCAAACGAGTTCCATAAGTCTTACAAAAATCAGAACACAAAGCTGTTCTATCAATGCAGCAAACCAATAAGAAAGGGTTTCAATTAAACCTTTAACAAGGAGGGTGAAATCAAGATGGAAAGCAATGAAATGCTTTCATGGTTTTTCATGAAAATTTCATCCAGTGTCTACACAGACTTTAATGGAAAACTAAATGCTACACGTAAAGGAGGAAACCATGACATCAGAATGAAACATGATTTGGTATCAGCTAGTATATCGTCGACCGAGAATTAACAGGGTCTATCTGACATTTCATTCAAATTTAGAAGAAGTCCATGTAGAAGGGCAACAGAGGAAACTAAGTAAGATTATTTTATGTAACCTTTATATGAACCTGTTATGTAGCACACAATATGAAAATAAAATGTTATGAGATAGCGGCAATTCCACTTTGAATTTTTGATTTCATTTTTCTCAAACTTTAAAAAAGTGTAGTTGGACCCTGTTAATTCTCGGTCGACGATATGTCAATACTGAGGACCAGCTGTAAAAGGCCCTCGTTTTCCACACACCTCACGACTTCAGGGTTACAAGGAAAAGGAAGAAACTTTGAAACAGGACGGAGGCCATTTGGGCCATCATGCCTGTAATCTAGCAACACCGCATCAATCAAATCTATTAGTTTTCTACTTAATTTCACTGATGGGAGGGGAAGATGGGGTGCATGGAGATCAGGGACATCATTGGATTGTGTATTTTGACTGTATGCTTCATTATCTTAAACATCTCCATCAGTTTCACTCATACTCACCAACTTCATTCAGTGTGTGTGTGTGTTTGTTTGTTCTTGTTGTTATGTCTGGCTTCCTTCTTGGGACGAGGGTGCAGTAATCGGTGTTTATTTTGATTAATGGCAAATTCTAAGCTGAACTCTTTCGATGGCAGCTATGTCCTTCCTCAGATGTGACCAAAATTATACGCAATATTTTAGGTGATGCCTCACAAAATTCCTGTAAATTGTTAACACCACCTCGATATTGATATGCAACTTACCACTCTGTGAAGACAACCTGAAACCCCATTCGATTTATCTGTTGCCTGGCACTGTGCTGTCTGCTAACCACCCCCACTCAAACCCACACCCTCCTGCAAACTCCAAAATCTCGTACAACCCTTCAATCTTTCTCCTGCGCCATCAGCTTCATGGCTGCCCAATGCACTGTGTAGTGCTTAGTTTCCCTCTTCCAACCCATCCCGAGCACCTGTTATTTCCTTATATTAAACTGCTTCTGCCAATCTTTTGCCACATCTTGAAAGTATCTTGGCTTTCCTGAACCTGGTCCCCCCCCCCCCCCCAGAGCTACCCCACAACTTACATCCTCCCAGCGAGATATCCTCCCACTTACAGGCACTCGATATTTCCAATCACAAAGCCAGTTTTCATTTCAGTTCGCTACTCAAGGTAAATGATGAAGCAAAATAACTATTGAAAGAGCCTGCAATCTCACTCTCTTCACAAACCAATCTCCCTGTGCTTAACCACTCAATGTGCTCACACTTCTCCAAACCTGCTCTTTACCCACTTCAAATTTTTTAATTCCTTCCTATTAAGTTCAACATTCTTTGTTATATCCTTTTCATATGAATCTTTTGGTGAGCCAAGTTATTTTCTCAAGTTAGCCTCTGTTTACTCTTCTAATGATCTGAGTGTGACGCCAATCCTGCCATTTTATACATAACTACAACGGCACTTGGTAGACCGCATACCTCTGCCATGCTGAATACTTTACGTTTTGCATTCACTGATAGGCAGGATGTGAATCAGGACCTTAACCAAAATCTAATCGGATTGTTCTTGTCACCTACCAAGTTGATCCACCAAGTTTTGTAATAATCCATCCACAACTTTATGAGATATCATGCATATTGTTTTTGGCCTTAACTCTCAATGGTGAAATATCACTGAAGCAAGAAGGGCACTCGGGAGAGCGCATACCTCCGCCACGCAATGCCTGATCCACAAGAACATATCATGCCCAATACATTTTTGAGATGTCATGCTATATATCGTTTTTGGCCCGATCTCTCAATGGTGAAGAATCACTTTAAAAATTAAATAATTCTCGCATCCAGATTCGGATTTGGATCGAATCTTCACCAAAAGCGAATCCATTCGTCCTTGCCACACACACACAACGTGTCCACAGAGTTTTATCCGAATCCGTCCACGACTTTTTGAGATATTGTGTTCTATATTGGTTTCACCCTCTCCCTCAATGGTGAACAATCGCTTTTAAAATTCTAGTAGTCGGATATGGATCAGGATCTTCAACAAAATAGAATCAGTCCGTCCTTGTCACACACCGAACCTGTCCACAAAATTTCATCCAGATCCGTCCAGAACTTTTTGAGATATCGTGCGCACAGACAAACAGACAGACAGACAGGGTGAAAACATAACCTCCGTACAACTTCGGTGGCAGAGATAATAAGTGCCTTCTGGTTATCCTTCATAGCATTACTTATTGTCCTGATAACCACATTGGTCTCTTTCTGACTCGAGCTTTACGCATCACCAGAATATACTTACTCTTTACACCATACATTGGTTCCTTGAAGGTTGTCCATTTTCCCGATGCCGATTGCCCTCTTGTAAGCCTGTCCCAATCTATAGAACTTAACTCTCTCCTTGTATCCTCAAATGTTGACTTTATGAAATTGAAGAGCCATACTCTACTATCCTGAACTTTAACTCTGAAAATAATCCTTGTACATACTATGTTATGGTCACTTGTCCCTAAATGCTCTCCTTTTCCTACATCTTCTCCACATTATTCGGATTATATTTTTTATCATTCTTTCCATGATTCACGGACTGGTGTTCGTTTGTGGTTTTGTTTGTTTGTCGTGCTACTCTACCGACAGTTCTGGGCCAATTGCATCCAGATTTGCTACATCGGATCAGCATGACCCCAATCAATGCATAGGGGTGCTTTCATCTTTGCCAGTGGTCTTCAGGTGGGGGGGGGGGTGGAGGGGAACGCAAATTCTCCATGTAAATATGTATCGTGTAGCGCCCCCTCCAGGTGCGAGAGGGTATTGCAAGTCGACACTATTTACAGTATAATATTCCTGTGTTTACGTTTTCCAGTGCTGTGAGGTGTTTTTAATTATAAGCTGTAGGGATGTTTTTGCTTCATGTGCGTAGCCCGGGTTTTATTTTTTTGTTGCCTCTACACTGCCCACATTAAGGTCCGTGCCAGAAGAATGCTTTGCATGCTTGTAACAAGACTACCTGCAGGGCGGGTACTCTGCTGGTGTTCTATTAAGTTTGAAAGTCTATTCAAATGATTTACAGACCCCAGAAGTGACTTTAAGATGACAATTTGGGCAACACAGGCCAAAACATATTTTTCCACGTTATGATCCTGATTTGTACGTCTTCAAATGCCATTAAAAGAGCATTTCCAGTCGTTCTGCATGCCTATCAGTATTCTATGTGTGACAGATGAATTCAGCATGCATACAAACTCCTGAGTAGACACCTTGAGTGAATCTGTACAACAAACTGAACTATTTCAAATACATTGAACATTTTCATGGCGGCCATATTGGAAAACGGTCTCCAGCGGCCGTTTCCCACCTTCAAGCAAAAGTTATGGGAGTTCATTTTAAAGATAATGTCCCAAAGACCATAAAACTAACTTCAAACTTGGTTCTGCTCAAAATAGTAGCGTGACTTTAGAAAAGTAAACCCACTGAAGAAGCCATCCTTATGGACTGGTTAGTTCTCCCACTTTTATGATGTTTATGGCAAATGTTGTCATGACTTCTCATGCAGGCTTCCTCTAGGTGGAGCTCCACCATACACGTTTACAGAGAGAGAGAGAGAATTGAGGTCCTCACATCCTGAATTTACTGATGACTGAATTTGTCCTCTTTGCTGATGACTCCACCTTCTGTTGTGTCATCGATCTGTCATCCCTCAGATCGGCAAGCAGCAGACTCTTCACTCTCTGCAGATCTGGATGAAATCACAAACTGGTCCAACACGTGGAACATGTCTTCCAATCGAGATAAATCTCACACTCTCACTGTGTCTCTCCGAAAGGACCATTTGGAAAACCCTCATCAACTTTCTCAACAATCCTCTGGAAAAAGTCCTTTCATTCCAGCTTCTGGGTCTCACTATCTGCCATGATGTTTCCTGGGAAAGTCACATTTCCAAATGAGACTCCAAAGCCAGTCACCGACTGGGAATCCTCCATCGTTTAAAGTCCTCGCTCGGCCCACCTGAGCTCCTGACCACATCCAAAGCTTTCATCTGCAGCCTGATGGAGTACTGCTCTCCCTTCTGAGCTGGTGCTCCCACCTCTCACCTTTTTCGGCTTCACGCTGTGGAAGCCAAGGCATTTAGGATCATTTGTATCTCCCGCGATGAGGCTGTGTCGTTGAGCCTCTCACACTATCACCGCAGGCAGGTTGGTGGTCTTTCTGTCTTCCACCATCTCCTCTCTGTTCACGCCCCCCCCCCGCCTCCATGCTTTGTCCGCGTTATGTCCCCACCATATTTCCGCAGGTCGCTCAAGGTCCGCCAACAACCCCCTTCTGATAAAACTACCACAATCACGAATCACTGCTCACCTTCACTCGTTCATTCCTCTTTTTTCCCACCTTGGGAATAAACTCCCACACTCTCAATCCCATTCTTCCCTCAGGTCAGGTATGGGAGCATGTGCCAGAACAGCGCGTCGCTGCGTCCACTTTCCGCCGGTACTCCAGGGGCCTCCGTCTGGCATTCCCCCAGGTAGATGCAACGCCCATCCCCATCTCCATCTCCATCTCCTCGAGATGCTGGTCAACCTGCTGCAACCACGAGGCACGTGGTCGGCCCATTGGCCTCCTCCACTCGCGAGACTCCCTCGCTGAGAGAATATGATGAGCAGGATGAGCGTCAGGAAAACGAGCCACATGTCCATACAGCTGCAACTGACGCTCGCTGACACTGCAGGTAACAAATCTCATCCGAGTCCCTCTCAGCAACCGCTCGTTGGACACAAAATCTGACCAGGGATAGCCAAGGATTGTCCGAAGAGACCTGGTACCAAAGGAATTAAGTCTCCGTCTCAGATCCTTGGTCAGAGTCCAAGTCTCGCATCCATAGAGCAAGAATGGAAGCACCAAGGACCTGAAGACTCAGACTTTCGTCCTCCCGCACAGGTACCGGCAGCGCCACACCCCATGATCCAGTGAATCCATGACTCCCCAGGCCTGACCCAGACGTCTAGAGACCTCTGACCCACAGCCAGCAGAGACATGAATATCACTGCCAAGGTAAGTGAATCTCTCCACGACCTCAACATCCTCACTACAAACAGACACAGACAGGACAGCAGCATCCAAGATGTCATTGAAAGCCTGGATCTTAGTTTTGACCCAAGAAACCCATAATCCCAGCGGCTCCGACTCCTCATTCAGCACCTCGAGGGCCCCCAAAAGGATATCTATAGCTCCGCAAAGATGACTGTATCATCTGCGAAATCAAGGTCCGAGATCTTGACATTCCAAAACGATGCAGCGCAGCTTGATCTTTCCGACATCCTCCCTAAAATCCAGTCCATACAAGTGCTGAAAAGTGTGGGGGCCAGTACGCACCCTTGACGAACTCCAGTAACAACTGGAAATAAGTCAGAGATGGTACCACCACACTTCACAGCACTCTCAATACCAGAGTAGAGGTCAGACATCAGATCGATCAGTTTTGCTGGCACCCCACGAAGACCAAGAATCCTCCAGAGGGCATCCCGATTCACTGAATCGAACGCTTTACAGAGATCAAGATAGGCTGCAAGCAGCCCCTGCCGAAACTCTCGTCTGCGTTCGGTGAGGACCCGAAGAGCAAGGATACGATCAATCGTTGACCTCTTTGGTCTAAAGCCTGACTGTTCTGAACGCTGGTGCTCAAGCAGATGGTGGTGAATCTTATCAATAATTATCCGAGCAAAGACCTTGCCCGGCACTGAGAGCAGCATCACTCCTCGGTAGTTGTTGCAGTCTTGGCAATCACCCTTCCCTTTCCAGAGAGGGACAACAAGGCCCCTCTTCCAATCAGTTGGGATGATGCCTGTGTTCCACGCAGAGCACAAAGCTGCATGCAGCGACAGGAGTGCAGCATTTCCACCAGCCTTGAGAAGTTCAGCATGGATGTCACAGATCCCTGGAGCTTTACCCCGTTTCCACCGGTTCACCGCAGCCCGTGTTTCCACAATCGAAGGTGGACCACAGTTGATTGGAGGGTCAGCAACAGGGATTGTCACACCCTTGACGTCCAACTCGACAGCTGGGGGATCAACCTGGTACAACCGCTCAAAGTAACCGGCCCAGCGGGACTTCACTCCAGACTCCTCTGTCAAGAGCCTACCACTCTCTGCTCTAACTGCAGTGCTCCGAGGGATGGGCTTGGATGAACGTAATGCGCGAATTCCCCTGTAAGCGGGATGAGAATCACCTGTCCACAGGTGATGCTCTACCCCCTCACAGATTCCTCGCACATAGGCCTCCTTGTCCACCCTTAGTGCACGTACAGTTTTACGCCTCAGCTCCCTGAACAGCTCAGCTCTGCCATTCAGCCTGGCCCTGCGACTCTGGTCAATGGTATCCAGTGTCCCTTGAGAGACAAAATTCTTCTTTGCCCTGCGGTGAGTTCCAAGACATCCACCGGCAACATAAAGGACGGTGGTCTTGAAGGCACTCCACAACTCTTCAGGACCCCCCAAAGCACCCAGACATCCCAAATGTCGACTCAGCCTGTTCGCAAACTCCTCAGCTACTCTTTGATCCTTGAGCTTGCCAATATCCAGCCAAGGCTGGGATGGTACCATTTTCCAGGATTTAAGATGCAGCTTTAGAGTTGCTACAACAAGCCGGTGGTCAGTATTGAGGAACTGAGCACTTCGGTAGACCCTGCAGTTCTGGATCATCCTCCAGCGACCGTCAATGAGGACTTGGTCAATCTCCTTTGCCATACCGCCAGCGTTGGAATACCAAGTCCAGCGATGAGCTTGTGGGCGCTGAAACCATAAACCGGCCACCCTAAGTCCATGACTTCTTGCAAAGTCAAGGAACTTAGTGCTCTTCTGGTTCATAGTTCCTGACCCATGGGAAC
>NC_140961.1:97854960-97859960 GCF_056783735.1 Eptatretus burgeri
GTCCAGGATGGAATCCCCGTGCAGGAAATGTTGATTGTGCAGGAACACGGACTCGCCCAACTGAACCCAGGGCCCGAGGTGGGTGCGGCAGCGGCCGCGGTGTATGACACCTCCCCCCCACTCTCCACCAAGACCCTTCCCCAACCCCTGCCGAAACGGCTCACTTGAGTGCATCCGACATGGCCCAGCTATTCACCATGCTGGCACAAATGAATGCGGCAATGACAAATGAAATAAAAAACGAAATGAAAGACATGAACAAACAAATAAACGAAAAGATGGATACATTCACAAACGAAATAAAACGCATGAAAACTAAAATGGAAACAAACATGAAGGAAGAAACGAGAAAGCTACGGGGTGAGACGCAGAACATGGGCCGATGCCTGCAGGCGGGCATGAAGGCCGTGAGCAGGGAACTTAAAATGGCGACTCCACGTGTCGGAACGAACGAGCTGGAAGGGGGTGCAACGGCTGACAGGCCCGCGGTGGAGGCGGGTAAGGAAAAAGTAATTCGGGAGACAAGAGACGAGGTGAAAGTAATTGCGAGGGAGAGAAAAGAACAATTAATACGGAGAGCAAGGATGAGGTACGCGGAGATCGTGAAAGAGCAAGGAGTGAAAAACAGGGAAGGACGGGAGCGACTTAAAGAGAAAGCAAGGTTGACCTACATAAAGATAAGGGAAAGACGCCAGAAAGAAGCGGAGACTAATAGACAGGAGGGAACAACAGAAACTTATAAATGTATAGAGACACGGGAGACAAAAAAAATGGAGGAGGGATTGCACGGTGAGGACGGGGTAAGTGACGCACACACACACACGGAGGTAGTGGAGGACAATGGGGGTGAGCTGGCGGACTGGGTAGAGACCCAGTGCGAGCACCTGGATGGCCTCCTCCAGGAACG
Organism: Eptatretus burgeri; assembly: GCF_056783735.1. NCBI lineage: Eukaryota > Metazoa > Chordata > Myxini > Myxiniformes > Myxinidae > Eptatretus > Eptatretus burgeri. Next base: position 97,855,868 of record NC_140961.1, read on the forward strand.
AGGGGAGGGAGTATGCCCCCTTGAGGTGAGTCACGACCAGGTGAGTTCGGTCGTGCTTTGCGAGGTTGAGGGGACGAGTGCTGTGGACGGGTGCACGGAGAGCTTGGGGGGTATAGAGGCCCCGGAGACCCTTGTGGGGACACGAATCCCCAGTGTGGTTGTCCCTGTGTGTGTGGTGCAAGGTGTGAGTGCGGCACCGTGTGTGGAAGCGACCCCGTGTGTGAGTGGTGTGGTGGCGATGGTGCCAGAGTGCGTGCTTCCCAGCACGCCGAGTGTGGATGAGGCACCGTGCGTGAGTGTCGCCATGTGTGTGAATGAGGCACCGCGGGTGAGTGCCCCCGCGTGTGTGGATGAGGCACGGTGTGAGAGTAGTGAGGCACGCGTGAGTGAACGGCCGTGTGCAAGGTCGCTGTGTGCAAGGGAGACCGTGTGTGTGAGAGAGCGGTATGTGAGGGAGATGTCGGTTGGCATGCGGGAGCACGCAGCCGCATCTCCCGGTGTGAATGTGATGGAGTGGACTGTGTGCGTCGTGACACGCAGGTATGCGTGTGTGGAATGGCGACGACGGCGACATGGGAGAAACGAAAGCCGAGTAGCGGCTGTAGTTGTTTCGGGGACCGTGCCGGGTTCACCCAGCAGTGAGCACGCGGTTCGTGCTGTGCAACGCACGAGACCACCACGTGCTCGCTTGCGAGAGTGAAGTCCCGGTCCGGAAACGCCAGCGGTGGATTTGCCGATCCCGCGGACGGACAAAGTTTAGGCAGGTAAATGGATTTGGACCGGACGGGTTCTCCACGCGATCGTGTGTGTTAAGCTCCAACGGGCAAAGCACATGTGTTCGCGTGGGAAACCCCTCGAGACGTGGGGCTTGTGTTTTTTTTTGCGCACGGTGACGTCATGGCTGCACGTGTGGTTGGAATCCGGCAGGAGGGGTATCTCTGCCGGATGGTCCCGTCCAAGGAGGGACGAGGAACACGTGCAGCTGCATGACGTCACGGACAGGTGCAAAGGGCGCGAGCTCTGAGTTGCCGCGCAGGTGGTGCGCATGAAAAAAAAAAAGGAAAAAACAAGCCTCACTTTCGGGTGCACAGGATTCCTGGGCAAGGAGGGAAGACCCCTTAACCTGGGCACAGGATGGAAACTAGTTAGGGGGAAGGGTTAGCTTAGTTAGACCGACTCCATGGGGCAGGGGTAAGTCCTCATGGAGTCCGTGGAATGGATTAGTTAGAGGGATTGTAGCCAGATTTAGGTTGGGAAATAAAATGATTTATTTAGAGACATGGACAGACTTATGAATGTGTAGAGGGGATGTAGTTTAGCGACGTAGTGTTAAAAGGAACGTGCTTTAGTGTAAGGGACGACGTGGGAGCACGAGTTAGTTAGGGGATGTAGTTAGAAGGATGGCAGAGTTCAGTGGTGTGTGTGTTGAAGAGTTGGTGAGTTGTGAGGCATGTGCTTGGTGAGTGAGTGAGGCCAGCGGGTCTGTGTGTGTGGAGCGAATGGGGAATGCATGGTGCGATGAGTGATTGGGGGGAGGAGTGACTCACGCCCAATGGACCCCGGGGTCAGTGTAGATTGAGTTAGCTGGGTTAGTCAAATTGAAAAATGGAGGTCGTTTTGTTGGTGGGAAAGTAGGCTCGAGACCCATTTGGAGGGGTGCAGGAGCCCTGTTGACGGGCTTGGGAGCGTGGCTGCGAAAGGTGAGTATCGCTGAGTGGGTACCCCGGGCACCAGGCTAGTCGGCCGCGGTAGGCCAAGGGCCCATGGGGGGCCGGGATAGAGTAGTGGGCACGGGTGCGCCTGCTTGGTGCGGGGGCCCGGGGCGCCATTAGCCGCGTGGGCAGTGTTGTGGGCACGGGTGACCCTCGGAAAGGGACCCGGGAGGCCGGCCTGCCACGTGTGCGTTTCAGGGGAGGTGCCATGGGGGGCACTCCCCGGTGTTAGGGAGCTGGTAGGCTCGGAGGCAGTGTAGTGCCCGGGGGTGCCATAGCGGGAGATTCGGCAGAGGGTCGTGCCTGCCAAAGGGAGCCACGTGTCCCAGCCAGGAGACCGTGTGAGGGCACGGAGAGAAAATTGGGGGGCGAGGCCCGAAATTGTAAGGACACCAACACAGGCGACGGGAATCTGGGTTGTTAGAACCAATAGTTTAAGCGAGAGGCGCTTGTTGAAAGCCCCGGGGTAGTTTAACAGTTAAATGGTTAGGGTAGATTAGGAGATGTACCCCTCCGCACCATCCATCCCCTCGCTGTCGTTGTGGGCCGCTGGACCCACTTTGGGTAAGATCGCCGAACTCTGGGGAGGCCATTCTGAGGCTTCGTTGGGCCTCGACACAGGACGTTAGCTCTCCCTTATTCCCCTCTGGGAAGGGAACGTAGGGGTTGGGAGTAGGCTAGGTGACAGAATAGGTTAGCCGAACAAGGACGATAAAGGGGGTTAGGGGACGATTTATAGTGGGGAAGTAAAAATAAAAACAACAAAAAAATAAGTTGGGGCTAAATTGGGGTTTGACAAATTAAGGGAGTGGGTATGTACAGTGACAGGCAAAGGCGATAGGTTGGGAGGGAGACAGGTAGGTAGGTCCGAGCCCGCCTTCCGAGTGGCCAGCACCACCGCACCCCCTCCACCAACCTCCACTGAACGGCAAAGGCTGGCCAGCTTCATCGGCTGGCTGTTTTTCTTCAAGGCCTGTGCCGGCCAACTTCATCGGCAGCTGTTGTTTTGCTGCGAGGCCTGTGCCGGCTGGATCGTCTGCAGCTGCTGTGCTGCAAGGCCTGTGCCGGCCAGTTCATCTGCTGGCTGTTTTTCTTCAAGGCCTGTGCCGGCCAGTTCATCTGCCGGCTGTGTTTGCCTGCAGCGGCCTTCTTCGGCGGGCTGTGTTTGCCTGCTACCTTTGCCATGCCATACCCACTGCCCACGTTCACCAGCCCCATTCAATTTTTGCTTTGCCCCCCCCTGTTCATTTCCATGTGCGCCAGGATCCGCAAGGCAACAGTTTGCAAGCTGCAAGAACTGCCCCGTTGGCAGCTACAACACGGGCCTGCAGTGGCGGCCCGTGCACCGTGTTTTGCGTCCATCCATTCATCCATCCATTCGTTGTGCTCATTGCGTGTGCCACTTGAGCTGGCACGGAGACTGCGTTTGTGCAGCCCATGCACCGTTGTGGTTCACTGCATTCGGTCCATCCATTCATCCATCCATTCGTTGTGTTCATTGCGTGTGCCACTTGAGCTGGCACGGAGACTGCGTTTGTGCAGCCCATGCACCGTTGTGGTTCACTGCATTCAGTTCAAACCGTTCATGCATCCATTCGTTGTGCTCATTGCGTGTGCCACTTGAGCTGGCACGGAGACTGCGTTGTGCAGCCCAAGCACCGTTGTGGTTCACTGAGTTCAGTTCAAAAGGGAAGGCCTTGGACTGCGTGTGAGCAGCCAGCCACGTTCCCTGTCACCTGCATTGTTTGAGCCAGAGACTGCATGTGGGCAGCCTGGCTCCCTGCTAACTGCTTTCTTTTTGCAGAGTTCGATGATCCTGGGCCATGGTTTAGTGTAAAATTTGTAAGTTAAGGTTAAGATGTACTGTACATATGAGTGCGCCCCCGGCATGTATGTCTTAGCGCCGGCAATTTTATTTAAGTCGTCCGTGTGAGTGAGTTTGTTTAGATAGTTACGCAGCCCTCAGGTTATTTATTTTGGGGACACGAATACCATGAATGTCGCACTCAGGGATCCGTAGGTAAAGTGTACTAGGGGAAAACTACACATGATGGCACACAAAAATTTGACGACTCGGGACGAGTCTGTAAAAAGGGAAGGGGGTAGTGTTGTGGTTACCAGATTCGCAAACCACCATTCAGGTCCCTTAGGTGAGGTATCTCGGTAAGTGCATGTGTAGTTAGGCCCAAACCCGTTGTCTAGTGGGAATACATGTCATTTATGCGTGCTGCGACTCTTCAGGATAGCCGTTTTTCTTTTACTATCTTTATTTTGGACCAACCGCCATGATTACGATCACAACCACAACATCAACCACCAACCACAACGCCGCTTCACCACAACCGCCACGACCTTCCCGTCACACCTCGCAACCGTAGCAT